>NC_137771.1:167770217-168165574 GCF_963455305.1 Plecotus auritus | reverse complement strand
TAAGAGTCTAGTGTTTTCAGCTGATAAGAGTTGTGGCAATTTATGACTCAGCAGTTGAAAACTAATACACACAATAACATAAACAATTATTCAAATGCAGTATCACCTTACTTCCTGTACTGGACAGTATTACACAAAATTTGCAAACTAAGTGATATTTCTTCAATGACATCCATTAAATTGGAGATTTGTTTTTATAATTAACTAGAGGCCCAATGCACAAAATTCGTGCACTCAGGGGGTCCCTCAGTCTGGCCTGCACCCTCTCGCAGTCCAGGAGCCCTATAGAACTCTCTTGTATTCCATATTTCTAAAAGAGTTACTACATCTTGCTGGTTTCTCATCCTCAGACACTCCTCCTATTCCTATCAAAATCTTAACAATCTTCCAAAACTCATGTTAAAGAATTACTCCATCAAAATATCTTTCCTTGATCAACCTGGCTCAAATAAATCTCCCATTTTTTATAACAGAATTGAGGTTGTACTACCTTTCAGGTTCTTATGTTGTTTGCCCTGTAGTTACATATGTGCATTTATCTGTTGTAGTGATTAAATTTTCTGAAAGGTATGTATGTTATAATCAAGTCTGAAATATCTTTATGTACATGCCCATCAGTTGAGCAGAGTACCTTATTTCTTTTAAATTATATAATTCTCAAATTAAAAAAAAAAAGTTTTACATTTACCAAATAATTTTGATTTTCACAGGACTTGGTAGACAAGAGATAAAGAAAAAGTGAAGACTCATATGAAATAATTTCAACAATAATTAAAAAGAAAATAAAAGTGAAGACTAGTGGGATAAAAACACTTTTCCAAAACCACAGAGTTAGGAGGTGAAGGCTATTCTTTGAACAGAGTTCATCTGACAAAGTTTGGTACATTTTCCAATGTAGTTTGCCTCTTATAAATATAATGGTTGGTGATAATGAATGTGATTTCAGTCCTGTCTGTTATATTATGGAAGTAAAGCACAGTAGAGATACTTTACTAGTAAACTGACCTAATAATATAAGAAATAAGTTCTTGTAACACACACTATGTATGTATGCTAAAAATGTATCTGAAATAGTATTCAAATAATTTAATGAATACCTATTAACCAAGTGCTTCCTGTTAAGAGGGAAAAAACTTAAAACTTACTTGCAGAAGCATCCCAAAATTTTATTGAATCCATCTGCATGACTAGATGAAAATAAATTAGCATTAATTAAAGTATATTAAATTTAAAAAAAACATTCTAAAAGTATAAAACTTGAGTGATTGTTAAAATTCAATTTAAAAATACTGTTCCAATCAAAACTAGAGTACACTAAATCATTTCTAAGCTCAAGACAATGGTTTACATTTAAAACAATACATTAAAATCTAAATTTAAGAAAGAACAATAATTACTTAGATTTTACTCTGAGAAGATTTCTGTGTGTAATAAGAGAGCAATGAAAATGGATCTGTGGGGAAAAAATATTTTTTAATATAAAATTGTTTACATTCACTCAATAAAAAAGATAGTTGGGGCAATTTTGATTATGTTAAAATAATTTTGAAATGAATATCATGGTGAAATTAAAGTTTCAAATTATAAAAATCAAATTCTTAAACCTAACTATATTTTTATCATTATATGGTAATAAATAATAGCAATTCTATAAGAACTTACCAAGAAAATAAAATAGGATAAAATACTTCCCAACACATTTTATGAGGTCAGTTTTATCCTGATACCAAAGCCAGGAAAAAACATTACCAGAAAATTACAAATTAATATTCCTCAAGCATGGGCATAAAAACTGTCAACAAAATATTAGCAAACCAAATGAAGGAATAAATAGAAAGGATCATACATCATAACTAGGTGGGATTAATCCCAGGAATGCAAGGCCAGTGAAACATTAAAAAAAAATCATATTGTAATTCATCATACTAAAAGATTAAAAAAGAAAAAACACATGATCATCTCAATAAATACGGAATAACATTTGACAAAAATTACCATTCATTCATGAAAAACAAAACATACAACCCTCAACAAACTAGGAACAGGAAACTTCTTCAACCTGCTAAAGAGCATCTAGGAACAACCTTCAGATCCCACATATAAATGAAATCATATGGTATCTGTCTTTCTCTGAGTTATTTCACTTAATATAATATTCTCCAGGCCCATCCATGTTGTTGCAAATGGCAAGATTTCATTCCTTTTTATGGCTGAGTAACATCCCATTGTATATATGTGCTACATCTTCTTTATTCATCATCTATTGATAGACACCCAGGTTGCTTCCATATCTTGGCTATCCTAATATATAAAAACACTGGGTCCATCACATCTGCAACGACTGGGAGGCTCGATCGTTCGCCAGGCTGCGCTCACAGCAAGCGAGTGGGCTGAACTGCTGACCTCTCAGAGAGAGAGAGAGAGGCGGGGCTGATCAACAGTGGCAGCAGCTGCTGGCGAGGCCTGGATAGAGCAGGGTGATCAGACCCTGCTTCTCTCTCCCTCAGAGGTCAGCAGTTCAGCCACTCACCAGCAGCCTGGGGCAGCTGCTGATCAGCCCCACCTCTATGATCAGGCCTGGAAATAGGCCCGGAGATGCTGAATGGCATAGAAACCGACCAATCGGAACCAAATCTGGGTGAACTGCAAGGAGCCAATGGCTGCCTAGGAGGCGGTGCATTTGACGCTGACTGGCATAGAAAATGACCAATCAGAACCAAATCTGTGTGAATTGTGAGGAGCCAATGGCTTACTAGGAGGCAGAGCTTTTGATGCTGACTGGCATAGAAAAAGACAAATCAGAACCAAATCTGGGTCAACTGTGAGGAGCCAATGGCTGCCTAGGAGGAAGAGCTTTTGACGCTGACTGGCATAGAAACCGACCAATCAGAACCAAATTGGCCGGCAGAGGAGGGCAGTTGGGGGTCAGATCAGGCCGGCAGGGGAGAGCAGTTGGGGGAGAGATCAGGCCAGCAGGGAGGGCAGTTGGGGCGATTGGGCTGGCAGGGGAACAGTTAGGTGTTAATCAGGCCAGCAGGGGAGCAGTTAGGGGGTGATCAGGCTGGCAGGCAGAAGCAGTTAGGGGCAATCAGGCAGGCAGGCAGGCAGGCAGGCAGGCAGGCAGGCAGGCAGGCAGGCGAGCAGTTAGGAGCCAGCAATCCTGGATTGTGAGAGGGATGTCTGACTGCCAGTTTAGGCCCAATCCCTGTGGGCCTCTAGTTGTAAATAATGCTGCAATGAATACAGGGGTGCTATATATCTTTTCAAATTGTTTTTTCTTTGGATAAATACCCAGAAGTGGAATTCCAGGACCATATGGTAATTCTAGCTTTAATTTTCTGAAGAATCTGCATTCTGTTGTCCACATTAGCTCACTAATTTAAATTCCCACCAAAAAGTACACAAGGGTTCCCTTTTCTCAATATCTCAATATGAGGTGATATCTCATTATAGTTTGGATTTACATTTGTCTGATGATAAGTAATGCTGAGCATCTTTTCATGTGTCTGTTGGCCACCTATAAGTCCTCTTTGGAGAAATGTCCATTTGGATCCTCTGCCCATTTTTTAATTAGATTTTTTAAATGTTGAATTCTATGCGTTCTTCACATACTTTTGATATTAACCCCATATCAGACATAACATTTTTCATCCTTTTTTTTCTTCTGATTCTATAATTTCATATTAGCTATTTTCTAGTTCACTGATTCTTCTGATTAAGTCTGAAGTTGATCCCTTCTAGTAAATTTTTCAATTCAATTATTGTATTCTTGTGCTCCAGACTTTTTTTCATTCTTTTTATAGTTTCTATTTGTTTATATTCTCATTTCACTCATGCCTTATTTTTTTAAATTTCATTTAGTTGTTTATCTGTGTTCTCTGTAGTGCACTGAGCTTATAAATATAATTATTTTGAATTATTTGTCAGTTAATTCACAGATCCCTATTTCTTTTTTTGTTGTTGTTAATCCTTACCTGAGGATATTTTTCCATTGCTTTTAGATAAAGTGGAAGTGAGGGAGAGAGGGGAGAGAAGACAGGGTAGAGGAGAGAGGGAGGGAGGGAGGGAGAGAGTAAGGGAGGGACATTAAAACATCAGGTGTGAGAGAGACACATCAATTGGTTGCCTCCTGCATGTGCCCCAACTGGGGCCCAGAATGAACCTACAACCCAGGTATTACCCTTGATCAGGAATCAAATCCAATGCCTTTCAGTGTCGGGGCTGAAACTCTAACCACTGAGAAACACTAGCCAGGACACAGATCTCTCTTTCTTGAGGGTCAGTTTCTGTATGTTTATTTTGTCCCTTGCTTGGGCCACATCTCCCTTTTTCTTTGTGTGCCTGAGACCTTGCTGGGAATTTGTCATTTGAAAATAGAGTCTCCTCTTATGAACTGGCTTTGTACAGGAGAAGACCTTTACTAATCAGCTTAGGTAGAAATCTTTGGGACTCTCAAATCTTTAATGGGAGTGTGTCTTCTATGGACTTGTGTTTATATAACTTCCCAATTAGAGAAGTTTGCTGGTTTTCTTCAGGAGCTTGTAGTCTCATGCTCCCTCTATTGTCTATCTTCAGTATTGCAAGTTTGGGGGGGTGCACTTCAACAAACACTGAGCTCCTCTTTGCTCTCTGCAGCTCCCAGGGAACCAAGTTCCATCAGTACTCAGATTCAGGTGAGACAGAAACTAATCTCTTGGGAAAAACCCTGAAAAGCAGGAATATTGGGTATACATTCTACTTCTCTTTTTCTTTCTGATGAGAGAAGGTGCAAGCTGGGCTTTCCTCCTAAACACAAGCTGTGCCAATTTTGTGGAGAAGCTGACATAGTTGAAATAAAGTACAATGCCTATTTTAACCCATTTTAATGTGGCTGAACTTGGCTTTGAGTTTGCCTGGGCACTAAACTTTTTACTGGTTTTCTCAAGTTTTCATAAAAACTTTTGGACCACATATTGTTATGTCAGTGTCTCCATGGGGGAACAAGGTCTAGGGCTATCCTGATATCTTGCTGATGTCACTCTCCATAATTATTTTATAGAGTATTTTTTCAATTCCTTTTCTCTCAACCTGACCATACTGTTATATTTGAAGTGAATGTACTGTAAATAGCATGAAGTTGGATCATAATTTTTAATCCTCTCTGCCAATCTGTGACTTTGAATTGGCATATTTAGAGCATTTAACTTAAACTTCATGTTTTTTTCCTGCCTGCCTATGGGTTAACTGAATTATTTTAGTCATCTATTTTGGTGTGTCATTGTTTTTCAGTGTATCTATTTGCACTGGTTTGTTTTTAATGGTTGCTTAAAGTATAACAACTTATCACAATCAACTGGTGTCATATTACCATTTCCAGGGGAGTATAAAATCCCCACCTTCCTTTACATTACTTTACCATTTCCTATTTATACTTGTCTTAAAGATTTCCCCTCTACATATGTAGAATTACATCAGACAATGTAACTATAATATTTATTCAACCATGAAATATAATTTTTAAAAAAGAAAAAAAGCCTATTATTTTTGCTTACTGTGTTTTTCCTTCCTTCTTGATATTCCAGGGTTCCTTCTTTTATCATTTGCTTTCTGCTTAGAGGACTTCCTCTAGCTACTCTTTTAGGGTCGGTCTGACGCTGACAAACTCTGTTTCCTTCTGAGAAACTGTTGATATTTCCTTTCTTCCTGAATGATAATTTGTTGGGTATAGCATTTTGGGTTGCCAGTTTTTTTTCTAGCGCACTTGAAATTTAGTTTTCCTTCTGGCCTCTACAGTTTCTGATGAAGTGAGTAGAGTGGCTACAGGATTTTGCCCTATAGTCATTTCTCTTTTGCTGTTTTCATATTTTTTTTCTTAGTGTAATGTTCAGAGTTTTGACTATGATGTGACTTGTTTCTTGTGATTCATTCAGTTTCTGGAATCTATAGGTTCATGTCTTCTGCCAAATTTGGAAAGATTTCAGTAATAATTTCCTTACATACATTTTTTTAGTCCTGTTCTCTCCTTATTCACTGGATTTCCACGGACACAAAAGTAGAGGATATGGGGTTCATTACTGCTTGGCAGTGGTGAAAATTCGGCCCCCCCACATGATTCCTGTAACCCCACAGATGGGTTTCATCACCACCAAGTAGAGTTATAAGTCCCAGATTCCTACTCAGCCTTAGTTCAGTGTCAGAAAATGATACTCCTCTCAGGAGGAAGTTGAAGCACCTTTTTATAGCCTAATGAGGTTGAAAATCTAGGCTCCCCAGTCTGCCTTTGCTTGAGTGAGTTGGGGTGACAATTAGCTGAAGTAGAGGGATTATTTTCTAAAAGTTTTCTGTATCAATAGGCTACCCCTTTGCTCAGACTTTGGCTAGAGAGAACTAGCTTTTGTTGGTGTTTGGTTTGTTTGTGACCACTGGCAGTTCTAGGTTGCCAGCTTCTTCAGCTCCAATTCTGGAATATATAAGGCAAAAAGAAAACCCAGGAAAACTTACCACCATGTCATTCTGGAGAACTTGGGAGCCTTGCCAGTCTGACTCTCCACCTTTTCCAATCATATTATGTTTGTTTAATATATAATATTCAGAGTATTTAGTTGTATTTAGTGGGAAGGATAGGGAAAAGTACATCTACTCTACTACCGCATTAGCAGAATACCTTATTATCTTTTAAATCTCATCTTTATCTGTTGCTATGTCTCTATTTTCATTCTGAATATTAGAGCATTTAGTAGGCTGCTATAGAAAATGGTAACATTTCTGGTGTTATAAATTTTGAGGCATACTTTATATAACTACCTGATGGGACTATAGAACAATGACTTGGCAAGAACCAAGAGATGTTGTTAAGGGCCTTTCTAAAGTTAATAATCTGATTTCCAAAGGAATTCTTCCTTGACTAGTCTCTGGTAATTTTTCTTTCTTTTACTTTCTCCTACCCTTACAATCCACACTTAATTATTTTTGTTGTATGTCTATGTTTTCAGTGGTTTCATTCTATCTTCCATCAACGTTATAATCTTTGGATAGCATTTGTGTCTTATATTTTTACTTTTACTTGAACAGCCAACCTGCCTAGAGCATAATTATGAGAAATTGTAAAAATTCAATCAAATATATTTGATAACAAATTGATAAATTTAAAAATCACATCCCACTTACCCGGTAATAATAATTTCTGGATATGTCTGTGTCCCAAGGTTCCAAGCTCCTCCAGTGATTGGCCACTCCTAACATATTATCCAGGAAAAATTTGTTTACTTTTAAAATTTGAATAACTTATACATTTTAAGTGAAAATATTTTAAAATAAAAGATTTCCTTGTAAGTCAGTAGCTATAAAGTAATGGAGGATGAAGTATGTAGCTATCCTTTAATTCTTTCAACCAAATGTGTAATTCCAAATGTATAATTCCATCACCTTTAAAAATATTGATTTTAACAAAGATTAAAAAGTCAAAGAAGTTTTTTCAATCATAAAAATATAGTGTTGTTACATTTGCCACATAATCTGTGTACTGCCAAACTATTCTGCTGCCATTTAACACGGAATACAATGTAAATTGTGCCCTCCTTGAGTTGTCCACCCACAAAGCCCTGTACAAATAATAGGAAACATAGTAGGTGGTCTACTACAATTGTAAGTATTTGAATCCTGTAGATGAAATTCCAGAAAGTTATTTAACAAATGGCTTTTGATAATTATGTCTTGTTAATCACTGATTGATAAAAAATGGTTAACTAGGAAGAGTAGACTTAAATTTCTTAAAACATAATCCTTCACCCAAAATAACTGTTATATCCTATAATCCAAATCTGTTCTTTTAAATATATGCTTAATATATATATATATATATGATAGATAAGTATATATAAAATATAATAAATTTATATTCCTGTAGGTTTAAAGCTATGTAGCATTTAGGAAATTTGAATTCCAGAGGTTATGTCTTTTACTGATTCCAGCTTGTAATCTCAAGAAAATTTTTCAAGTCTTTTATAGAAAGTCCGAAAACAATATAACAAAAAAATGTGATCACATGATATGATATGAATACAAGATAATTTATTTTTGTTACTTTTACCTTATTACTGTATCCTTGTTTTTTATGCTTGACTCCTATAGCGTAGAGTACTAGTATCAAATCTGGTGGGCAATCAGCAAAGTAGGCTGTGCACGTAACTGGTGATTCGTGTATGTCCATGGGATATGGATTTTCAAAGATTGGAAAGCTAATAGGTAAACACAATATATTAAGTTCATTTTGCAATGACAAAAAGTAAAATAATTTTTATAAAACACCCTAAAATATTCTATATTTTAATTATGTATTTCACTTAATTATTTTTTAAGCATCATAAAACAAGAACCATATGAATAACAATGACTTTTAAGTACTTATCTATAAAATGAAATATAAATATTGGTAGAATTTTACTTGAATAATTAATTTTCTTTCCATAATTCAAAAATTCCATAGTAATATTACTTTTATCTAAATATTTATATAACATACTTATAAGTATTAAAATATCTTCTTAGTAAGTTTGACATGTTTTTCAAGAAAGGTAATATTTAAGTGAGTTTTTGTTTTTGTATTTTTTTGCAGGAGTAATTGAAAGATGTGCATGATTGTAGCATGTTTAATATAATTTCCTATGCAAACTAGAGAACATAGTGAGAATGCAGACTTATGGATTCAGTAAATTTCATATCCTCAAGCCTACTATAATTTTAAGAGGCATATAAGTACAGGACCAAATTAATAATTCTTATAGCCACAATATATTGTGCAGCTCTTATGTACCATATGTACCAGGCTCTGCAGTAGAAAGAACCAAATATTGTTCTACGTTCCATCTATTCCAGGTTTGTGTAATCATGTTACTTCTGATATAATGTGTATTTGGGGGGCTATTAAAAATAATTTCCCAGCCCTAGTTGGTTTGGCTCAGTGGATAGAGCATCAGCCTGCGGAGTGAAGGGTCCCAGGTTCAATTCAGGTCAAGGGCACATGCCCAGGTTGCGGGCTTGATTCCCAGTAGGGGGCGTGCAGGAGGCAACCAATCAATGATTTTCTCTCATCATTGATGTTTTTATCTCCCTTCCTCTCTGAAATCAATAAAATTATATTTAAAACATAAAAATAGTTTCCTCCCCTCACAGTTAGGAACTTAATAACTTAGTCCAGTCTTCAGAGAATATGGTGTGTGTGTGTGTGTGTGTGTGTGTGTGTGTGTGTGTGTGTGTGTGTGTGTGTGTGTGTACTTGCTACAGATAGTTTCCCAGATAGGAATAGCATTATATGCAAAATCAGGTGGGAAGAACCAAGCTGTGTTTAAAAAATGGCAAGAAGGTTAAACTGCATGGATTAGAGATCCCCTCTTTCAGAGTAGAAATTATCAACATTTCTTAGGTGGAAGAACTGAAGTAAAATAAATGGATCACCTTAAAGATCAGATCTACAACTTGGCATCTGATAATAGCAAGTGGTTGCAATGATAGACTCCTGACAAGGTGAACAATACTGTAAAAATGTTTGGGGAAAATAATTTAGTATATTGGTAAAGAGCATAGAAAAAGATATTTAAGAAAGAAAGAATAACTAAATGTGTATTATAGGAATTTAGATGTAAAAGTGTAAATTGGCTGCTGTGGAAATGTAAACAAAGCTACAAATCCCAGAAACCAAGAAAAGAAAAAAATTTGTAAGCCCTAATGTTTGCTTTTATGTAGAAGATTAAATATGGGGGTGGAGGGAAGGAAGGAAGGAAGGAAGGAAGGAAGGAAGGAAGGAAGGAAGGAAGGAAGGAAGGAAGGAAGGAAGGAAAGGAGAAAAAGAGCCCAGAAGTTCCAATCAAGATGGCAGATGGAAGCTGCACTCATCTCCTCCCATTACCACATCAAAAAAATAACTAAATTATAGCATAATCAACCTGAATTACCATCTGAAGATTAGGAGAACATAACTCATATAAGATATATACAAGATGACACATAGAGACTGGTAGAAGGGGAGGAGACACCAAATGAACTGGCCCTGCTCCTACATGTAGCAATTGAGGATCCAGAGGGATATCTCCCCTGAGGAGTGAGGAGTTTCAGTCCCCCACCAGGCTACCCAGCTTGGAACACCAGTGCCAGAAAGAGGAGCTCACATAACATCTGGCAGTGCAAATCAGCCAGGCTCCCATCCCCCACAAGTACCCATCAACAGATGAGTGGGTAACCCATCAATAGGTGAATGGGTAAAGAAGTTGTGGTATATATACAATGAAATATTATTTGGCCATAAAAAAAAGAATGTGACAGGATAGGTGGATCTAGAAGTTATTTATTATGCTAAGTGAAACTTTCTCATTCAGAGAAAGACAAATACGATATGACTGCTCTTATAAGTGGAATCTAAAGGAGAAAAAAAAGGAACAAACAAAACAGAAACATATTCCTAGATACAGAGAACAAAATATTGGTTGACAGATGGAAAGGGGTTCAGGAGAAGGGTTAAAACAGTGAGGGGATTTAGTACAAACTGGTAGTTATAAAATAGTGATAAGGATGTAAAAGTATAGTATAGGAAATATAGTTATTAATATTGTAATAATCATGTATGGTGCTAATGGGTACTGGAAATATCGGGGGGGATCATTTTGTAAAGTATATGATTGTCTAATCACTATGCTGTACACTAAAAAATAATATAAATGATATTGAAAGTAAAATGTAACTGAAAAATTAAACTTCTAAAAATATATTTAATTTAAAAAATAAAATTATAGTGTGGAATTAAAAAAAGAAAAAAATGGTGTCTGGGTTTCTAGTACAGATGGCGAAGTATGTAAATACAGTACTCACCTCCTCTCATGACCACATCAAAATTACAACTAAACTACGCAACAACCCATCATGGAGACCCACCTGAAGTCTAACTGAACGGAAGTCCTATAAATAAGGATATATAAAAGAAGCCATGTTGAGTCTGGTTTTAGGGAAGAAGAGGTGGAAAGGACTGGCCCCACACCTATGTGTGGCAGTTCAAAATCAGCAGGAATATCTGCGCTCAAAGATCCTCCCTCAGAAGCAGGGAGTCCAAACTCCCCATCAGGCTCCCCAGCCCAGGGTTCCACAACCAGGAAGAGAAGCCCACATAACTTCTGGCTGTGAAAACCAGCAGAGATTGTGGCTGAGTGAGTTAGAGGGCCCCTGGAGTCACAGGCATTCTTCTTACAGGACCCAAACACAAAGTTATTGCAGATGGATTCAATTACTCTGACCTCCAGCAGTGCAATGGCAACTCGAAAGATGCCAGGAACATACAGGGAGGAATTGAATTGTCTTGCTTCAGGGCAAGAGCTAGAGTGGAAACTTTTTCCCCAGACAAAAGTACTGACAGAAGCCATTGCTTCTTTGCTAAGTTCTTCCCATGTGGGTGCAGGTGTGCACCATATATGAATCTCCTTCAACTCGGCTAAAACTGCCCCCACCCTATTGATTCCATTAGACCTACAGCACCCAACTTCTGGACCCATCCAAATCACTTCCAGTGACTTTTCCATACAAATGGCCTATAGCAACTCATGCTGTGGAATTTCCTAAAATCTCTCAAAGGTTCATAACCCCATACAAGCATCATGTGCCCTTTAGGTGCTCTGTACCTTTTGCTTAGCAGTCCCAAGCTTACCACTAGCAACAGCTTGCCTCATTTCACAGATTAGCCTCTCCCAGGCACCTTCAAGCCCAGCACAAGTGGCATCCACCTGCAGATCACTTTGAAGCTAATATCAAGTGGCCCTGGGTATGGCACAGGCAGCAGTGACCTTGGCCTGCACCTCCCAAGAGGCCATAGGACCAATACACCAAGTGGCCAGCTTCAAACCAACCAACCACCTCCACAAATGATACACTCAAAGGGAAGACTGAGCGGGCAAAGCGAATTTTACTCCATAGGGTAAGCCCCTGTGTGACAGCTCCTCTAGTGTAGTCACAGCCAGCCCTCACAATCAATCAGCCTGAAGGTCAATCCCTACCATTGATGTGCCAACTGTAATCAAGGCTCAACTATAACAGGACACACACAACCCAAATAGGGTACACACCTGGGACACTGACTCAGGTGAACTGTGCCACTACACCCCACAGGATACCTACTACATAAGGCCACTCTACAAAGACTGGTAAGTGTAGTAGCTCTACCTAATACATAGAAACAAATACAGAGAGGCAGCCAAAGAAACATGTCCTAAGTGAAAGAACAGAACAAAAGTCCAAAAAAAGAACTATACCAAATGGAGAAGAGAAAGCTGTAAGATCCAGAGTTCAAAATACTGGTTAGAAGGATGCTCAAGGATCTCAGTGAGAATGTCAACAAAGATATAGGAAACATAAAAATGGAAAAATAAAACATGAAAAGTACCAGTCAGAAATGAAGAATGCATTGGAGGGAATCAACAGATTAGATAAAGCAGAGAATCGAACCTGCAATTTAGAAGATAAAGTAACAGAAAACACTGAATCAGAACAGCAAAAAGAATAAAGGATACAAAAATATGAAGACAGTTTTAGGGGTCTGTGGGACATCAAACATTCCAACATTCACATCATATGGGTACCAGAAGAAGAAGAGAGAGAACAAGGAAGTGAAAACCTATTTGAAGAAATAATAATGAAAAAATTCCCTAATCTAGTGAAGGAAATAGACATACAAGCCCAGGAAGCACAGAGAGTCCCAACCAAGATGAACCCAAAGAGGCCCACACTAAGACACATCTTAATTAAAATGCTAAAGTTTAAAGACAAAGAGAAAATCTTAAAATCAGCAAGAGAAAAGCAGTTAGTTAGTTATAAGGGAGCTCCTTTAAGACTGACAGCTGATTTCTCAACAGAATATTTGTAGGCCAGAAGAGATTGGCATGATATATTCAAAGAGGTGAAAAGCAAGGACCTACAACCAAGATTACAACCCAGCAAAGTTATTGTTTAGGATCAAAGGAGAGATGAAGAGCTTCCCAGACAAGAAAAAGCTAAAAGAGTTCATTATCACCAAACCAGTATTACAAGAAACATTAAAGAGTCTTCTTTAAGAAGAAAAAAAATATATTAATAAAAGGGCAATAACAATGTATTTATCAATAATTACTTTAATTGAAAACTGATTAAATGCTCCAATCAAAAGACATAGGGTGATTGAAAGTAAAGGGCTGGAAAAATATATTTCACAAAAATAAAAATGAAAAAGGTAAAAGAGCTGGGGTAGCATTACTTATACCTGATTAAATAAACTGTAAAACAAAGACTTTAACAAGAGATAAAGAAAGGCCCAATAATTCCACTTCTGGGTATTTATCTGAGGAAACTCAACACACTAATTTGAAAAGTTATATTTATCCATATGTTCACTGTAACACTGTTTATAATAGACAAGATATGGAAGCAATCTAAGTGTCCATCAAGAGATGAATGGATAAAGAAGTTGTGGTACATATACACTGAGTGGCCAGATTATTATGACCACCCCATCAGTACTTCGTTGTGCCACCTTTTGCCTTCAATACTGCGGCAATTCTTCTTAGCATTGACTCCACGAGATGTTGAAAGGTGATGTGAGGAATCTGCCACCATGCCTGATGAATAGCACTCTCCAGTTCTGTGAGATTTGATGGTTGTGGAACCAGCTGCCTGATGGCTCTTTTAACTTCATCTCACAAATGCTCAATTGGATTGAGATCTGGTGATTGTGGGGGCCACCTAAGCATGGTAAAGTCTCCCTCATGTTCTTGAAACCACTCCTGCATGATACAAGCACAGTGGCATGGTGCATTGTCTTGTTGGAACAAGCCATCTCCATTGGGATATGCCATCAACATGATAGGATGAACTTGATCAGCAACTATACTTAGGTATGTTGTGCTATTCAGATGTTGTTCCACACGAATTAAAGGGCCCAAATCATGCCAGGAAAACATGCCCCAAACCATAACACTGCCCCCACCAGCTTGAAGGGTTGTATTCATGCATGTGGGGTGCATGCTTTCATGCTGTTTCCGTGAAATTCTCACTCTGCCATCTGCATGATGCAACTGGAAACGTGATTCATCGGACCATATGACTTTTTTCCAATGCTTGACTGTCCAACCCTTGTGTTCCTGTGTGAATTGGAGACGTTTTATCTTGGTAACTGCAGACAGCAAAGGTGTTCGAACAGGCCTTCAGCTTCCATATCCCATACGATGCAGTGTAAGGCTAATTTGCCTACAAACGTCAGGTGGTTATAATAATCTGGCCACTCAGTGTATATGCAATGGAATATTATTGAGCCATAAAAAATGAAATATTGTCATCTGCAACAACATGGATAGATCTAGAGGATATTGTGCTGAGTGAAATAAATCAGAGAAAGTTAAATGCCATATAATACCACTTACATATGAAATATAAAAAAAACAAAATAAGTTGACAAACTTATAACTATAGAGAACATTTTGATGGTTGCCAGATAGTAGGAGGGTTGGGGAATTCGGGAGAAAGGGGAAGAGATTAATATAGTACAAATTGATAATTACAAAGCAGTCATGGGGATGTAAAGTATACTAGGTGTACCGGTTAATAATGCGGATTTTGTAATCAAAGAAAACACTATTAACTTCAAGAGAAACATCAAAAGTGCTTTATTCAAAGTAATGTCCATCGATAGCTACACATTTCCACCATCTTTCAGGTAATTTGTGGATACCGTCCCAATAGAACCTTCCTTGTTTTGAGGCAAACCATTCAGAGACCCAAATTTCCACTTTGTACGTTTTGAAGTGCTGCTCAGAAAGTGCGTGTGCCATTGATTGGAACAAGTGGTAATCTGAAGGAGCAAGGTCTGGTGAATATGGTGGGTGCATTAATACTTCCCAGGCAAGATCTTTTAATGTGTCTTTAACTGGTTTTAAAGTGTGTGATGGTGCATCATCATGAAGCAAAATTACTTTGTCATGTCTTCTGGAACATTCTGGTTGTGGTTTAAATTGATTATTTGTTGTCGGTAGTGATCAGTATAATGGTTTCACCTGGTTTTAGAAGCTCATAATTTTTCTGCAAGTTGTTTTTAAGTTTGACATGCATCTTCACCCAATAATGCTTGTAACTGTTGGTCTTCAAACTTTTTCGGTTGACCTGGATGTTCTTTGTCTTTCACATCGAAATCAACACTTTTAAAGCATTTAAACCAGTGTTCACAAGTATCTTGAGATGGAGCATGTTCACCATAAGCTTCCCGAAGTATATGATAACTTTAAGCAGCACTTTTCTTCAAAATAAAGTAATGAATTAAAACTTCCTGCAAATGTTTTTTTTTTGCACAAAATTCGACGTTTTTAAGTGTAAAAATATATATGATGTTAACACCTTCAGAAAATTTGACATATGAAGTTTTGAAGCTTGCTGTCAATACAACAAAATAGCATACATATCAAATTGCATATATATCAACATATGTGTAACTCCATCTATTGAAAAAAATCTGCATTATTTACTGGTACACCTAGTAGCATAAGAAATACAGGCAATAATATTTTAATATCTACATATGGTGTCAGATGTGTACTAGATTTATCAGGACAATCACTTAGTAAGTTATATAAATATCTAATCACTATGTTGTACACCTGAGACTAATATTATAGGTCAACTGTAATTGAAAAATAAAAAGTTATTTTTAAAAATAGAAAGAGTCCAAATCTGAAATTTAATGTTAACATTAAACATGGCTGAAAGCTAACAATTTTGAAGGGAAAGAGAATATATTCAATTTTTGATGTTAAAATTCTTGTAATAGACAATGAAATGGGAATCTCACATAGATTTTGAAACAGTGCTGAAAAAGATGAAATGTTAAATAAAAACTTGCAAACAAACTATAAGTTCACATACATGTAAAAGGTAATGAACAGCATAAAAATAAATGTATAAAAATGGTAACTTTTGTTATGTGTATTTTACCACAATAAAATTTTAAAAAAGAGATCGACCTAAGATGGCTATTATGGAATTGGAAACCACCCAACTCCCAATCCCCTGCCTACAGAATCTAAGCAGGAGGTTGCTAACCCAGAACACTATATGAAACATCCTTTATAGAACAGATGGGTGCTCTAGTTTTTAAAAAATGATAAAAGCAAAATTTGGCAAGTAAACCTTTGGCTGATTTCTTTGTTTGTTATTGTTAAAGACTTCTAGGCTCTGTATAACCATATCCAGTTGTCTAGTAATTTAATGCCTGGCTGTGGCTACTGACCTTTTAAGGATGATATTGAGCCTATAGGGGAAGATGAGAAAAACAAACAAGAAGGATGATGGCTAAGTGCATGGAACAAACAGCAGAGACAAGTGACCTCAAATGCTTTTGGCTAGAGACACTGCTGTGCTTTATTGGAGAATATTTTGATGATGTATGTGGAGCTGTTATTAATGTTAGAGCTAACAGTGATAAGACATCAATATGGACTATTGAATGTGAAAACAGAGAAACTGTTACACATATAGGGAGAGTATACAAGAAAGATGTGATTGGTTATCAGTCCCATGCAGACACAGCTACTAAGAGGGCTCCACCACTAAAAACGGGTTTGTTGTTTAAGAAGATACCTTCTGAGTATTCTCATAAGAGACTGCATCAAGCTATTGAGATTTGGGAGCTGAACCAAAACCTCTTCAAAAGCAGAGTTGACTGCATTTAAATTTGATTTCCATGTAAATGTTGCTAAGATATAAGAGATGTCTCATTTGCCTTTGTCATACTCCATGTGAAGACAAAGCCCTGTCTTCACTCTGAGGCCCAACGTCTGGCAGGAGACAGTCTTTAAAATAATAAGAAATGGGAAAAGCTTTGTCAAAAGCTATGAAGAAGATAAACATGGGAACTATGAAATTTCTTAATAGGATACTTGACCAAATTATATAGATAAGAGATTTTTTACTAAGAAAATGATATCTGATTTGAGACTTATTAATAAGACATTAATAATGAGAAAAAGAAAGAGGTTATTCCATGCAGAGGAGTGAGAAATATACAAAAGTTCTGCAAATATAAGAAGCTAAATGAAGCCCTTGCTGGTTTGGCTCAGTGGATAGAATGTAGGCCTACAAACTGAAGGCTCCTGGGTTTGATTTTGGTCAAGGACACGTACCTTGGCTGCAGGTTCGATCCTCGATCCCCAGCCCTAATGTGGGTGCGTGCGGGAGGCAACCAGTCAATGTGTCTCTCATGTTGATGTTTCTCTGTCTCTCTCCTTCCCTTTCACTCTCTCTTTTAAAAAAAAATCAATGAAAAAATATCTTCGGTGAGGATTAACAACAACAAACAAAATTAAACATGGGGGGGATAAGGACACATATGTAATAACTTAATTAATAAAGAAGGGAAAAAAAGCAGCAGCAGCTAACTGAAGATTTGTGGGTCCAAAGCATAGAATGAGGGAAAATCATTTTTATACCTATCATCATTTACAATGAGTATGTGTAGCAAGGAAGACAGAGTTCATCAATTTCAAGTGTATGTTTTATTGTCCATGTAAAGGAGTGGACAGCACAACTCTTATAGCAATGTTTTCTATTTGTTCCCATTGCCGACAACATAACGGGAAATTTTTTAAAAAGTAAAAGAGGGCCTCCATCTTATCTGCCTCCAACATCCTATCCTGCTCTTTTGTATTGACTGATGAAGTAGTCCAATAATACTTTTATGTACCATTTTCCTTTAGACTAGCAGATGGCCACATAGTACACTGTACATTTTTTTCATAACAGCTGCTTTTGCTTAGGGAAATAGCAGGAATGTGATCCATTTTGTTTGTTCTGATTCTCTAAACATCAGGTGCTACCTTTAAAATCTCTTGGATGTTCTCAGTGTTCTCTTCACTTTTCCAGTTTAGTTTTCATTATTGAACTTAATTACATTTCTGTAATTCTAGCAAAACAATAGTCCACATAAAGAATATTTACCATCTAAAAATACTGATGTCAATTATTTATAACTAGAGGCCCAGTACACGAAATTCGAGGGAGGGGTGTTCCTCAGCCCAGCCTGCACCCTCTCCAATCTGGGACCCCTCGAGGGATGTCCGACTGCCCATTTAAGCCCGATCCCAGTGGCCTAAACGGGCAGTCGGACATCTCTCTCACAATCCAGGACTGCTGGCTCCCAACTGTTCACCTGCCTGCCTTTCTGATTGCCCCTAACTGCTTCTGCCTGCCAGCCTGATCACCCCCTAACCACTCCCCTGCCAGCCTGATTGATGCCTAATTGATCCTCTGCCAGCCTGTTTGCCCCTAAGTGCCCTCCCCTGCTGGCCTAATCACCCACAACTGCCCTCTCTTGTAGGCCTGGTCCCTCCCAACTGCCCTCCCCTGCTGGCCATCTTGTGGTGGCCATCTTGTGTCCAAATGGGGGCAGGATCTTTGACCACATGGGGGCAGTCATCTTGTGTGTTTGAGTGATGGTCAATCTGCATATTACTCTTTTATGAGATAGGATAGAGGCCTGGTGCACGAGTGGGGGCCAGCTGGTTTGCCCTGAAGGGTGTCCCGGATCAGGGTGGGGGTTCCCTTGGGGCGTGGGGCGGCCTGGGTGAGGGGCCTATGGTGGTTTGCAGGCTGGGCATGCCCTCTGGCAACCCAAGCGGAGGCCCTGGTATCTGGGGTTTATTTATCTTTACAATTGAAACTTTGTAGCCTGAAGTGGAGCCAAGCCTTCTGCTTGCTTGGTGGCGGCAGCCATTTCTGTTGGGACTTATGTATATTCTATAATTGAAACTTTGTAGCCTTAAGCAGTGGCCTGGGCTGGCCAGGGCTGCAGAAGCTTGGCTTCCTCCATCACCGCAGGCAACCCTAGCCTCCTGCTCTTTCCAGCTCCGTGGCTGCTGCCATTTCTGTTTGGTTTTATGTATCTTCTATCATTGAAACTTTGTAGCCTTGAGTGGAGGCCTAGGCCGGCAAGGGCAGGCGGAAAGCTTGGCTTCCTCCATTGCCGGGGAAACCCATGCCTCCCACCTGCTCTCTGTGGTGGTAGCCATCTTGGTTGGATTTATTTGCATATTCCCTCCTGATTGGCTGGTGGGCGTGACTTGTGGGTGTAGCGGAGTGATGGTTAATTTGCATATTACTCTTTTATTAGATAGGATGCCCTCCAGTATTCTAACTGTAATGAACAGATTTGAAAATAGTTAGTGGTATTCTCAACATGCATAACTTACTTGCTTTGTGTCAGATCAACTACAATGAGATCTTTCTCCAGAAGAACTACGACTGCATAGGGTTCTTGAAATTCTACAAGTTAAAAAAAAAAAAAGAAAAAGTTTTCATATTTCTCATTCTATAAAATCACCAAACTTACACTTCCTTTATCTGCTGTACAAATTATTTAAATGATTTGAGAAGACCAAAATATGAGCCCAAGTAAGAAGTATGAAGAGTACATTAAAAAACATATAGGTTGTATTTCTAAAACTTAACGTTTATGACCATTACAGGAAACAAGAAAAAAATGAGAAGTTGCATAGCATAGAGTTAAATATATCTCAAAAATAATAAGGTGTTGATAGTAGATTATTTGAGGAGAGTGAGTCTGTCATCTCCCCCTCATAAACACTTATTCTTCTATAACCTTACATTTTAGATTTAATTTCCTGCCTGTAAGGAGATATACTAAAGAAACAGTAGTTCTGCTTTTCTGATCTATGATACATATTTATTTCCCTATGAGATCAACACTAATACTAAAAAATTTACTTTCTATTCAGTGTGATTTAACATGTTTTTAAAGATTGCCTACTATGTGCCAAATGGTATACACCTCAAAAAAGCAGAGAATCTAAGCATAGTCTAGGATTTTTCAAGTTCTTAAAATTCAACTCGTTCTTTCTCTATTCATCCCTTCCTTTCTTCAATATGTTCTAGAAACTTTGTAAGAACAAAGGACATATGGAGAATAAAGTTGACAAGGTCCATGTTCTCATGGAGTTTACACTCTAGGGATGTATACAGACCATGAACAAGTAATGTAAGCTATAAAAAATAACATGGATAATTATATAAGAAATTACTGTGGTTGGTGTGGGAGCACTAATTTAGTTGTAGTGGTCAGGGAAGACATTGCTTTTCATCTATAATAAAGAATAAGGGAAAGCCACAGTTAAAGGGTTATTCTCAATGGAAAGGAAAGGTTTTTACAAAAACATTTTACATACATGATATTTGATTCTCAGTAGCTAGAGCAGATATCAATATTTTTCTATTTCATAGGGAAAATTGAGGTCCAAAATGGTTACAAGATTGGGACTAGTTTACAAAGCTAGTGACAGAGCTGAAATTTTAACCCAGAATTCCCGACTCTAAATTCCATCCTGCTTTCATTATACCAGCAGTTTCTACTGGCCAGTTTAGTATTTAATCCTAAATTGAACAATCACTTGGCAGTAATTTCGTCCACAGTATTCTAGTCTTGGATGGAAAACTGGAATAGATGGCTTTCACAGTCCTTCCAGTCCTGAGAAGCTATAGAAACTATTCGTAAGACATATGCTGTAAGAGAAAAACTAAACCAAAACTCCTAAAACTCAGAAGGAGCATGCCATTGTTTGGGTGCCTATCTATGTGACAGTATGCAGTCATACTGCTTGCTACTCAAACTGTTCTCAAACTGAGGCTATTTCCCCCTTCTGTCTTATTTCTTGAAGTTATTTTTCAACATTGTTTCAATACTTCTGGGTTGTTTTATTTTTTGTTTTGTTTTTCAATTGGAAGAACATTGGGGTTTTATGCTACTAATTTCTTTTTCTTCTCTCCCCTCTTTAGGAAAATCATCTGTTGAAAAGCACAGATTATTTTTAGGAGACTACATAAGAATTTTAGTAATAGTGGTTGCCTCTGGAAGGGCAGAGAGAGAAAATTTTCATTATATACTGTTGTGTATTGAAGGGTACTTTTCTGGCACTTTCATGTATTATTTTAATTAGAAATAGTTAATAAAGTACATTTATATTTTACTGAATAAAGTTAAACTATTTCTCCTAACCCTTGACCAAAAAAAGCTCCATCCTCATTACCACTTCTCTGAAAAGCAGATATATATGTGGCTTAGAAGTTGATTAGATTTGGTTGCAATACATTTATAATTTATTTAATATTTCTAGAAATTGTCCTAAAATTCCTAAAATGTACAGAAATTTTTATATAAACACACACATAGTTTGATTTTTGCAACCACACATTTTGAGTTTTTATTATTGGCATACACATCTTCTTTCTCTAGGCTCTTTAATTGGGAGGAATTTTCATAAACTCAGTTTTTGGTCCTCTGTTCTTTCTTCCTTTCTTTATCATTCATTCTCATAACTTCAAAGAACATCTATATTCTGATGTTCATAAATAAATATTAAAGATTTTTCCTGTTCTCTAAACAACTCCATAATCAGACTTATCTTTCTCTCCTTCAAAAAACTATTACTGAATATGTAACCACTATTCTTAAAATTTGTTATCTTTGACTCATTTGCCATGTCACTCCTAATCCAATTGTTGACCAAATTCAGTGCATTTTCCTCTTTCAATTCCTACAGGCAGTTCTTTGTTTCATATCTTGACCATTTTAAAGCACATTATCACAAAAGCCTCCCAGCTGGAATCTGGAATTTTTTAGATTTCAGTGTCTCTCTTTCTTCAAACCCACAAACTCCTTTTGGATAAATCATACTAAAACACTGCTTTCTTTCATTTTAGTATTTCCTCACAATTCCTCTGTAGCTCCCTATTTTCAAATACCTCCAAAGGCTTTCAATTATTTGTCTAAATTGACCTCATGCTAACCTCACAATTTCTAAAACATTTACTCAATATTCTTTTTCAAGACTCAAGTCATTCTTCAAAGCCTACCTAAATCCTTTTTCCACAAACCTTTGCATGAATAGTTCAGTCACCGACTATCTGACTAGCCTGAAATTAGTATAATTTAAAAACTTAAGATGTCATATTTTTTAAACTTAAGTCATAATTACCTCCCTTATCTGACCATATTTTATATAATTTGACCACCAGAGATCAGTTTCATACTTCATCAGTATTCCCAACAAGTTCTTATAGTATTGAGGCCATAGAAGCATCCCATAAATATTTGTTAACAACACAGGTAATTTATCCATCCCCAGCAATTCTAGAAATAAAGTGCCACTTTGTCATCTCCTATCTACTTAACCCATCTTTAAAACATGAAACTAAAGAATAAAACAAATTAATATGTATGATAAAACTCACAACTTATCTTCTTAGTTTATAAAGCACATTCACTTTAGCCTTTCAATAATCATTTGGAATCAATATTATTATTTTCTTTCTACAAGTGATAAATGAAACTCAAACATAAAGTGACAACTTATCCAAGGTCACATAGCTAGAAAATGGCAGAGGTAAAATCATAAACCCAAATATTCTGCACGTCTAAGTCTCCAAGTCCAGTGTTCTTTCCCCCATATCTATATGTGGGGATGTATATATACACTATGTTTTAATCATAAACTCACAGTTCCTTTTTTATGTTTCACCCTTTTAAATGTTTAGATTTCATTATTAAAATATTTCATTATTATTAGATTCCATTATATAATTTACATATAGTTTAATTTTTATGTTTACAAGAAGTCTTTAAATTTGGGCTGATAAAAATATATAAGCACCTCTCCTCCTGAAGATCCTTCAGACAATTATTCTCAAAATTGAAATAAATCACTAACCACACATCAGCAATCCCAGAGTAATCAGAGGTGCTGCAGTTGCATCTGAAGCAAAGCCAGATGTGAAACAGATGCAGCACCACCAGAGTTACAGATCACTGATATTAGGTAAGTGCTTTAACTTTGATTGGCTTTAGAATGGGATGGGTGGAGCTGGTCTAGGAGAGGCTATTAGGAGACCTCAATTTCCCCAAGTGATTTCACCCTGGACCCCTATAGGACCCTCCCAGCTCAGCTTCCACCATCCTTATCAAAGTTTAAAGCACTTACCTGATATTGAACCTGAAACTCCAGCACTGCTGCACTACATCTGTTTTACTTCCAGTTCGTCAAGTAGGTACAGTTGCAGAACCTGCTCCAGCCCCTGTAGCTCACAGTGTTGTACCACAGTAGATGTCAGCTGTCAAAACTAAAAATATTTAAGCTTAATTTTGTTAGGAATTTATTTCAAAAAATGATTTTTCAACATAAATAGTTCCATTTTAGATACTTACCATTCGGATAGGGTGTTTCACATAAAGTTAGAAATTCAACAATAGGATGATCCATTTCAAGTACTGTAATTGCTTTTCCATGCATGATGGTTAAACTTGGTCTTCTGCAAGCTTTGTCATAGGAGAGTCCACCAGAAAATATTATAAATGGTTCGCTATATAGGAAAAAAAGTTAGTAAGACTGAGAAGTCCTTTCAGATGACACAATGTCACAGGATTGAGCCAATAAACTTGGTGGAGAGCTTATATAATGTAATTACACAGGAGAACAAAAGTCTTTCCTGTCCCAAAATATCTCACCCAACAATTTACTATTTTTCCATTTCCCTTTTACTGAATATACATTCTCACCATTAAAATTATTAATGAATCAGTCTTAAGATGTTGAGGTGGGGGAAAGGGAAAGGCAGTGAGGTAGGAGGGAGGTGAAGGGGTCACTGACTCAAAAAGACATTTTCACATATAGTATTAGTTGGTTCCCATACTTTAAATCACTAAATATAGGCTATGTTAGTTTTTTTTCACATTAACCAGTTTGCATGTTGGGTCCCAAATCTCAAAAAGAAAAAAGAGGCAAGTTTCAATATGAAATAAAATGTGACAGTGGCAAACCCAAAATGGTAGGAAGTAACATGAAAATTCTATGCAATGGAGTTTCTGTGGAAAAAGGTTATGATAAACAGACGGAGAAAACTAATGTGTAAGGGAAAAATAATTCACCAAAAAGAAATGTGATCTTATTCTTAATTTTACTTAGTGCCAGCCAGTTCTATTTATCTTATAAAATTAACGTCAAACAATTTTTTAATTCTCTGTTAATTGCAAGATACAATTAGATAATAGAGTGGGAATGAGATGACTATATGATATTATAGCTATTAGAAAGTTATTACATAGCTTCATAATTTTTCACTTTTCTTCAATACCTATATCTCTAATATATGTATATAAAAGAAAATAAGTGATGATAAGAAGTATTTTCAATAAGTAAATATCAAACAAAAAATACTCTTGTTAAATTTTTTTTTAAAAGAGCTAAGTACTTTTAGTGTACTAAATTCTTTGAGAATACATGCTTCTCTAAATAATTCACTTCCATCCCTCCAATAAACTGAAGGAATTACTTATTTCTAGAAATCACTTTATAAAACTTCCCTTTCTCTTCTGGTTTGTACTGTACATAGTATCAAACATTACCAATAGGACATTTGCTAATTTTATGCTGGCTGTATACAACAACAACAAAAAAACTTTAAAAAGTTGCCATCAAAGCCTATATATAAAATACCTGTACTAATTTTTATTTATAATTCTGTCAATATTTTGACAAAACTATTTGAGTTGTAAGCTACACAAGCAATAATGCTCTAATTTATTTTCCTTGAGTCCTGCATCAATTGACTTGAGTTAGTTTTTCCCCAGTAATTTGACATAGTAAATTACTCACCTACTAATAGTGGTAGTAAGAAACATTTTTGTTCTTTCTATGAATTACACATATATTATTAAGAAGATTTCTCCAGATTTAAAAATAATTTCTAATGAAATGAGTATGGGTTTCTGTATCTTTGTTTGTTGGTTGCTTTATTTCACATCAGGGATCATGACTTGGAGAACATAGTACCTTTTCATACATATTGACCTTAATGTCTGTTCCAAATATTGATAAAGGCCATAACTATCTATTTCCATGTAAAAGTGAATTTACTCTCATCTCCTAGTACTAATCTAAACATAGATCAGAAGCAATTTACTCTCCCTCTTTTTTGTAAGCACATTGCAAAATGTCCTTTCTTCTAAAAAAAATTGTATTTATTTATTTTCCCATCACCATTTTGCTCCCTATACCCTCCCTCAACTTCAACCACCTCCCCTGTCCTTTTTAATATTGAAAGAGAGCAAATCATTTTTGCTTTCATTATGACTCTGCATCAGAAAATACTGGGTATAAACTTAATTATACATGTACTTCTTTGTAAACTACTGAATGATTGAATAAAAAGTTATTTACTCAGGAAAATGCTCAGGGAACCACTCATAGATAATTGCATTAGAAACTTAATTATCACAGTAAATCCTCATAAGTATTACCCTCATTTTATTAATAAGGTTAAATAACTAAGCAGAAAAACCCAAAAGAAAACTGAGGTCTGTCAGACTTCTAAACCTATTCTCCTAAACAGTGGTCTGTAGTGCCTGTAGTAATAAATAGCTACAATTTACTGAATGATTACCATGTACATCCTATATAATAAAAGCCTAATATGCAAATCGACCAAACCGCTGAACAACCGGTGGAACAACTGGTCGCTATGACGTGCACTGACCACCAGGGAGCAGACACTCAATGCAGGAGCTTCCCCCAGCCCACAGGCCCCAGGCCAGGCATGGCGGGTGCCAGCGGGAGGCCCCCGATTGCCCCACTGGTCACCCCACAGAGGGAGGCGACCAGCGGCAGTGGCGGGGGGCAGGGCCAGTGAGCGGGTGGCGCCAGGCTGGCCAAGGCAGGTGCCAGCAGGGGCCCCCAATTTCCCCGCCAGTGGCCCCACAGATTGGCCCTGATCACCAGCCATGTCTAGGGACCCTACCCATGCACTAATTTCATGCACCAGGCCTCTAGTTGGTAATATATTAGCATATACTGTGCTGTGTGTATATATAAAGTAAAATTTATGTAATCCTCAAAACCCTATAATTCTTAGCCCTGATGAGGAAAGTATTATCAGCCCCATTTTATAGATGAGGAGTCTGGGATTAATGCAGATTAAATAACTTGTTAGCTTAAAGCAGCTAGTGCATGGAAGGACAAAGATTCAAATCCAGACTCCAAAGTCCATGTTTTTCATTTCTAGTCTAATGTTTCTCAAACTGTAGAATACAACTTAATAGGTGTTTGGCAAAATAAAAATAAAAATAAAAATGTTCTTAATAATTTGACACTTGCAAACCATATCTGCCCTTTGAAATTTTATAATTCATGCCACATGTTAAAGATTCTGAGAAATCATAGAGTAAAGAATCCAATTTACTTTTATATAACCCAGAATTTCTCAGATTTCTTAAATTTATTTGATTATAGATTCCTTTCTTCCATGAATACAATCATTGATTAAAAGGGGCACATTTGGTAAATGCTGTACCATACTAGTAAATATCTTCTTTTACTAATACAAATGCATCCTGGATTATTATAAAGGAAATTAAAATTCATATAATTTACAGTGTTTTTGTACATAAGGAAAACATTAACAAAACTTAAAAATTATCAATGCACACAACTTGGGTAAATTTCAAAGGCATTATGTTGGTGAAAGCAGCTAGGCTCCCTTGGCCAGGATGGCTCAGTTGGTTGGAGCATCATCCCATACACTGAAAGGTCTTGGGTTTGATTCTGATCAGGGCACATACCCAGGTTTCAGGTTCAATCCCTGGTCGTGACACATACGGAAGGCAACCAATCGATGTTTCACTCTCACACTGATGTTTCTCTCTATCTTCCTCTCTAAGATCAATTTTAAAAAAAAGCTAGATGCAAAAGGATACATAATATATAACTGCATTTATATGACATCTCGAAAAGCTAAAACCATAGAGATGGAGAACAGATCAGTGGTTGCCAGAAGTTAGGAGTTGGGGAAAGGTGTGACTATATAAGGAATAGCATGAGAGTTTTGGGAGTGGGAAATGCTATCTATTGTTATTGTGATGGTGATTTTGAGAATTTATACATATGTTAAAATCCATAGACCCACACCAAAAGAAAAAAAGTCTATTTAACTGTATAATTTGAAATATAATAAAGAAAAAAGCATTAACATGTTGCTTCAATGAAGGCAACAGGATTAACAATAAATTGTGTAACATAATACTAATTCAACTATAATATTCATTAAGTATTTATGATGTTCCAGGTATTGCGTGAAGAACTTGACAAGTATTTTTTAGTTTAATCCTTATAATACCCCAATGAGAGAGCTACTATTATTATTCCTACTTAACAGATGGGTATACTGGGCCTGGAGAACTTAACTACACATGAAGTCTATCAATAGGTGGCCATAAAAGGAAGAGATTAAAACAGTAGCAGAAAGTAATTTTTATTTAACCACAGAGAACCTGATAATAGTAGCGGTACAGAGATCAATATTTCTATTTTTGAAGGGTATAAAACTATTATGCCTAGAGGCCATCATGGCTGGAGTGCCAGTAGGGAAATTGGTGATTGGGGACCAACAATTTCTGAGCAGAATGATTATTCATCCCTAGAAATGTAAAGCAAGTCTGTGAACAGGCTGGTCTCAGATTAAAGTAAGCAGAAAATATACTCCTTACATCTGCTACCTATGCAGTCCTTTATAAGGCCCTATTGCTACAGCATAAGTAGTAGAGCTTTTCTTAAAGTTCCTGCTCTTGTCACAGCCATCCCAATTTTTTATTTCACGAAGTTTCTACTTTATACCAGAACTAGAGGCCCGGTGCACGAAATTTGTGTACTGGGGGGCGGGGTCCCTCAGTCCAGCCTGCACCCTTTTGCAGTCCTGGAGCCCTCGGGGAGCAGGCCTGAGCCGGCAGTTGGACATCCTTAGCACTGCCACAGAGGCGGGAGAGGATCCCGCCACTGCTGCTGCGCTTGTCAGCCGTGAGCTGTCAGCCCGGCTTCTGGCTGAGTGGTGCTCCCCCTGTGGGAATGCACTGATCACCAGGGGGCAACTCCTACGTTTAGCGTCTGCCCCTGGTGGTCAGTGCGTATCATAGTGACCAGTCATTCCACCATTCGGTCTATTTGTATAATACCTTTTTATTATATAGGACTAGAGGCCTGGTACACGAAATTCATGCACCAGGGGAGGGGGTCCCCTCAGCCAAGCCTGCACCCTCTCCAATCCGGGACCCCTCAGGGGAGGTCCGACTGCCGGTTTCGGCCCGATCCTAGAAATCAGACCAAAACCGGAAGTTGGACATCCCTCTCACAATCTGGGACCACTGGCTCCTAAATGTTCACCTGCCTGCCTGGCTGATCGCCCCTAACTGCCCCGCCACCAGCCTAATCACCCCTAACCGCCTCTGCCTGCCAGTCTGATTGCCCATAACTGCCCCCCCTGCCAGCCTGGTCACTCCTAACTGCCCCCCCCACCGCCCTAGTTGCCCCTTACTGTCCCCCCTCTGCCGGCCTGGTCACCACTCACAGCCCCCCTCTACCATCCTGGTCACCCCTCACTGTCCCCCCTGCTGGCCTGGTCACCCCACGCAACCTGCTGGTCAGCCATTTGGTTGTCCCTCGCTAACCCCCCTGCCGGCCTGGTCACCCCACACAGTCTGCTGGTCAGTCGTTTGGTCGTCCCTTGCTAACCCATGCCTACTGTTCGGTTGTTACTGTGAGGGCGTCATGATCAATTTGCATATTACCCTTTTATTAGTATAGATGTTTTATAGAAGCTTTATATATATATATATATATATATAAATAAAATATATATACATAAGCTAACTGGTTAAAATTATCACAATTTTTATACTATTAAGTCTTTATAATAGTAGGTATAAACAAACATTAAATATACCTATGATGCCAAGAAAACATTCTAGTGTGAGCATATAAGTAATACAAGATAGGATTATCCTATTTAGGGTAAAAATAAAATTAAAGTTTAAGCAAGATTTGGAATTATGATAATTCTGGATGAATATATTGCCACTAAAAATTATTGCAAGTAAAAAGAACATTGTTGATGTATAGGATATGGCTACTATATACACACAAGAGAATTTTAAGTATTCTTTAATTTTCTATATATTAAAATTTAATACTGCTGGTGGGAATGCAGACTGGTGCAGCTACTGTGGAGAACAGTATGGAGTTTCCTCAAAAAACTAAAAATGGAACTCCCATTTGACCCAGTGATCCCACGTCTGATAATATATCCCAAGAAACTAGAAACACGAATCAGAAAGGATATATGTACCCCTGTGTTCATAGCAGCACAATTCACCATAGCTAAGATTTGGAAATAGCCTAAGTGCCCATCAGCAGATGAGTGGATTAAAAAACTGTGGTACATCTACACAACGGAGTACGCTGTGGTAAAAAAGGAGTTCTTACCATTTGCAACAACATGGATGGAGATGGAGAGCATTATGCTAAGTGAAATAAGCCAGGCAGAGAAAGATAAATATCACATGATCTCACTCATTTGTGGAATATAATGAACAACATAAACTGATGAACAAAAATAGATCCAGAGACAGAAACATCGATCAAAACATCAAACCTCAGGGAAGGTAGGGGAGGGTGGGGTAAGGGGAAGAGATCAACCAAAGGACTTATAAGCCTAATCAATGGACACAGACAACAGGGGGGTGGGGGCATGAATGGGAGGTGAGGGGTAATGGGGGAATAAGGACACATATGTAATACCTTAATCAATAAAGAAATTAAAAAAAAATAACTCTTATTGCCCTTTGGAAAAAAAAGTTTAATACTATTTTATTATTCCAATGAACATTCTGCTTATCTTTTAAACAAACAATAATCTTTCCAATTTCAGAATATAAAAACCTAAAGTACAGAGGCTTGGTTATGTATTTACTTATTTTATGTGCAATACCAATAGGTAAATAGCTCTTCTTAATAATGCCAAATGACTGCTACTTGTAATGTACATAGCCAAAAGCCCTACATTGTTAAAATTAATGTATATAATACTCATCTGACTATTCATAAAAAATTAAAATAATTAAGTTGTTACTTGTAATTTATATATATATATATATATATATAAAAGGCTAATATGCTAAGTGTCCCTCCCTCCGTCCGACTGGTCACTATGATGCGCATTGACCACCAGGGGGCAGACACTCAACACAGGAGCTGCTGAGCTGCAGTGACTTGGCAGCAGCGCTTCTCGGGTGACACACCCTGAAACCAGAGAGGAGGGAACCCGATTCCTCGCAGGGCTGTGCGATTCCACCTTTGACTGTGGGTTACATTGTTGCTGGGGCACTGTTGGCCCTGAATCTGGTTTACTGCACACTTGCATTTGCATTCCACACCCTGTATGATAGCAACTTCACAGAGTCCCTCTCACACTTCGGGACCCCTCAGGGGATGTTGAGCCCATTTTGGCCTGATCCCCACAGGCCAGGCTGAGGAACCCCACCTGCTGGAGGGACCCCACTCACTCCGCAGACCCCTTTTGAGCCCCAGTGCCACCCCAGGTGGGGCCGCCGGGAAGGGACCTCGGGAAGTTGGCTCCAGCGCATGTCTGGCCCGTCTCGCCCAGTCGCACCCTGCTGGCCACCTTCTAATTAATTTCCTTTCAATGTGCACAAATCTGTGCACCAGATCACTAGTATTCATAATAATGATCATCATATATATGCTTATTAAACAATAAGAAATCTGTTATTGTTAATGTAAAGTATTCAGCCAGGTAATATAATTATGTAAAACTTTTAACAATACACCAGCATTAAAAGTTATCTTCCTTTCTTGTCTCTGTTTATTGCATATTTTCCCAGATTCCCCAAAGTAAAAGTGCATACCTGTTTCTACAGGTCTTGTATTCTACTTTAAGTATTGGTTTACAAGATTCAGATTTTCTTCCTTCTCTTTGACTTTTTCCTAAAGAAAGAAAAAGAATTTTATTAAATCTGATTTAAATTCTACTAGTCCATGAGAATTAAAAAGTTTGACTAAAGGAATATAAAGAAAATAATAATGTAATGTGTTTTTCCCAATAGGATAAACACGTCTATGAGCCTAACATTTTTGTTGAATTTGTAAACAATTTATTGAATCCTAATACTTGACTGCTATATAGTCAATAAAGTTATATGTAAACTTAACAAATTTATATTGTTTTACATTCTACATGTATAAGTATAGTCTTAAGTAAGGTTATTTTAATTATTTAAGTTCCCTTTTTTTTAAATCCTCAATCGAGGATATGATTTTATTGATTTTAGAGAGAAAGGAAGGGAGAGGGAGAGAGACAAGAAAGAGAGAGAGAGAGAGAGAGAGAGGAAACATTGATGTGAAAGTGAAACACTGATTGGTCACCTGCTACACATGCCTTGACCTGAGATGAAATCTGCAACCCAGGTATGTGCCCTAACTGGGAATTGAACCTGTGACCTTTTGGTGTATCAGAGAACAATCCAACCAACTGAGCCACACCAGCCAGAGCTAATTATTTAAGTTTCAAGATAAAATAAGCAATCTTTAAGTTGAAAGCACACATATATATTTATGCACAAAATGAAATGTATTATTATGAAGATCCATTTTATCTATAATGCAAGCAAACCCCATTCATATGCATAAAAACATGCTATTCAAAGTTTACAGACTATCAATATCATTAAATTTTCATTAACTTCATTTAAAGGAAAGTTCATTAGATGATAAACACAGTATGTTTCATGATTTTAAAAAGTAAATTTAATGATGTATGCTATTTGCATACAACAAAAATAGTGATTTCTTGTAGGGGAAAGATTATGTTGTTTAGATTTTATAAGATTTTGAAGAATCAGGAAGTATGGAATGGAAACAAAGCTACTTCTGCATTTATTTATTTTTAATATATTTTTATTGATTTCAGAGAGAAAAGGAGAGGGAGAGAGAGAGAGCTAGAAACAATAATGATGAGAGAGAATCATTGACTGGCTACCTCCTGCTGGGGAAGTACAACCCAGGTATGTGCCTTTGACCAGAATCAAACTCAGGACCCTTCAGTCCACAGGCCAACGCTCTATCCACTGAGCCAAACCAGCTAGGACTACTTCTGCTTAACTACTTACCTTTCTATTTATGTTTTTTTTTTTTTATATTCTGTCTCATTTTAATAAAATTTACATTTTTAGATGATTTATACATTTTTTATTTTAAGTACCCTTATTTATTCTTGTATTGCCACAGTTGTTTACAGACACAGATACCTATTATAAGTAGATGTTTACATGCATATATGTTTAAGTTTTCAGGATAGCTTTAGAATGGCACAGCCAAATCCAAATAGGATGTCAAGATAGTTATATTTAATATGTTTAAAGGGTAGGGTATTAGCATAAAACATGCTGTATCTGCTCCATGGCATTTTTTCTAAAATTGCTTTTTCTTTTACCCTATGTCAATAAGGAGGCAACTAATAATAAAATATTGGTCATAATCATTCTCATTTTAAAAAAAGATTATATATAAAAAGTAATTGCTGACATAATATGTAAATTGTGATGCCTTACAAAGAGACAACTCTGGCTCAAGACTCACACTGAACAGTGGTCTTAGGGGGTGAGGAACATCTAGTTAGTGGTTACTGGTTTGGGTCATGAGTGGAATAAGAGAATTGAAGGAAGCAAGAGCCAGGAAAGAGACCCATCCTTTACACAGTGATGTCTTTTTTAGCCAGTGCTTCTCTAACAATCACCAAGCCGTTAATTAACCACAACAGTATATTTTACAGTTGTTTATACATCTGGAAGCAATTACTATTTTTCAACCAATACATATCAGTATTATGCACCAATTTTAATAGAAAAGATACCCAATTAATTAATGTTTTACTTCAATTTCCAACTCCAAAGTTATTTTTTGGGTGAAGGATTTCTGCTATAATTATATTTGTTGCCTGTCAGTAATTGAAGTAGCTTAAATGTCATATTGTATAAAACACCATAATAAAAAATTGTGTTTATTGATACTCCTTATGCTCAGAGTAAACAAAGAAATAACTGACTATCTAGAAGCTTAAATTTTACTAAATTAATCAAGACAAATATAAAAATGACAATATGAGGTACCATAGACAAATCACGTGTCTAACTCATAGGTAAAAAGAAGAATTATAATAGGGATTAGAAAATACTTCAAACTGAATATTAACAAAAATTACATATTATTAACGAAATTACATATAAAATTTATAGGATACAGTTGAAGTAGTACTTAGAGAAAATTTTTTATTTTAGAAAGTAAAAATAGCTGAACCAGAAGGAAACAAACTGAATCCAAAGAATATAGATAGATATGACAATGGAGGCCTCTATTGTTGAAATCACTGACACTGGCTTCACTATGTTACAATGAGGCTGCAGGAATTTAATTTTATGTACATGTTATGAGAGATACAGATGCTAATGTTTCCAACAACTTGTGAACAGAACTTCATTTCTTTTAAAAACAGAATTATAGAAAAACCCAAACTGATAAAATAAATATAGATATGGTAAAATATATGAAAGTATCAGTTACCCAGTCAAGCCAAAAAGAACTTGTATCAAAGCTGACTGGTGAGAATGTAAGTAAATAGAAAATGTATGAATAAGCCATATTACACATTTGCAAATAAAAGTTAAAATGGTGGGGAGAGTTGATGGGAAGGAGAACCTATCATAGAAACAAATAATTAAACCTGAGTAGATGTATAGCAAATACGTATCCAAAGTTTCCATAACAGCAATCTTTTTATTTTAATTTTTATTGATTTCAGAGAGAAAATGAGAGGGCAAAAGAGATAGAAACATCAATGATGAGAGAATCATTGATTGGCTGCATCCTGCATGCCCCCTACTGGGGATCGAGCCCATAACCCAGGCATGTGCCCTTGACCGGAATCGAACCTTCAGTCCACAGGCTGACTGACACTCTATCCACTGAGCCAAACCAGCCCAGGCACAGCAATCTTTAAATAAAGCATCTCACGTAAGTGTCTAAATTTAAAGTAATCTCTAAGTAAAGCACTTCAGATTAAATGTATTAATCATCTGCAGATGGAACATGCAGCTGTGGTACAAAACATGGCAGACTAACACAAGATGAAATAATTCCATATTGTGATTTATAAGTCACCCTTTATTTTAAAAAATCACTGTTTTCTATATGCTACACTTTATAAATGCTCAGAAACTGTAAAATAGAATGTGTTCGGTTAAATGGTAGGTTTTGACCTCTCTATTCTAAGAAACAACCAACACTTTGAGGTAAACAGAATTCTGATCACCAATATTCTTGAAAATAATATGGTCATCTGAATCAAAGATAGGTGGACATGCCCAACATAAATGCTAAGTACTCTTTTCAATGAGAAAGATAAAATAAATACAACCTATAATAATACCACAGTCCTCATAATTTAGTGGAACCAAATGGCAGAAATGGAAATAAATGTAATAACTAGAAAACAACAGATAGGAATTAGGTCTGAAAGTCAGATCTAGGTAATGCCATTCTCTTTAACACTTAAAAACTGGCCAAATATCCTTTGTTATCTCCTCTGTTTCAGATATATCAACCATCCATTATCCAATTTTTGATTGGAAAGGTCTATATAAATATCACTAAGTAGGAAAGTGGATAGACAGGAAGTTTGGAGCATAATGTGGGTGTCTGAATGAGGTATAAAAGAGGTATTTAGAATCAGAAGCTATGTCCTATTGCTTCTTTCTACCAAACACATTGATACCACCTCTTTAAATCAAAGCACTATAATTCTATAGTTTATTCCTTTTGAAAGCATACATCTTACCATGTGGAATTGTGATCTGGAAAGGACGGCTTGGGTTTTTCAGGTTCCATAAAGTCAAGCTACCATCTGAATGGCTGCACATGAACTGTCTGCCCTCATGATGCCAATCAATTGAATGAATAGCCTAATTGAATAACAATTAAATAAGTAGAGTGAGAGAAAGTTGATATTATATCATTCTATATTTCAAAGAAAAATTATTGACATAAAATTATTATAGCAATAACACTTAAGAAACATATATAATTTTTCTGACCCAGATTATACTATCTTTGATTCATCCCTTTATGGGCTTATAAAAGGGTACAAAAACTCATCTCCTGAGATAAATAAAAGTAAATTTTCTAACATCATTAGATCCCACAACTTGTTTTATCAATTCTACATCCTCCCTGTATCCTATAATGTTTCTTTGAAAATTTGTTTACATAGAAGTAAAAGAAAGGTTACCTGAAGATGATTTCTGGTAAGGTAGTGGGCTAGCTCCACTTAAACTAGCTAATTTAAAAAACAATTTACATAAGAGCTACCATCTCTTATGATGAGTCAGACCAATGGGAAGTACTTTATGTACATTATTTCATTTAATCCTATAAAACAAGTATTTTTTCAAATTTACACATGGGAAAATAGGCCTAGAGAGATTGAGGTACTTGCTCAGGTCACACAACTCAAAGCTCAGGTCTATCTAACTAAAAAACCCATATTCAATCATTGTAGTACCATATTGCCTCTAACATAAAAAATTTAAATTGATTTAAAGAATTAATTTTTTTATTTACAGATTCACTCTGTAGTTATGAAAGAAAATTAAGAAGTATTACTTCATTTTCCCAAATTTATTCCCAGTGGGGTAGCACAGTCTCTTGCATAAAGTAGGTGCTCTAGTAGACATAAAAGCTAAACAGATATATACAACAGGATCCTTTCCTTAAGGGGACTTAGAGAACAGTGAGCTAGGAAAGACTGACATAAATGAACTTCCAAATAGTAAGTATTATTAGAGTTACAGATAACTGACTGCTAGAGTAATCATTAGACACATCATAAAGGAAACAGGATATAAGCTGTACTTGAAAAGATTAGATTTGATTAAGTGGAAAAGATAACATGAAACTGTGGACTTGGGGTTTTTTCTCACCCTGCTCTTCATTACTAGGCAGAGAAGGGAAATGTCACTTCTTGCCACCTCTACATGTTAACTTGGATGAGCCTCTGTTAAAGTTCTCTCAGACTGCTTTTCTACATATGGTGTGGGCAGAGAAATTGTCCTCAGGCCCATCCCTTCTTCCTATCCCAGTCAATTTCTACCTCCTGGAGAAGACATATCAAAATAATAGCTACAACACAAAACCAAAACAAGTACTATAAAAGAAGTATACATATTGTACAGAAGAGTAGACATGTAAAAACAACTTGTTATTAGAGAGGAGGATGTCAAAGAGTGCATTATTGAAGAGGTGGCATTTGACCTGACTTAATGAATAAATATTCAATTTGTAATTATTTGTTTATACCCTACCCTTTTCTTAAAAAGGACTTTAAAGCTCTACTAAAATACAACTAATTCAAAAAGAATTTAAAAATGTAGAACACAGAAACGAGGTTCCACTGTATGTCTTAAAATTATAATCTTGTTAGTAAAAGACACTAGAAAGGTAAGAAACCAAAGGAAATGATACATATATCATATAAATCAATATTTAAAATGATTTCTAGGTAGAAAGTAGGTAGAATGCAGTAGTCCACTGACTTACTTAAACATAGTTAATCCTTATTTAAACATTTCATTGTAAATACTTTTGCTTTTTAAGGTTAGAAACATTCCTTCTACACTGTTCAAGGCCATAAGAAAACTATCTGATTCAGCATTTTCCTCTGGATTTCCTTTTTAGCTGCTCTACTCTTTCCAACTGGCTAAATTCCCAGATGGTATTTAGACTCTTATCTAGCTGCTTAGTCTTGAGAGAGGGAACAATCTCCATCCTTACCTTTACATTCTGTGTATTTAACATAAGGAAAATCTTTCTTTCCTTATGATTTAAGATGCCCCAAAAGTTTATCATAAAGAGTATATTTGTATAACATCACTTGCTGTAGTATTTTTCACTAAGCATGCCCACATTACTGTAAATCTTTGGCTATCTTTAAGTATCAAAACTTAAAAACTGTTAAGAGGAATTGAAGGGAGCACAGAAAGGAAGTGTTATAAATGTTTTTAAAATTTATTTTTATATTTATATCAGTGTTATCTTACATTCTTCTGTGCTCTTTCCCTATAAGCATGGGAGAAACCAGACAGCAATTGTTGACCTGTATATTCCTCCTATCTCTCCCTACTCTACCATCTTAAAATTTTAATTGAAAGCACAGATGTTAACCTTTATTTTCACAGCTATAAGAGGTAATTCCCCTTTCTTTCTCACCTTTGCCTCCAGCTTCACTGTCTTCACATTAGCCTTTCCTGATGATGGAAATAATTAATGGCCTAGAGTCAATCTCTGAACATATGAAGTATCAAGTCAGAGACTATTCCTTTATAATTCCTTTATTAATTGCTTTCTTTAAATGAAACACTAATCAGCCTCAACTACATACAATAAAACTTCAAGATCTTACTGACTCTTATTATTAGGCATTATTATGTAAAATCTCTATTCTAAGGCAGCAAGTATTAGAAGATAAGACTATTCAATTTAACAACTTAAATTTGATGACACATAAAAATAATTTTCTGTGTGAATAGTGTCTTTAGAGACCGTAAGGATAATGAGTTAAGACAAAAGACACAGCCTAAAGAAAGGAAAAAAACTTTAGATGAAGGTGGCTATACAGTACAGGTAATAGGCACTAAAGTATATAAGATGCCATAAAGGGCCCCAAAATATGGGCAGTCAAGGCAGAATTCCCACTCAGAAAAACAACCCAGAGTTGGAACTTGTGCAAATAAGGAAATGTGAGGCATTGAATCAGAATCAGTCAGTGTCCCAATGATAACAATACTGGAAAATACATAGCTTAAAAGCAAAAAACAGACACAAAGTCATAACACTGTTTCAAATATTTCAGGAGAAATCACTTACCTCATCATAATAAAGTCTCAGTTCTGCTCTTTTAGATTTCAAGTCCCAGAATACCACAGTACCATTTTCATAACCTATTAGCAGCTGGGAAACATTAGAACAATCATTTTGTAATGCTAACATTAATTTTAACTTATTCCAAATAAAATTTAATGTTAATACATGAAAATGAAATCATACTATATAATACAACTTTATTTAGAATACCAATTTTTCCATATTCTGAATATAGACTTCCTATGTTTTAAAAAACTGGCAAATATGCTATTTAAATATAAACATTTACCAATTATATCTGCCTCATTCCAAAAAGAAATTGAGGAAATATGTAAAAATACATGACACAACAAAAAAATAGATAAAGAAATTGAAGCAAAAGAAAAAAGGGCTAGAAAAAATAAAGATGAAATAAAGGATGAAATGAAGTAAGTTTAATAAATTATGTATAATGCCATTCAGTCCTATGCACTTGAAAATGTGGCCACAAATTTGGCATCTAGTTTCTCTATATCAAGTTCTTTTTTCTTTGATTTATAATAGCATTTTAAACTCAGATTTATGAACACTTAGAAGTTCACAAAGGTATTTTAGAGAATCAAATCATTAAAAGTGGTTAATATGTTTATAAATCAATAAATAAGACAATTAAAATACATGTTCTTCATTTTAAAATAAAAGAATCTGAGAACAGATGATTATAAGATCATATTCAAGTTTCAATTAGTCCTAGCCATGCTGATTTTTGCTATGATTCTGAGTGCTTATGTTTCATTAAATTTAATCTATCCTTGGTTGAAAAAACAGGAAGGATAAAAATAGGCCAGTGTTGAAATAATAATATAGCCCATGGATTTGCCTTAAGATAACTTTATAGAAATCTATTAATAATATTTCTCTGATGAGAATTGTTATACAGTATGATGTTTCAATATTAAAAAAAAAACACACACACAAAAAACCCAGTGGTAAAACAGAAAATATAGTGCTGGTTATAAGCTACTCCAACATAGCATCCTGAGACTTGATCACTTACACAAAAAATAACAAACCAGCTAGTAGTTTTAACAGGAAATAAATAAAATTTCATATATCAGGTCAGGAAAGCAATGTATGCTAATTTTTTGAAGCTATAACATATTCATATTTTGTTTTTAAAGCATACAATAAATTTTAAAATTGATTTGACAAAACAATTGAGCTTTTTTACAAACTAAAGGGCATAATGACACATTTGTAATACCTTAATCAATAAAAAATATAATAAAAAAGTATAAATTTAAGGAATATTTCCTAAAATAAAAACTTTTTAATATATTTTAATATTTTATTTATTTTTTACAGAGAGGAAGGGAGAGGGACAGAGAGTTAGAAACATCGACAAGAAACATCGATCAGCTGCCTCCTGCACACCCCCCCACTGGGGATGTGCCCGCAACCAAGGTATATGCCCTTGACCTGAATTGAACCTAGGACCCTTCAGTCCGCAGGCCAACGCTCTATCCACTGAGCCAAACCGGTCAGGGCCCTAAAATAAAATTTATATAAAATCATACATATTGTACTAAGATGTGTTTCAACTTCAAATAAATTCTGTTTATATACCAGAGAAAATGATGGACAATAAAACCAATTCCTATGTAGTATATGAGAAAAATTCCTATAGAGTATATGGAAATAAGATTTGTACATCTAAAAGTTTGAAAAATCTGACTTAAGTGAAAAAATCATATATAATAAAAGCCTAATATGCTAAGTGTCTGATCGACCAGTAGGCCGTTCAACCAAAGTATAATATGCTAATGATATGCTAAGGCCACTCAACCACTTGCTATGATGTGCACTGACCACCAGGGGGCAGACAGTCAACCAGTAGGTTAGCTTGCTGCTGGGGTCTGGCCGATCGGGACTGAGCAAGATGGGCTGGACACACCTTAGAGCCCTCCCGCGGTCCCTCCCCGGCTGGCCAACCTCCTGTGTCCCTCCCAGCCCCGATCATGCACCAGTGGGGTCCCTCGGCCTGGTCTGTGCCCTCTCACAATCCGGGACCCCTCGGAGGATGTCAGAGAGCTGGTTTCGGCCTGACAGTGGACAACTGGTCACTACGATGCGCACTGACCACCAGGGGGTAGACACTCAACGCAGGAGCTGTCCCCTGGTGGTCAATGCACTCCCACAGGGGAAGCGCCGCTCAGCCAGAAGCCGAGCTCATGGCTGGCAAGCGCAGTGGCAGGAACCTCTCCCGCCTCCACAGCAGCGCTAAGGATGTCCAACTGCCTGACTACGAGAGGGTGCAGGCCAGGCGGAGGGACCCCCCCTCCGCCCCAGTGCACAAATTTCGTGCACTGGGCCTCTAGTGAGTAATATAACCTTTCATAATCTGAACCCAAAGATTTAATAAAATAGTATTCTAAAATGCTAATACCTTTTTTCAAAGTAAGTATCTGAAAATGGAGGTTGTAAAACATTATTAGCAATAGCTTCAGTAAAAATTACAAAATATAAAATATTGAACCTCAAAATGTCATAAATTGAGACAATTATACAATATTATAATACAGGAAATGTAAAAAACACATTAGAATCATTTAGAGAACTGAGATAGAGAAAAGCAGCCCCTGACATCCAGGAGATATCAGACAAGGTCATTCTGTGACCATGATGGATCAAGACAAAAACAAGATCACTCTGCAACATGTGTGACCATACCAAAACATAAAACTATAGAGTATTACATATATTTATATGTTCTATAATTATATATATATATATATATATAATTTAAAAATATACCTCCCATAATAGAATGTAAGTACCATAAAGGCACAGAAGTGGGGTGACTTCTTCACTACTACATCATCAGAACCTGGAACACTATTTGAGGAAAATAGATTATCTGATAAATGTATATTAATTATTAAACACCAGCCCTGACCAGTGTGACTCAAGTGTGTACAGAATCAGCCCACTCACTGAAGGGTCATGGGTTCGATTCCTGGTCAAGGACACATACCTGAGTTGCAGGTTGGATCACTGGCCCCAGTCCAGGTGAATGCGAGAGATAACTAATTAACGTGTCTCTCTCACATTGATGTTTCTCTCTCCTCCTCCTCCTCCTCCCTCCTCCCTTCCTTCCACTCTCTGAAAAGCAATGGACCCTGCCTGGTGTGGCTCACTGGCTGAGTGTCTACCTATGAACTAGGAGGTCATGGTTTAATTCCCAGTCAGGACACATGCCCAGATTTCGGGCTCGATCCCCAGTAGGGGGCGTGAAGGGGGCAGCCCATCAATGATTCCCTCTCATCATTGAGGTTTCGATATCTCTCTCCTTTCCCTCTCCCTTCTTCTCTGAAATCAATAAAAAAAAATGTATTTTAAAAAGCAATGGAAAAAATATCCTCAAGTGAGGATTTTGAAAAACACATACAAAAAACACATACCGAAGTATCAAAATAATTAAAAGTCACTGACAAAAATATTTTGGAAACTAAAAAATATACTCCTAAATAATTAATGGTAAAAAAAGAAATCATTATGAAATTAAATACAAATGCCTCATATTGAAAATTATGGGACACAGGTAAATATTTGTCAACAGAGAAATGTATAATTCGTTTTATAAATATATATAAAGAGACAATTTTAATTGTTTACTGATATAATCATCTGAATTTAGAAAAAAACAAATTTCAGGAAATAGAAGAAAAAATGAGTCCTTTTAACAAGAGCAAAGAATACCTTTCACTTATTCAAATACACTTCTATATCTTCAGGAAGTTGGAAAGTCTTCCATGCATAGATTTTCTTGTTAATTTTATAGCTAAGTATTTTGAATTTTTGGTTGCTGTTTTATATGAGATCATCTCTTAATTGTCTCTTCTTAAGAGGGTACTGTTTCTATGGTTGGATTTTAGATACCCTCTAAATTCTTTCACTGTTTGTATTCATTTTAAGTTGATTTTCACAGGAATTCCAGGTATATTACCATATAACCTAAAATAGGGACTATTTTATTTCTTCCTTTCTAATTTTTATTCCTTTTTTCGTATGTATCTAACCACATTACAAAAAAATCCATTAAAAATAGTGGAGAGGAAGAGAAAGCATCCTTGCTTTCTTCCTGACTTTAGTGCCAATGCCTCTAGTGTTTCCCCCATTAAATGAGATCTTGGATTCTATATATTTAACATATACATACATATATACATAAGGAAGTGTGCATTAATTCATTTTTATACTTTTGTCAGGAATCGTATATAATAAAAGCCTAATACGCTAAATGTCCGGTCATATGGTCATCCATTCAACCAATCAAAGCATAATATGCTAATGATATGCTAAGGCCACTCAACTGCTTGCTATGATGTGCACTGACCACCAGGGGACAGACGCTCAATGCACAGGATTGGGCTCCCTCCTGTCTGGACTGGGCTTGCAGGGATCCGGCCAAAACCAGCTATCCAACATCCCCCGAGGGGTCCCAGATTGCAAGAGGGCACAGGCCAGGCCGAGGGACCCCACCGGTGCATGAATCCATGCACCGGGCCTCTAGTATTTTAGTAAATATATTTATTGAAGTACAAAGAAAAGTACACAAGTTATAGATGTGTCTTTAATGAATTACGATGAAGTGAACATACTCAAGAAAATACTACCAAGTCAAGAAACACAATGGAAAAACCAGAAATAGAAGAAAAACAATGCAAGACACTCAGAAGCCTATTTCACATCCTTACCCAGTCAATATCCTCATCCTCTTTCTCTAAAGGTAACTACTATCCCCACAATTTATTCATTTTAGAGGTAATGTAAATGTTGTTATGAACACTTATAAATGCCTTTTGGTGAACACATATATGCATTTCTGTCAGATATATACTTATCCATATTTATTCATGGGGTAAGAGTATGTTTAACTTTAATTAATAGTGCCAAGCAGTTTTCCAAATTAATTATACCAGTTTTCATTTCCAAAAACTGCGTATGAGAGCTCCAATTCCTTCTCACCTTCTTCAACAACTAATATTGTCAATAGCTGCACCATGTTAAATAAAAGATGTATATAGTCAGCATATATTATCATTTCTTATTACAAGAGGAAAACATTAACTCACCATTAAGGAGGATATTTTCATACTTTTGAGTAAACAAGTGAAGTTCATATTAATTACTTTTCTTTTCCTAATGTTACAAGAGAATTTTATTTATCGTGAAGGGAAGTTAAATTAAATCAAATGCTTCTTTTTATTGTAATACATTTTCTCCTTATTTCAGTTAATATGGATATGATATTGACTATGAAAAGTTAAAAAACCTTTTTGTTTCTGAGATGAACACAAATTGGTTGTGTTCTTTGTACTTTTTTTCTTCAATTCTTGATCAGCTTGCCAGTGATGCATCAATTTTATTAGTATTTTCACAAAATCAATTTTTGATGTTACTAATGTACTACATTTTTTTCTATTTATTTTAATATCTGTTCTCATATTTTGTATTAGTCAGAGTTCTCCAGAGAAATAGAACCTGTAGGATGTATATACAGAAAGAGATTATTACAAGGAACTAGCTCACATGATTATTGAGGCTGACAAGTCCCAAGATCTGCAGGGTGAGCTGGCAAACTGGTGACTCAGAAAGCCAGCGGTATAGTTCCATCTGAGTCTGAAGAACCAGAACTGATGGTGTAATTCCAACCTGAAGGCCAGCAGGCTTGAGATCCAGGAAGAGCTGATGTTTCAGATCAAGTATGAAGGCAGGAAAAAAGCTGATGTCCGAGTTGGAAAGCAATAAGGCAGGAGGAATTCTCTTCCCATAGAGCAGTGGTCGGCAAACCGCAGCTCGCAAGCCACATGCGGCTCTTTGGCCCCTTGAGTGTGGCTCTTCTACAAAATACCATGTGCGATTGAAACTTTGTGGCCCATGCGCAGAAGTCGGTTTTCGGCCTGGGCGAGTCTATTTTGAAGAAATGGTTCTAACACTGAGCCACACTCAAGGGGCCAAAGAGCCGCATGTGGCTTGTGAGCCTCGGTTTGCCGACCACTGCCATAGAGGAAGGTCAGCTGTCTTGTTTTATTCAGGCAACTGATAGGAGGAGGCCCACCCACATTCGGGAGGCCATGTGTTTTACTGGACTATTGATTTAAATGTTAATCTCATTCAAAAACACCATCACAGAAATATCGAGAATAATATTTGACCAAATCTCTGGTTATCCCATGACTCAATTGTGTTAACACATAAAATTAACCATCACATCTTTATTATTATCTTTTACTTTCTTTGAATTTAATTCACTTTATTTCAAACTTTACACTCAGATCATTGATTTTCAGCTTTTCTTCACTTTTTAACAAATTCAATAAAAATATATAAAATTTCCTCTAAGCACAGCTTTAGCTACTGTCCACAAGTTTTTCTATATCACACTTCTAGTATAATTAAAAATATATTCTAATTTCAATACTGATTTCTTTGACATATAAGTTATTCAGAAGTATAGTGCTTAATTACTAAGCAGTTAGGAGGTTTCCTATTTATATTTGATAATCTTGCTAAATTATCCTGTTGTTAACACAATATATTGTGCATTATTTTAATCTTCTGAAATTTATTGAAACATGTTTTATGGGTCAACAAATGTACAACTTCAGTAAATATTCCAGGTACACTTAGAAAATAATGTGTAGTCTGCAGATATTGGGTATAATATACTACACACATCAATTAGGTTGAATTAGTTAATGATGTTCAAATTTTCTTTGTCCTCACTAACTATTGTTATTATTATTTTGGTTATTCTTTCAGTGACTCAGAGAGGTGTATTAAAATCTTCAACTACATTTTTGAATTTGGGTATTTTTCATTTTAGTTCTATTAAATTTGCTTTATATTTTTTTAGTTCTGTCAAATTACACACACCCACTAAGGAATCACGGAAAACAAAAACATGGTTCAGTTATGCATCTTCCAGTTAACATGGTACCATGCAAAGCAAGTACTGCCTATACAATATGAAGCTGTATTATTAGACATATACAAATTGAGCGTTATTACTTCTCCTGTTGAATTTTACAAAATCTTCCCTTTAGAAAAAGTTCTTGCTTTTAGGTCTCGTTTTATGAACTATAAAAATGTTTGTGTCCTCTTAAAAATCATATCTTGAAATCTTAACTCTAAAGGTGATGGATTAGGAAGTGGGGCCTTTGGGAGGTTATTAGGTCATGAAAGTGGGACCTTTATAAATGGGATTAGTGGTCTTATAAAAAAGACTCAACAGCTCTCTTGTCTTCTTTACCATGTAAGGACACAGTGAGAAGATGGCCATCTAGAAACCAGGCCCTCAACAGATACCAGGTCTACTGGTGCCTTGATATTGGACTTTCCAGCCTCTAAAACTATGAGAAATAAATGTTTGTTGTTTAAGCCATCCTGTCTATTGTATTTTTTGTTATAACACCTGAATTAAGACATTTACTTTGTCTGTATTAGTATAGCTAGTTTTCTTTGCTTAGGGTTTCTATGCTATCTTTTCCGATCCTTTTACATGAAATGTTTCTATATCCTTAAGTTTAAAGTGTGTCTCTTGTAACAGTATGTTTTGACACATCTGCAAATTACTGTCCTTTAGCCAATTTAATGTTTACATTTAAAATAATTACTGACATACTTTAGAACAAATCTACCTGTTTTATGTTTGTGCCATCTGTTTAGTGTTACTATTTCTTTTCCTTTCTAAGTACTTATTATTGCAGTGTCCTACTCCATTAACTTATCCATTAGAAATATATTTTTATTTTTCTAGTGTTACCACAATACAAAATGTTTCCATGACTCATCAAACTTTATATAAATTAGTATTTGTACTACTTTCTGGAAGTTATAAAGACCTTAGAACTTGAATTCATTTGATTTCACACCAACTTTTGACCTATTTTTAACTTGTTTTTACACTCCCAGAATTCATTACTATTATTTGTATCAAACAGCCCTTGTTTGTTGTTCTTTACTCTTCTTCTCTGTTCTTTTAAAATGGATCAATTTTATTTTCTTAGAGGACTCATTTAGTTTTTTCACTAGAGTACATTTTCTATTAATGAATTCTTGCAAATTATGTTAAGTTGCAATAATATCATCATATGTTTTTAATAATTCTTTGGTAGAGTATAGAATTCTGTGTAAGCAGTTGCTTTTTTTCCCCCCAGAACCTTGACATTATCACTCAATTGTCCTCATTTCCAATTTTTCTGTTGAGATCTCTGCTGTTAGTCTTACTGCCTTTTTGTTTTTCTATACTGTGACTGCTCTTAAGACTTTTCTCTTTGTCTTTGATATGCATATGTGAACTTCACATTTTGGTAAGCTTGCTTTATGTCTATAGTACATCTTAGATTTCAATATCTGTCATTAGTTTTAGAAACTTATCATTCATTCACTCTTCATATATTTCTGCTATCACATTATGTCTGTTCTTCTGTGACTCTAATTACACATATATTACACATTTTTATTATGTCCCAAATGCTCTTCATCCTTTTATCTCATCATGCTTTAGATATTTTCTTCTATCTTCCAGATCACTAATTCTCTCTTCATCTATTTGTAATCCGTTATTTTATTCTCTATTTTTCACTTCTCTGATGAAACCTTTGTCATTTTTAGTTTATCAAACATTTCAATCAACGTATTTTAATTTTAAGTTACAGTGAATGCCATGAACTGTGCTAGAGATGTTAGACATTAAATAATAGCAAGAAATATCTTTATTTAAGAATGAGGAAAATAAATGCAAGAATAACACTGTAATACTCACTTTCCCTTCATCTCTTGGGCTATCACTTAAATGTACAACTGGACCTGGATGAGTCTTTGTGGATCTGTTAAATCAATTTAAAATAGTAATTAAAAAATAAACATTAAAATACCATACTGTTAGAAACTGAAAAAAATTTAAGATTATACTGGAATACACTCTTAATATTCTACAGTTTAGCTGAGATTCATTTAACTTTTGAGTTGTTTTACTTTAAGATTACTTTTCTCTCTCCTGCTTACTCTATTAAAGGAGGCATGATTTAAAAAACAAATCAGGTTTAAGAACATAGACCCACATAACAATGGGATTCTGTATTATCTTCAGTATTTGTTGCCAAATCTGGGCCTCTGAAAGTTTAAAATTAAACTTTTACCTGTACAGACAAAGAACAACTTGCAAAGCCACAAGGCTGATGCTATAAACCTGCTTCAACCAAAGTGTAAAGTACATACCTGATTTAAAATTTTCTTTTGACATAAAATCTCCTACAAAAAGTACAGATTTATAAGAAAACTCTTTCTAGTGATAGCTAGCATACAGAAAACTGACCAACTAGGAAAACCAAGTTCACTTTTATGTCTCATTTATCTGGTTACCTAGGGTAATCAATAACAGATCATCATGAGTCTAAGAGCATACTGTTAAAGAGTTCTGTGCTCTGTCAATATGACTTTAAATTTATTCTACTATGATATCTGGCATATTTCTTTTATATTTCCTACTTTAACTTAGATCATTGTTGAATGTGATTATGTCATGGTAAAATATGACATGACGTGATAATGACTGCAGATTTATTATTGCTCACTTTTCCACATCCTTTCTTCAATGACCTAAGTGTGCCAGATCAATTCTATTATGATTATACTGATATAGCTGTAATTTATTTCTTAATAACACATGAAAAGCATCAAAGATTCTTCATAGAACAATAAAGATTTAAATTTTAGAAACTCTTTGGAATCAGAGAAAAGTGACAAAGTAACTCCAAGTTCGCCAGATACTGACTCCCCAGAGTGACTAAAATAGATATTTTGTTAGTGGTTTTACCCTAAATTTTCTCACCTAAAAATGGAGGTAGTAGTACTAATCCTACTGAATAATTGTGGGGATCAGAATATATATATAGCACCTACTATGTCAAAAGATAGTAAGTACCCAATAAATAGTATGTATTATGATTGTTGTAAATCATTGGAATAACTAAGTAAGAGTTACTATTTGCATTCTAGAATATATGCAGGAAGAAAAGAAATTAAACAGGGCTTTATAAAAAGCTTATAGAGCTTTTAGCAGTTATATTATCCTATATAATAAAAAGCTAATATGCAAATAGACTGAACAGCAGAACAACTCAAACAACCAAACAACTGGTTGCTATGATGTGTGCTGACTACCAGGGAACGTGTGTGGAACATGGTGGGCATCGGCCCTGGCGGGATGGTGGAGCAGGTGAGCGAGGGCGCCAGACGTAGGTGGGACACTGGTCGCTGTCACTGAGGTGAGTCTCTGGTAGTTACTGAAAATTCTTTGCTCCTGCATGCCGCAGTCCTGCCCAGCACTCATACCTGCTGCTAGCGCTGACCCCTCTCACACCCGCTGCTAGCACCTGGCGCCAACCCCAATCACTTGGTGCCATCAGTGGGTGCAAGGCTGGCGCCATCAGCATGTGGGAGCAGCAGTGGCGGAAGTGGGGCTGCTGGCAGACAGGGGTTCAGTGGCTGCAGCGGGAGGGGCTGGGCGGGGGCGCGGAGGATGGGCCAAGACCCGCCCCTGTGCCTACCACAGTCTCGCGGCCCACAGTTCCTTTCAAGGTTCACGAATTCCTGCACTGGGTCTCTAGTTTACATATATAATGCAGTGTTTTATTATAGTATAAACACCTCTGATAAGGAACAATGTCCTTCAATTATCCATTTGAAACTAGTAATACCCAATAAGCCACAAACCCCAGTCTCTTGGGTTTGATTGGAGCAATGAATACCAAAGTGTACTCCATGATAAACTAGTGAATATATAAGGCATTTCACATAGTGTTCCATATCAAAAAATGCTTGGGAAACCCTGAATTAAACAAAGATAAATATTTTCTTCTTCTATAGAACTTCTTAGGGCTACAGTATGCAAATGACCATTGCAAATTTTCAATATTTTCCAAAATTATTGATTCATAGAATCCTTTTTCATTGACCATATGAAGGAAATCACTGAAAAACACTGAGAAACACTTAGATTATTTGCAAGACTTCCATTTAGATTCTCAGACTCTATAACAAGTCAGAAAATAATCTAGCATTAAATTTCCACTACTTGTAATGACTTTTTCTAAGTATAAAAGAAATATAATTTATTGTGAAAAAATAAAACTTAGAAAATACCAAAGGTATTTTTCCCATCAAAGGGAAAAAATGGCCATTAGAAATTGACTTAAAAAAAAAGCATCTGTATACTCCAGATTCTATAAATCCCACAAAAATACTTTAGATAGAATTATCAATAAACTTAAATTCATAAATGTCTATCTAAATAATGCCCAGCAATTATTCTAAGTATCCCTATTTATTTCTTTTCCTCTGACTCACCCCAATGGCTCTTGATAGTTTCCTTTGTGGACTTTGTTTTTATATCTTAAATATTGGTATTCCTTTGTATTCTGTCCTAGACTGCCATCTATTCCCATATTAGATGTGGTCATGAATTCAAGGGCCCATGGGAGCAAGGCAGGTATTGCAAATGAGTTAAATAGGCTGAATAAAAACTGTGCTAAACTGGGTAGCACATTACCCACCTACTAAAGGATAGTTGGTACTCATTTCCAGTTGATTACTCACTACCATGCAAGAATACTGGACTAGGATTGTCTCATTATGAATGTTTTTCATGAAAGCTAAAAATCTAAATTTTTATTTCTCCTCTACCAATTTTTAAATATTAGAAATAATTCAGATATGTTTAAATACTCTGATGGCCAAATAAAATGTATCTGTGAATTGGTTCACTGTCTACTAGTTTACTACCTCTTTCCTATGTACTCTTCATGCATAATCTCATCTATTCTCATGGTCTCACTAATAATAATTAATAAATAATAATGTAAGAATAAACTTGTACTTTGCATACTCACAACTGTAAACCTACTTTTGCCCCAGCCTACTTGAGCCAGCCTCAAGTAAAAACTTTATGTATAGAGCATAAACATTTATTAAAGAAAATTTGTTTTTGTGATTAACCAGGAAAATTGTCTGTGTACATACTACAAATAGATAGCTTAGAATTCCATGCAATTTCACATATGGGGGATTTCACATTTTACATGTGTAGAAATGTAAATATCCGTGTCAAAGTCAAAGTGGTAATTGCCATCAACCACATACCCAAATAGCTGTATACATCACAACATAAAAATGTTAATAAATTTATTCTCCCTTGAACCTAGAACAATATGTTAAGGCAAAGGAAGAATAAGCTCCAGCATTAAAAAATATAGAGTGGCACCCTGTCAGGTGGCTCAGTTGGTTGGGGTTCGATTCCTGGTCCTGGCACATAGCTAGGTTGCAGGTTCAATCCCTAGTCGGGGCACATTTGAGAGGCAACTGATTGATGTTTCTCTGTCACATCAATTTCTCTCTCTCTCTCTCCTTCTCTCCCTTCTCAATCTCTAAAAACCAATAAAAGATATCCGTGGGTAAGGATTTTAAAATAAGTACAGGGTGGAGCAAAAGTAGGTTTACAGTTGTTCCTTTGGAAAGTGATATAATCCTATCTAATAAAAGAGTGATATGCAAATTAACCACCACTCGGCTACACCCACAAGCCATGCCCACCAGCCAATCAGGAGCAAATATGCAAATAAACCCAACCAAGATGGCTATGGCCACAGAGAGCAGGAGGGAGGCTTAGGTTTCCCCGGCAATGGAGGAAGCCAAGCTTTCCTCCTGCCCTTGCCGGCCTAGGCCTCCACTCAAGGCTACAAAATTTCAATGATAGAAGATACATAAACCCAAACAGAAATGGCTGCCGCCACGGAGCAAGCAGAAGGCTTGGCTCTGCTCCAGGCTACAAAGTTTCAATTATAGAAGATAAATAAACCCCAGATACCAGGGCCTCTGCTTGGGTTGCCAGGGGGCGTGGCCAGCCTGCAAACCACCACAGGTCCCTCGCCCAGGCCGCCCCACGACCCAAGAAAACCCCACCCTGATCTGGGACACCGTTCAGGGCAAACCAGCTGGCCCCCACCCATGCACCAGGCCTCATCCTATCTAATAAAAGAGTAATATGCATATTGACCATCACTCCAACACACAAGATAGCTGCCCCATGTGGACACAAGGTGGCCACCACAAGATGGCCAGCAAGGGAGGGCATTTGGGAGGGACCAGGCCTACAAGGGAGGGTAGTTGGAAGGGACCAGGTCTGCAAGGAAGGGCAGTTGGGGGCGATCAAGCCTGCAGGGGAGGGCAGTTAGGGGTGACCAAGCCGGCAGAGGAGGGAAGTTGGGGGTGACCAGGCCTGCAGGGAAAGGCTGTTGGGAGGGACCCAGGCCTGCAGGGGAGAGTAGTTGGGGGGGACCAGGCCTGCAGGGGAGGGCAGTTTGGGGGGACCCACGCCTGCAGGGGAGGGCAATTGGGGGGGACCCAGGCCTGCAGGGGAGAGCAGTTGGGGGGAACCAGGCCTGCAGGGGAGGGCAGTTAGGAGTGACCAGGCCTGCAGGGGAGGGAAGTTGGGGGGGACCCAGGCCTGCAGGGGAGAGCAGTTGGGGGGGACCAGGCCTGCAGGGGAGGGCAGTTAGGGGGGACCAGGCCTGGAGGGGAGGGCAGTTAGGGGAAAACAGGCTGGCAGGGGAGCAGTTAGGCATCAATCAGGCTGGCAGGGGAGTGGTTAGGGGGTGATCAGGCTGGCAGGCAGAACGGTTAGGGGCAATCAGGAAGGCAAGCAGGCGAGCAGTCAGGAGCCAGCAATCATGGATTGTTAGAGGGATGTCTTACTGCCCGTTTAGGCCTGATCCCACCAGGATCGGGCTTAAACAGACAGTCGGACATCCCTTGAGGGGTCCCAGATTGGAGAGGGTGCCGGCTGGGCTGAGGGACACCCTCCGCCCCCCACCCCCCGTGCACAAATTTCGTGCACCGGGCCTCTAGTCTATATATATAAAATAAACTATAACTCGCTCCTTCTATGACGCACACTGACCACCAGGGGACAGACGCTCAACACAGGAGCTGCCCCCTGGTGGTCAGTGCTCCCACAGTGGGAGTGCTGCTCAGCTGACCAACCCATCCTGGCAGCCCACCACCCCAGCAGCAGCCACTCACTCCCTCAGTAGTCCTGCAGGTCCAATATCCGGAGAACGGGCCAGGCACCCATGGACCAGCGCCACCAGCACAATCCCAACAGTGCCTCTGGCCTCCTGGAAGTTGGCCTCAGGCACTGCGGCTGCTTCCCCTCTCTAGATGCTCCACAAGGAAGAAATGATATAAAAGTGGCCGCCAGGTGGCTCCCGAACAACCGGCGCAAATGTCAGCAGGACAGATCCGGACCCCAGGCTGGCAAGGGCATCCCACAGCCTGCCCAGAGGGCCAATCGTGTCCTGGCCTCTCCCACCCCCCCCCCCTCGGGATGGGCACCTGATGCTGGGCTCACAGCTGGTGAGTGCTGCTGTAGAGGCGCAAGCCTCTCCCAATCAGGACTGACTGGGCGTGAGCCTGCCACAGGTGCAGCAGGGCTGGGATGAGTGGAAGCAGCAGGCAGAATTGGACTGTCGGTTTCATCCCAATCCCCACAGGCCACACCAAGGGACCCCACCTGTGCATGAATTTGTGCACTGGGCCTCTAGAAATTAATAATAATACAAAAATAAACTCATGTACTTGCAACTATAAACCTACTTTTGCCCCACCCTGTATGTGAACTGATAATGATTATTTTTCCATAAAACTAAATGTGGCCATATTCCACTTGTCATTATCAATGGAAGTGGCTATACTAAGGTTGACTATAAGGAATGGAATGATTTCCATGTGTAACTTTTAGAATTAATATTTTATCACCAAATTTTGCATACATACCACTAATTACCTATAGTATTTGGAAATTCTAAAATTATCATATGTTAATACTACAATATCTATTTTTCAAAGCCTTTATGTTTTCTAATTATTTTGGCTGAACTTTTCACTCATATTAATCATAAATTAGCCATAATGTTTCAAATAACTACAATTTATATGTTACATAACCATATGAAATATTTAATGTCAATAAAGTGATATTCAAGTCCAAACTTACAGTTCAATTGCCTTGTTCCACATGATGACATATCCAGAAAGAATGAAAGATTCAATATTTACAATATGTGTATTTCCTCTTTCTGTTCCAACATAGAGCCATTTACTCTGGAAAGGTAGATGACAGTAAGTAATTCTGAAAGAAAGAAAATTACAATTAAAATATCTAACTTTATGTCTGGTCAGCATGATAGCATTAATTTTCCTTAAACTTACTGTGTAGTGATAGCTACATAACCAATAAAATTTACTATATACTCAAGTAGCATTTAGTTATTAGTAAGGGTATAGGATAAATAACAGCATAATGTTAAAAACCATAATGATAATGCCCATTATTAAATAAGTATCTAACCTAGGCACTAATATTATTTCTAATTCTGAAAACAGCACTACAAGACAGACATATACTTCTGTTTTACAAAGAGGAAAACTAAAGTAAAAAACTTTTATTTTTACTTGTCCAGGACTGACAGCTAATAAGTGGCAAAACTGGAATTAAAATCTATTCTTGTTTGGTTGTAAAATTACCATCTTTCTATCAAGCTACACTGTTTGCTTGTTTTTTTGTTTTTAGTAATGTTCAGTTCAAATTAGGTACACTTAAAACATAAATTTCAGAGTTGTCAGAGAGTTTGTTTGTCTACTTAAGATGATAAATTATCTACTTTTTATTCAGATGCTTGGCATCTAAGTAATATAAAGAAAATTTATAAGGTCAGAGATACACTGTACTTATTCCCTTTTGTTAGTTTGTTTGTTCAGCCTCCTCTTCACAATGGACTTTCTGGCCAACTCTGGGAGCCTGTTCCATAGCCAGGGCAACCATGACTTCTATACATGAAATCTGGACATTTAACAGAGTCTTCTCTTGAGAGCATTATCACTCTTTCTAGTTTGACCTACTCGTGCTCTTTAATAACTCTTAAAAAGGACAACAGAGCCCTAGCTGGTTTGGCTCAGTGGATAGAGTGTCAAGAGCATACACCCTGGTTGTGGGCTCGATCCCTTGTAGGGGGGCGGGGATGCAGGAGGCAGCCGATCGATGATTGTCTCTCATTATTGATATTATTGGTATTTCTAGCTCCCTCTTCCTCTCCTTTCCTCTCTAAAATCAATAAAAATATATTTTTTAAAAAGAAGAAAAAAAACATTAAATTATATAACAATTCGTAATCTTTAGTATAAGTAAATAGCTCATTAAAACGCATATTCCCAGATTCCGGCTACACAAATTGTGACTCCATGGGACGAGACATATGACTAGTATTTTAACTAGTATCCTCAGTACTTGATATTAAAAATTAAGTCTATAGACCAGCAGCATGGATATCACCTGGAAGCTTAGTAGGACTTAGAATCTCAGGTTCCACTTCAGAATCAGAAAATGCATTTTATGAAGAACCTCAGGTGAGTCATATACACATTACCGTTTCGGAAGCACTTCTCTAGGTGATTCTTATACAAATAATCTATAAACTACATTATAAGAAACACTGTTCTGTGGCTGAATGCTGTTTACTCTCAAGTTTCAGAATGAGAACCTAAATTGGTAAGTTAATAGTGGGGGTAATGCATTGTCACTGCGTAGTCACCCAAAAACAGCTGATGATAATTATGATGATAATAAGCTACCCTAAGATCCCCTCAGCATCTTAAGTCAAAGACTGATACTTAGGAATTTTTATGAAAATAACCTCAAATCATATGAAAAAAAAGATAAAATTTCTTTAAGGAAAGCATCTGATAAATTTTGTACAATCTGTACTTAGCTAGAACTGTAACACAAGAGACAAAAATTAAACAGATAAGTAAAAATTTAGTTGAATTTCATTCACAGTACTAATGGGCTATTAATCAAGAAACCAGACAGCAAAAAACAAAACAAAACAAAAAAACTGGCTCAATTTTGTTGTCTATAGTTAGTTGTAAAATATCAACAACTTTTAAAAATAAGTCTAATCTCTGCAGTTAATTCCTAACAAATGAAACTCTGAGAAGTTTATTCTCATTCTCCTACAGCAAAAGAAATAATATTTTCTACCTTTATTTAAATTCATAGATTTATAAAATAGAAACAGAGGTATGGATACATGGAACAGACTGACAGCTATTGGGGATTGGGGAGGGCTGGATGAAAGAAGTGAAGGGATTATCCAAAGAACATATATGTATAACCCATAGACACAGACAACAGTGTGGTGATGGCCAGAGGGAAGCAGAGTGTGGGGGTTGGGTGGAGGTGGGCAAGGGCAGGGAGTTAGAATGAGGACATCTGTAATAGTGTCAATAATAAAAATGAAGTTGAAAAAATTCATAGAATATTTAATTTCTGAATGACAGAATTGTGTTAGTGAAGGCCATGTGGGAAGCAGAATAAATCACTAGTTACTGACCAATAGGAACTAATCAACCTTTATAGAGTAATCTGATCAACTATGGAGAAATAGGTATTCTTTTCTAGCATCCACAAACATATACCAAGATAGACCACATCCTGATCTAAAAAGCAAACCTCAACAAAATTAAAATAATTCAAGTCATGTAGAATATGTGTTCTCTAAAGACAATGGAATCAAGCTAGATATCAATTTTTTTAAAAGCACAAGAGAAATCTCCAAATACTTGGCACTAAGCAACACACTTGTAACCGATGGAACTAAGAAGGCATCACAAGGAAATTAAAAAAAATACATTGAAGTGAATGACACTGTAAATATAATAAATCAAAATTTGGAACACAGCTAAAACAATGCCTAAAGAGAATTTATAGCACTACATACTTACATTAGAAAAGAGAAAAAGTTTCAAATCAATAACTAAGTTCCCACCTCAAGAGCTTAGAAAAATAAGAGCAAAATAAACTCAAACCAAATAGACAAAAGAAGAAAATAAAGAGCAGAAATCAATTAGATTAAAAACAGAAAAGCAATGGAGAAAAATCAATGAAATAAAAAGCAGTTTCACTGAAAACTTCAATGAAATTGAAAAATCTTCAGCAAGACAGACAAGAAAAAAAGAAAGAAAAGATAATTTACCAATAGTAGGAGTAAAATAAAGAATGACTGATCATACAAGCTTAAACATGATGATAACAGCTCTACACAAGTATATGTGACAACTTAAATAAAATGGACCATTTCCTCAAAAAACACAGAGTAGCCCATCTCTCCAAATCTGAAATAGATTGATTAGTGCTGAAACAATTAAGTAAAATTAATAATTTTTAAATTTCAGAAAAGAAATAAATCTTCAGGCTCAAATGGTTTCATCACTAGAGAATTCTATCAAACATTTAAAGAACAATTAGCAATTCTAACAATCTTTTCCAGAAACATGAGAGAAAACTTCCTAATTCATTCTATGAAGATAAGATTACCTGAGAGTAAAATCAGATAAAGACAATAAAAAAAGAAAACCAGACCCTGCCTGCGTGGCTCAGTAGTTGAGCGTCGACCTGTGAACCAGGAGGTCACGGTTCGATTCCCAGTCGGGGCACATGCCTGGGTTGTGAGCTCTATCCCTAGTGTGGGGCATGCAGGAGGCAGCTCATCATTGATGTTGCTATCTCTCTCTCCCTCGCCCTTCCTCTCTGAAATCAATAAAAATATTTTTTTTTAAAAAAGAAAAACAAACTAATTTAAAGACATTCATTTTTTTAGGGTCTATTATAACTCAATAAAGGTGGAGGCAGTGAAGAATACTCTTCTTCAACATAGTATTGGAAGTTCTAAGGAAATAAAGGCATGTAGGTCAGAAAGAAAGAAAAGTTCCCTATTTGCAGATGACATACATGATGGTCTAGTTAGAAAATCCCAAGCAATCTATAAAGAATCTCTTAGAATTAATATGAGTTCAGCAACATTTCATCATATAAGAAAGATAAACATATAAAACTCAATTGTATTTCTATATATTTATATGAAATATGTAAAAGCTGAAATTTAAAGTGCAATGCCATTTAAAATCACTTAAAATACGATATATTGGGACAGAAATATAAAAAGCAATTATATAACTTATATGCTAAAAACCACAAAACCCACATGAAAGAAATAAAAGATCTAAGAGATATACTGTGTTCATGGATTTTTAACATTCAATATAATAAAAATGTTAATTCATGCTTTTATAAAGCTCTGAAAATATATTTTTGTAGATATGCTTATTCTAAAATTTATATGAAAAGGCAAAGAAACTAGAATAGCTAAAGCATTTGGGAAAAAGAAGAATAAAGTAGGAGGCATCAGTCTACCCAATTTCAAGACCTAATATATACCTACAATAATCAAAATTGTGTGGCATTGGCAGAGGAAATGACACATAGATCAATTGAACAGAACAGAGAACACAAAAAATAAACCCACTTAATATATCCAACATACTTTTGACAACTGTGTGAGGCAATTGAATGAAAGAGGTCAACAAATGGTAGTGGAGAAATGAATATCTACTGAGACAATAATGAATTTCCAGCTACACTTCAAACCTTACACAAAAATGAACTCAAAGCAGAGCATACATTTACATATCTATAATAAAAGCGTAAAATTCAAATCGGACCAAACAGCAGAACGACCTTCCGGATGACCATGCTATGACACACACTGGTGCCAGGCCAGCCATGGCAGGTGTGATGCGATTGGTTGAGGGGGCCCCGCCATCGCCCCATGATCGCCCTGCAGAGGGAGGCCCAGGCCACCCTCTGCTGGGCAATCGACCATGGAGTCCCATGATCAATTGCCCCAAAGAGGGAGGCCCAGGCCAGCCAAGCGATAGCACCCCACACCTGTTGCCCACAGAGGGAGGCAACCAGTGGCAGAGGAGGGAGGCAGCGCCACACAGATGGCAAGCAGTGGCAGCAGCAGGGGCTGGGCCAGCTGCCGGCAGCTGGGGGAAGGAAACCCACATAGGCCCTGATCACCGGCCAGGCCTAGGGACCCTACACAAGGAGTCCCAGATTGCGAGAGGGCGCAGGTGGGGCTGAGGGACCTCCTGCAGTGCACGAATTTCGTGTACCGGAGAAATGAATATCTACTGAGACAAAAATGAATTTCCAGCTACACTTCAAACCTTACACAAAAATTAACTCAAAACAGAGCATACATTTATATATCAAATATAAAACTTTTAAAAAATAGGAGAAACTTCTTGGGAACTAGGACTAAGCAACCAACTTTTAGATTTTATGTAAAAGTATGATCCATAATGAAAGAATTAATAAATTTGGCTTCATAAAAATTTAAAATATTTTCTCTATGTAAGACCTTATTAAAAGGGTCTTGACACTATCGACTTGGAGAAAATATTTGCAAACCACATATCCAACAAAGGACTAGAAAATTTATCTAGAATAAAATGTAAAATTCTCAAAACTCAATGGTTAAAACAAATAGAAGAGAAAGGCCTAACTGAAAATCAATACTTTTACTGCAGCTAGAAAAGAACTGAAGTCTCAAGAAAAACTACAACCCCAAAATCTCAATATAAAAAATTATTAGGAAAACCAAAAATCAAAGGAGACAAAATCAAGGACACTATAGAAATATGAAGAAAAACACCACAGATATAAAAAATAACTCTTGTATAGTAAATACAAGTAATTTAAGGTCTGTATATCATAACTTACATATTGAATTTTACTTGAAAGCCATTTTATAAATGTCTCTATGCTTTCCCCAACATTAGACAATTTATAATTAACTAGGCCCAGTGCATGAAATTCATGCACAGAGAGTGGGTTCCTCAGCCTGTCCTGCACCCTCTCCAATCTGGGACCCCACAGGGTATGTCCTGTGGGATCGGGCCTAAACCAGCAGTCAGACATCCCTCTCGCAATCCGGGATGACTGGCTCCTGCCTGATCTCCCCAAACCCCTCTGCCTGCCTGCCTGATCACCCCTAACCCCTATGCCTCCTGGCCTGATCGCCCCTACCTTGCCCCCCTTCCTGCCTGATCACCCCTAACTGCCTCTGCCTGCCTGCCTGATTGCCCCTAACTCCCCTCCTCTGCCGGCCTGATCTCGCCCCCAACTGCCCTCCTCTGCCAGCCTGATCTCGCCCCCAACTGCCCTCCTCTGCTGGCCTGATCTCGCCCCCAACTTCCCTCCCCTGCCAGCTTGATCTCGCCCCCAACTGCCGTCCCCTGCCAGCCTGATCTCGCCCCCAACTGCCTCTGCCTTGGCCCCCACCACCATGGCTTTGTCCGGAAGGAAGTCGGATGTCTGAAAGATGGCCAGTCGACCTAGTCTAATTAGCATATTACCCTTTTATTAGTATAGATGATAGCAAGGGCTGTTAATATGCATAAAATGTGAATGTTTGACCTTACTCATTTTTCAGATTATGCACTACAGAAATCAAAACAGTTTCTCTTCCATATTTAGGTTTAAAATCAGATTTGACAGGAGTCATCGATCCAAAGCAGCTGAAATATCTAATTCTCGAAAATCAAAGGCTGGTTGCTGTCTTTAAAGATTATAAGACCAAGGGCTGAAGTGCTTTAATAAATAAAGAAAAAGCACTAAAATTTATAGTATAAATTGTGATGGTGAATGATTATTCTCTAGTCAAGAGTCAATGATTATTCTCAAATTTAAGATAATGCATTTCTTTTTCAAAAAGATATATATATTTTTGCAAGCATTAAAATAGGCAATGCATACAAAGTTCCTATGATTTAAATTTTTCTAAAATCTGTCAGCTTGCATTTTTATGTTACTTACAATTAAATCCACCTCAATTGAGATAATTAAGCACTGGCCCATAGGTCCAAGTGACACCCTTTCTCTATCCGCAGCCTATGGTTTGGAGTTTCATAATCAGCCTTTCTGTTTTCTGAGCACCAAGCTATTGGAAGAAAATTCAAGTTTGTACATTTTTTCCCCAAAGGTAAGAAGCGTTTATAATAGATTTGTGTTTTGTTTTTTTTTTTCAATTTTGAGCTCTCTCTTTTTTTTTAATCCTTACCCAAGGATATATTTTTTTCTTATTTTTGTTTTATCCTGCCTCCCCACCACCTCCATCCTAGGCCTCCACTACCCTACTCTCTGTGTCCATGGGTTATGCATACATGCACACAAGTTCTTTGGTTGATCTCTTCCCACCCACCCACCCCCACCTTTCCTCTGAGGTTCAACAATCTGTTCCATGCTTCTATGACTCTGGATCTATTTTGTTAAACAATTTATTTTGTTTATTAGATTCCACCTATGAGTGAGATCATGTGATACTTGTCTTTCTCTGACTGGCTTATGTTGCTTAGCAAAAACGACCTCACACCTGTCAACAAATCAACAGATGATAAGGGCTGGTGAGAATATGGAGAAAACGGAAACCTAGTACACTGCTGATAGACATAATGGCAGACTGGTGCAGCCATTATGGAAAACAGTATGGAATTCCCTCAAAAAATTAAATATGGAACTGCCATTTGACCCAGTGATCCCACTTCTAGGAATATAGCCCAAGAAATCCGAAACACCAATCAGAAAGGATGTATGCACCCCTATGTTCACAGCAGCACAATTTACAAGTGCTAAGATCTGGAAACAGCCCAAGTGCCCATCAGTAGATGAGTGGATAAAGAAGCTGTGATACATTTACACCATAGAATACCATGCAGCAGTAAAAAAAGAAGGATTAATTTTGTGTTCTTTAGACATTTAAAAGAAAAAAAGGTGTTTTTTTTAACTTTTAGGTACACATTGTGACTTAACAGCCTCAGATCCCTTTTAGGAACCCTGATTTTTAGCAAGGAGAACAAAAATGTTAGGAATTATCCATTAGTAGATGACTAAATCTATATCAACTATGAATTTTCTATGAAAATTAACTATAATAAAACAATCATAAACATTAGATTATTTCTAGCTATTACGATTATGAAAAAGATCTTTAAAAAGTTAACCTATAATTTGTTCAGGAAATAATTTTATTGTACATTAATAAATTGTTTAACTCACACATTCTTACCGTTCTCGATTAAATTTAAGAGAATGAAGAATAGCTGGTCTTTTTTGTCTAAGGTTCCACAAATGTAGTGTATCATCTGAACCTGCACTGACCAAAGCACCCTGGAATAAAAAGAAGACAAATTCAGTAAGTGATTTATTTAACTTAGGAATTTTTGTGAAGGAAAAACAACAAACTAGTTTACTGAATTTTTCACTGCTTGAAGAGTTATTTGTATCTATATAACCTAGAAATACAAGGAAGTTCAACTGCACATACCTCAATCAGGAAGGATAAGAATGCTGAAGTGGAAGAAACAAGTAAACTTTGCATAGGGACTGGTCAGGATGACTAGCTCAAGGAATATGCATATACCAATAGAAAGGAATAATTATAGTAAGCATCACTGTGACTGTTAAACTTTTTTTCTATTGTCTTTGAAAATAACCTTTTTTTTTCTACTATTCACACATGTACTATATAGCTTTGCAGAGAAGCAAATATCCAACGTAGTTTTAAAATTCAATCTAGTCATATAAAAATTCTCCATTTGTAAGAATTTTCTATATACTATAGTTAAAAAGTATATATTCTTCCTAAAAAGTATATTTGGTATAACTTGATTGTTTTTATAGTTCAAGAAGTTTCATCTATAATAAAAAAACATTTATAATAAAAGAAAACATTTTTCCAACTAGAATTCAGCACAACTTCAAAAATAATGTTGAGATTCTTTTTATACAAAACTCCAAATACAAACAAATCCTATTTCAAATACAATAGGCTGTTTTCTAATTAATAGGGCAGATACCATACCTATATATATAAAAGCCTAAGTGACAATTACGACCTAATGACCAGAACGACTGGTAGACCAGTAGCTATGACGTGCACTGACCACCAGGGGGCAGACGCTCAATGCAGGAGCTGCCCCCTGGTGGTCAGTGTGCTCCCACAGCCAATCTCCTGTGGCCAGCCAACCTCCTGCGGTCCCTCCCCCAGCTGGTCCTTCCCCAAGCCTGGCCACCCAACCTCCCACAGTCCCTCCTCCCTGGCCAGCCAACCTCCCGCGATTCCTCTACCCCTCGCTCCCCCCCCCCCCCCGGCTGGCAGGCCCCGATTGGCCCAGTCCCGATCAGCCCGGCCCCAATCGGGACTGGGTGAGAGAGCCCCAATAGGCCCTGATCACCAGCCAGGCCGAGGGACCCCACCTGTGCACAAATTCATGCACTGGACCTCTAGAGTGTGTGTGTGTATATACATATATATATACATACACACATATATATATATATATATATATATATATATATATATATATATATATATATATACATACATACATACATATATATTAAACTATTTATTTCACTGAGTTCAGTAATATCATCTTAAATGACATTAGAACTTTTACAATAATGAGTTTCCCAGCTAAAAATGCTTGCCTAAAGCTTGACAAAGCCTAAAGCTACTCTAGAGTATCAAAATGTGTTCTGCAAAAGTGTTCTTACAGAAGAATTATGGTGATCCTGAGATACCTAAAATTCTTTCCATATTTTCCAAAGTACTCTATTACAAGTAATGTTTCATTGGTTTATAACATCAGTCACAGATATCAAAATCATTATCCCATTTAGATGCTAGGAAGAACCATATTAAAATTCCTAAAATATATTTCTTCTTCAGGAATTAGAGAAGAAGATAGGAATCTAAGTGTTTTTTCGTAAGAATTCCTAAGATAAAAATACTCATGTATCCTATGATGGTCCTCTTTATATTCTATACCTGTGATTTTAGCCTCAAAGAAGAATCACTTTTAAGACACCAATCATAATAAGAGTATATCCCTTTGAAAATGTTTAAAAATTTGTATAATTTGCATATTGGTATATAAATATAGAAATACACATGTTCAAAGGGGTATTTGTTGATATATACACTGGAATATGAACTCAGAGATAATTACATTCCATGCAATAAAATGTACCCTATACAAACTGTCAAATTATTAGGATTGCTTGTAAGTGCTTAATTAGTTAAAATTATTACTATTTAGATATAAGATACTGATCTCATTTCTCAGGAAAGTGGAAATTCACTTGGGACAGGGTGAGGATAAAATGTAATATAGGAAATTAATAAAACATTCTTCACAATAAATAGTTATGTTCTATCTAAAAGATATAATATGCCAAAGGCAATGGAATTAAAGCAACATATATCAATAATATTTTAGAGTAATAGCTAAGTAAGTCTAGGGAGGAAGTCAGTATTATTAATTCTATGACAAAACTAGGAAGTAATTTATCATTGGAGGGAAATGAACAGGATCAGAGAGCATAACACACCAACAGAGATAGGGCACATGAAAGAACATATTATTAGTGTGACTAGGGCTCATTTACAAGCAAAGTGAATATATAAGAAGCACTACTACAGAAGATCTATGAAAAGATTAAAAACTATGAAAACAGCAGTCATGAGGTCAGAAACTTGGAATTTTGGGGAAAAGTATAGAAGTAGAGTGTGAAGTAGATCAAGGTGAATAGTTTAGGATAAACGTGTAAACAATGGAAGGATGTCCAATGCTCATTTTGATATTTTCTTAGTTATGTAGCACAGAGGAAAGTATAGGACTATGAAGACAATTCTCAGAAAATCAGACCCAGAGGAAATACTAGGAAACAATTTATGCCAGCCAGTACACATGCAGAAGGAAAAAGGCTGAGATCTCTCAAGCAGTAAAAATGAGACTTCAAAAAGGTTGTCATTATAAATACTAATGACTATTATAATAAAACTAGTGGCCCGGTGCACAAAATTCATGCATTGGGGGGGGGGGGGGTGTCCCTCAGCCTGGCCTGCACCCTCTTCAATCTGGGATCCCTCTCACAATCCAGAACCACTGGCTCCTAAGCGCTCACCTGTCTGACTGATGCACCTAACTGCTCCCCTGCCAGCCTGATGGCCCTAACTGCTCTCCCCTCCTGGCCTGATCCCCCTAACTGCTCTCCCCTCCTTGTCTGATCCCTGTAACTGCCTATCTGCTCTCCCCTCCTGGCCTGATCCCCCTAACTGCCTATCTGCTCTCCCCTCCTGGCCTAAACCTCCTAACTGCCTATGTGCTCTCCCTTCCTTTCCGCACCTTCAGACACCGGTGCAGGAGTGCTGAGAGCTCTCCGCTGAGGCCCTGCCCCCATCCTGATGCCCCCCTCTGGGCTGGGCAGCGCCATGGGCCTGCACGCAGGCGTGCAGCCTGGTCATGACTGTGACAAAGTAAGGACCAATTAGCATATTATCTCTTTATAGATGTTTTTTAAAATGTTTTCCCTTTCCTGGGGGGAGAGAAATTTGCAGTGGCGTGGTTGTTTTGCCTGTTTTTTATTTGCTAAACCCAGTTCATAGGACCTTTCAATTACAAACACTCACTGAGGCTGTGATGCAGGTGGAGGTGCAGTTTTGTGGAGGCTGGGGAGAGGCTGTGAAAGGGTGCAGAACAGGGAGAGGTGACCAGGAATCTGGCACTGACACATTCTGGACTCTCCAAACTTAAGCAGCCATTTTTCTCCTGAAGAGCCAGCCCCTTCCAGCAGCCTTAGGGAAGCTAGGGCAGCTGCACCCAGCCTCAAGCTTTGCAGAGGATACAAAGACTCTGAATAGCCCCAGGGAGCCCTTGGGGACTGGGATGAGGGGCCATTTAGTCCAGAAACTAACACAGCAACACCCCCACCTAAAGCTCATGTCGGAAATAGACACTGGAGTAAATTAAGACTGACAGCAGGCAGACAAACAAAGTGGGCAGATTGGTCCTGCCTGCTTGCAACCAAGGCTGTGGAGACAGACACAGAGGAGCAGTGGATTGCTGGGAACTTCCAACACGGTGCTGACTACCTAACAGGAAACTGGGAAGTGGCAGAAAGACAGTAGAATGGGGTCTTAAACCAGCCCCCATGAGGCATTAAAACTCGGATGAAGTGAACGACACTTCACTTTTTTATTTTTTATCTTTTATTTAAATTTTTTCATTTTTGTTTTTTATCTTTTACTTTTTGTATTATTTTTCTTCTGTGGAGAGCACCTGGGAAGGCACATGAGTATTTCTTTAATTATTGTCAGCTGAATCCAGTGGCATTGGTAGAGCCACATCCTGGAAACATGCCTCGCCAGAGGCAGGAGTGTTGTCAGTTTGACCTTTCTGCCCAGGTGCCAGGGGGGTGGGTTTTGTTTATCTAAATCCAGCCAAGCACCAGGAATGAATACAACTCGGGCCCACCTAAGAATGCACATAATCTCCTTTGTCTTGACTTTTAGTAAAACTTCCTGGGTTTTGCTGCATAAAATAAACACGCTGTATTGGTTCTGGGTCCCTGTCTCTCCATCAGAGGACAGTGGTCCCACCTAGCCCCAGCTTTTTCCTTCCATCTCTGTGTCTGTCTCTTTCATTTTCTCAATCCCCAGAAGCCCCTACTCAGAAACCGGACCGCTCTCTAGCCGCGCTGGATGCGGAAAAGAAATATTTATTCTTCATTCTATTTTTATTTTTTAACATTTAGTTTTTCTTTTTATATCCTTTTCTTACTCACTTCTCTTTTTTTTAAAAAAAAAATATTTTTATTGTTTTTAGAGAGGAATGGAAAGGGAGATAGAAACATCAATGATGAGAGAGAATCACTGTTTGGCTGCCTCCTGCATGCCTACCACTGAGGATCGAGCCCACAACCCAGGCATGTCCCCTTGACTGGAACTGAACCCAGGACCCTTCAGTCCGCAGGCCGACGCTCTATCCACTGAGCCAAACAAGCCAGGGCACTTCTCCTTTTTCATCCTGTTTCTCTTCTCCTGTCCCCACTTTAGTTTTTCTCTCCCCTTTCTTCTTACCCCTTGTTAAAAACTGATCTTATCTGCTTTCTTGACGTTATTATTATTGTAGTCTCTGTTGGCTTACTCATATCTAATTTCCTCACCCCTGCTCCATGTCCATGCACCCTTCCCTTTTCTCTTTCTTTGCTATCCAATTTTTTAAATGCTTTTGTTTTTCCTCTCTTGCTCTCTTCTTTTCCTAATGGCTCAATTAGTTTCACTCACTCAATTCAAGCCTATCTGCTCTCTCCTCTATCCTCCTTTTCCAAAAATAGATGAATTAAAATTTTTTGTTTCTTTTATCTTATTTTTTTATTTATTATTTTGTTTTTTAGTTTTCTTCTTTTCCACTCATTCTCCTTCTACCTTCTCTATACTAAACCGTGGTCCTTCCCCTATTCATTCAATTCCTTAAGCTTACTTTCTGTATAATCTCTGCCTCTACAGATTCTGTCCCCTCCTTTTTCTGGATGTTTGTTGTTTGCATTATTGGCTTATTTGTTTTGTGGTTTGGTGTTTTCTCCCAATATACTAGATCTCAGCCTTCTTTTTTCTTCTTTTTCTTTTCTCTCCTACTTTTTTCCTTTTCTCAACATCATTTTTGCTCCCTTTTCTCTTTCCTAATTCTCTTTTCTCTGGTGGTCACTTTTATTGGGGTTATCGGTGTCATGAGTACATTCGTCTTTTGTTCCATTTGTGTCATGTCTTGTTGAGTTGTATTTTGTGTTGTTCAGTCAACGTGGTACAGAGTGAGCCTCATAACCAGACACCCTGAGAGAAGACTCCATCCATGAATGGGACAATAACACTCAAGACCCAACTACACCAAGAGAACCCAAATATCACAAGTAGGGGGATTCCCAAGGACATGCAGCCCAGAAGACCTGAGAGATTGCACACTGATTCCCACAAAATATCTACTATATAAGACAAACTCAAAAAAATCTGGGTGACATAGAAGTTTGATTTAGTACATAGAAACAACCACAAAGGAATAACAAAAACGAAGAGACAAAGAAACAACCCCATATGAAAGAAAAGAAGGAATCACCAGAAAAGGAAATAAACAAAATGGAGGCAAGCAATTTGTCAGAGAAAGAATTCAAAGCCATAGTTATAAGGATGCTGTAAAGGATGGAAGACAAATTTAACATGTGTAAGAATCAAAAGGAAATAAAGAAGAATCAAGAGGCAATGTAGAATGACATAGCTGCAATAAAGAGCACAATGGAAAGTATCAACAGTAGACCAGAAGAAGCTGAGGACCACATCAGTGAGTCAGAAGAAAAGGTAAAGACACCCAAGCAGAGCAGCAACTGGAAAAATAAAAAGCAGGAGAAGAGCCTAAGGGAGATATGAGACAACATGAAATGAAACAACATCCACATAATAGGGGTGCCAGACTGAGAGGAAGCTAAACAAGTACTAGAAAATCTGTTTGAAGAAATAATGACGGAAAATTTCCCTGATTTTGGGAAGAAAAAACTCACAAAAATCTAAGAAGCTCACAGAGTCCCAAACAAGATGAATCCAAAAAGACTGACACCAAGACACATCATAATTAAATCAATGACAAAGTAAGAATCTTAAAGGCTGTCAGAGAGAGACAGAAAGTTATCTACAAGGGATCTCCCATTAGACTATCAACTGATTTCTCAAAAGAAACACATCAGGCCAGACAGGAATGGAATGAAATATACAAAGTGATGCAAAGCAAGGGACTGAATCCAAGACTACTATACCCAGCAAGGCTATCATTCAAAATTGAAGGTAAAATCAGGAGCTTCACAAACAAAAAAAAAGCATAAGGGAGTTTATTACTACTAAGCCAGCAATGCAATAAATACTAAAGAGACTGCTATAAAAAGAAATAGGAAGGGAAGAAGGAATACAGGTTACTTATATCTGACAAAACAGACCTCAAAGTGAAGGACATAACAAGAGATAAGGAGGGCCACTTCATAATACTAAAGGGAATTTAATACAATTTAACAAGAGGATATAACTTTGGTAAACATATGTGCACCCTATATAGGAGCACCCAAATACATAAAAAAAACTTCTGTACGATATCAACAGCAATACAATCAAAGTGGGAGACTTTAATATCTCACTGACACTATTCGATAAATCCTCTAAACAAAAAATCAGCAAAGAAATAGCAATCCTAAATGACTCACTAGATCAGATGGAATTGACATCTTCAGAACATTTCACACCAAAGCTACAGAATATTCATTCTTCTCAAGTGCACATGGGACATTTTCAAAGATAGACCATATATTGGGGCACAGGCAAAGTCTCTTCAAATTCAAGAAGATAGAAATCATATCAAGCATCTTCTCAGATCACAATGGTATAAAATTAGAAATCAACTACAATTAAACAATGATAAAAACCCAAACTCTTGGAGGCTAAATAGCATTCTATTAAACAATGATTGGGTTACCAAAGAGATCAAAGAAGAAATAAAAAGCATCCTGGTAACAAATGACAATGAAAACACAGCAATCCAAAATCCATGGGACACAGTGAAAGCAGTCCTGAGAGGGAAGTTCATAGCTCTACAGGACTACCTCAAAAAAAAAAAAAAAAAGAAAGAAAGAATGAATGATAATAAATTATCTAACCCAACAACTCAAAGAATTAGAAAGAGAGCAACAAGAAAAGCCCAGAGTAAGCAGAAGGAAGGAAATAATAAAGATCAGAATGGAAATAAACAACAGAGAGACCAAAAAAAAACAATACAAAAGTTCAACAAAACCAAGAGCTGGTTCTTTGAAAGGATAAACAAGATTGATGAACCTCTAGCGAGGCTCACCAAGAAACAAAGAGAGAGGACCCAAATAAACAAAGTCAGAAATGAAAGAGGTGAAGTAACAACAGACTCCACAGAAATACAAAGGATTGTAAAAAAATACTACGAACAACTCTACTCCAACAAACTGGACAATTTAGACAAATTAGACAAAATAGACATGTGCTGGGGGGGTGGTAGTGGCGGGGAGGGGTCAATGGAGGAAAAAGGAGACATATGTAATACTTTAAACAAATTTTTTAAAAAGTGTACAAATTGCCAGTTAGAAAAACAGTCACAGAGATATGAATAAAGTACACCATAGGGATATAGTTAATAATATAATAATAATTATGTATGGTGTCAGAGGGGTACTAGACTTATTGGAGTGAACCCTTAGTAAGTTATAGAAATATATATTCACTATATTGTACACCTGAAAGTAATACAATATTGTATCTCAACTGTAATTAAAGGATTAAAATATTTTTTTTTTTTAAAAAAGGTCTACGCCCAGGCTGGTGTGGCTCACTTGGTTGGGCACTGAAAGAAGATTGCCAGTTCCATTCCTGTTCTGGGCCAGTGCCTGAGTTGTGGGCTCAATCCCAAGTAGGGGGCGTGCTGAAGACAGCCAATCGATGTTTTTATTCTCACATTGATGTTTCTCTCTCTCCCTCTCCCTTACTTTCTCCTTAAAAAAAAAAAAAAAATCTATTAAAAATATTTTTAAAAAATAAAAGGCTGCCAAAACCGGTTTGGCTCAGTGGATAGAGCGTCGGCCTGCGGACTGAAGGGTCCCAGGTTCGATTCCGGTCAAGGGCACGTAACTTGGTTGCGGGCACATTCCCAGTAGGAGGTGTGCAGGAGGCAGCTGATCGATGTTTCTCTCTCATCGATGTTTCTAACTCTCTATCCCTCTTCCTTCCTCTCTGTAAAAAAATCAATAAAATATATAAAAAAAATAAATAAATAAAAAATAAAAGGCTATGAGATGGCCACTCAAACTAAATAAAACATCTTCCCACTAAAAAAAAAAAAAAAAAAAATTTTTTTTAGTTGAGATGACCTTATCCATCAACTAATAGAAGATCTTCAACCTTTCTGAACTTTATAAATAAATATTTTGTCTTAGGAAGTTCCTAATCACCATAGGTTTATAAAATATGGGTAGGGTAGGCACCAATTGTCATAATAGCTATGGATACATAAATATATACAAATTCATACATATACCAACATATGTACATGGAGATACACACAGATAAAAGAGCCCATAGGTACATAAGTGAAAAGATTATTTCATGGAGGATAAAGACAAAACATGAAACTAGTGCTGGATTATAAATTTTAAGTTGGTGGGCAGAGAGTGTATAGAAGAAAAGTTTTATGGTAACTGAATCAAGTGAAATATTTCAGTAATATTTAAAAAAACATTTACATAATCTACAAATTATTCTGCATAATAACAGGATCTTCTAAGATATACAACTTTTTCTTTTAAAATGTAATAAACTGACAAATACTGGAGTACCGTTTTTATGAAAACTTTGACCATGAATAATACTATATACATATATATCTTTAAGCATTTAGAATCAAAATATAAAAAGATTATATCAATGAATGCAGTATGAGAGAGAGAGAAATAGTAAAAAGGAAATCCTTACCTCATTGATCAAGAATTGGAGCTGCAGGACAGCTGCACCACTTTCATGTTGGCAATAACAATCAACACCAGGTCTCCCGAGTCTAATATAAATAAAAGTCAAGGATTCTAACATTTTAATTAGCACTTCTACTAACAAGAAAAAAAAATAAACTAACTTATCTAATAACTTATATTTTGCTTTTCAGTTATCCTAACTTTTGTAAATAGTTGAAAAATCTTAGTCTTTGTTAATGCAAATTGTATTATATAGCACGGGGTATCAGCAAAATGGCCAAAAAAGACATCCCTCACAACAAAAATAATCTGGCATCCATATACAGACAAAGTGGCCTTCATGGAAGCCTACTAGATTCAAGTAGGAGATTGTGAAACCCTGGGGCAGTCCCAGAATGAAGAGAACCATTTTGAGAAGGCAGGCTCACATCCAGCTCTCCAAAACAATATGGAAATAGCTCTGTACACCTGAGAATGTGGTTACAGCCCAGTTTGGATTTGGATTTGTCATCAGCAAACACCATACACCAAGGGACCCAGAGGAGTCAAGCCCACAAATGGATCAGGTAATAGGCATAGAGACCTTGGTCCCGGTTGTGGACTCAGAAATAGTCTTTGAGCCAGCTCCAGCCTGTTTCAGCTGCAGTGTGGAAGCCCCTAGAGGTAAGGCTACGAAATTTGATCAGATTATAGATTCGAGTCTGAAATGGCTCTGTAATTCATTAGCCCCCTGCCTCAGCCTATGTTGAGCTTCTGTGTCAAGCAGGCCTGCTGGCACAGGCACAAAACAGGATAAATTTCTGTCTGTGCCCCCAGAGATCCTGAAAAGGCCCTATACACAGCCCCAGCTCCTAGGGCAGTCCCAGAAAGAAAATGAAATCACTCTCTTGAAGAAATATATGCATCCCCATATTCAATTCATAATTATTTACAATAGCTGAGATATGGAAACAACTGAAGTGTACACTGATGAATGAATGAATCAAGAAAATGTAGTACATATACCTACAATGGAATATAATTCAGTCATTAAAAAGAAGGACATTTGTGACAACATGGATGGACACTGAAGGCATCTTGCTGAGTGAAACAGGTCAGACAGAGAAAGACAAATACTGTATTGTCTCACATGTGTAGAATCTACAAAAAAACAAACAAATAAACAACCCAAAACACCAAAATGATAGATACAGAGTACAAATGGGTGGTTGCAAGAATTAGGGGGCCAAATTGGTAAGATGGTCAAACGGTACAAATTTCCAGTTATAAAATAAATAATATCTGGAGATGTAATACACAGCATGGTAACTACAGTTAATAATACTGTACTGTATATTTGAAAGTTACTAAGACAGTGGAAAATACAAGAGAAAAATTTTGTAACTGTGTGTGGTGATGCCTATTAACTAGACTTATTGTGATCATTTCAACATATACACAAACATCAAATCATTATGTTGTACACTTGAAACAAACACAGAATTATATGTCAATTATACCTCAAAAAGAATAAAACAGAAAAAATGATTCATGTTGTCTATAATAAACTCACTTCAAATACAAAGCCATAGGTAAGTTTAACATAAAAGAATTAAAATAGATACATCATGCAAACATTATTTTTTAAAAAGCAGGAGTTCCTATATTAATATCAAGTAAAGTTGATTTCAGAGCAAAGAAAGTTGCTAGAGACAAATAAAGATGTTATATAATGATAAAGGAATTAATCTACCAGAAAGACATAACAATCTATATATATAAAAAGCCAGCGACCAGAACGCTATAACGACTGGAATGACCGGTCACTATGATGCCCACTTAGGCCAGCAAACTGGCTCGATCAGGAGTGGGGCCGGCAGCTAACCTCCCGCAGCCCCTCCCCCCACCTGGCCCCGCCCCTTATGGGTCCCCACCACCCCGTGGCCCCTCCCCCAAGCCAGCTCTGCCCCCAATCGGCCCCCCCACTCTGATCAGGAGCAGGGCAGGCTGGCCAACTGCCCATGGCCCCTCTCCCCAAGTGGCCCCGCCCCCGATCACTCCACCCCACTAATCGGGGGCAGGGCCAGCCAGCCAATTGCCCACGGCCCCTCCCCCTTGCCAGCCCAGCCCTCATCAGGCCCCGATCAGGGCGGGCTGGCTGGCCAACCTCCCGCTGTCTCCTCCTCCCAACAGGCCCAGCCCTGATCCACCCAGATTGGGCTGGGCCAGCTAGACCCCACCCATGCATGAATTCGTGCACTGAGCCTCTAGTCATACATATGTGCACACCAACCAGCAGAGCCCTGAAAAACAAAAAGCAAAACTAATAGAGCTGGAAAGAAAAATAAATATATACAGAAACAGGGTTGGAGAACCAAATTTAATCTACTCTCAGAATTTGAGAGAATTAACAGACAAATAAAAAAATTAGTGACTGTCAGGAGTCATGTGTGGGGGTGGGAGAATTGGAGAGCTAGGGTATGACTATAAAAGGGCAACATAAGCCTGACTGGCATACGCTCAGTGGTTGGGCATCGACCTATGAACCAGGAGGTCATGGTTCAATTCCTGGTTAGGGCACATGCCTGGGCTGCCAGTGGGGGGCGTGCAGGAGGCAGCCAATCAATGATTCTCTCTCATCATTGATGTTTCTATCTCTCTCTCTCCCCTCCTCTCTGAAATCAATAAAAACCTATTTTTTAAAAAGGGCAACATGAAGCCCTGGCAGATTTTTCTCACTGGTTAGAGCATGGGCCCTCAGACTGAAGGGTCGCGGGTTTGATTCCAGTCAAGGGCATGTACTTTGGCTGCAGGCTAACCCCTGGCCCAAGTCGGAGTGCATGCAGGAGGCAACCAATCCATGTATCTCTCTCACATCTATGTTTCTCTCTCTCTGTCTCTCTTCCTTCCTTCCATTCTCTCTAAAAATCAATGGAAATAATATCCTCAGATGAGGATTAAAAACAACAACAACAAAAAGGTAACATGAGGAATCACTGTGATGATAGAAATGGTCTGTACCTTGAGTGTATCAATATCAATAACTTTGTTGTAATATTACACTATAGTTTAATAAGATGTTACTATTAGAAGTTGGGTAAAGAATACATGGGATTTCTCTGTATTATTTCTTATACAGATGGCAAAGATTTTATATGCATACTAGAGGCCTAGTGCATGGATTCATGCACCAGTGGGGTCCCTCGGCCTGGCCTGCGAGGATCAGACCAAATCTGTGCACCAGGCCTCCAATATCCCCTGAGGGGTCCCAGATTGTGAGAGGGTGCAGGCCAGGCTGAGGGACCCTACCAGTGCATGAATCCATGCACTGGGCCTCTAGTAAGAATATTTTTTTAAAAATAGGCCAATAAATTTGACAATGCTGGTTTTCACAATTGTTAGTTCTAAAGAAACAATAATTTTTATGTGGTTACAAATATATTCACTCATCTGAATACTTAAGAAAATATAATTGTTATTAATATAGCAAGTAATGAACACAAACTTAAGGATACATTCGTATAGCACCTGTTCTCGTCCCAATAGCCAAGATTTTCTGAACTGGATCAAAGGCTAATGCTGTGGGCTGATAAGGAAAACCATGCCGGACTGTCTGAAAGAGAGAAAATAGTAAAAATAGTCATCAGGGAAATAAAAATCACAAATACCACTATCCAACCACTAGGATGATTAAAATAATATTCTTTTTTTGCTTAAAAAAACCTATCACGAAATGTTGGTAGGAGTGTAAAATGACACAACCATTTTGGAAAAATGTCTTGCAATTTCTTATGAAATTAAATATATATTTGTCCTATCACCTAGAAACTTCACTCATATGTGTGTACCCAAGAAAATAAAGAACATATGTACAACATAATCCTATATAATAAAAGTCTAGTATGCTAAGTGTCCAGTTGACCGGTTGGCTGTTCAACCAATCAAAGCATAATATGCTAATGATATGCTAAGGCTGCTCAACTGCTTGCTATGACATGCACTGACCACCAGGGTGCAGATGCTCCAACCGGTAGGTTAGCTTGCTGCTGGGGTCTGGCTGATTGGGACTAAGTGAGACGGGCTTGCTAACCTCCCGCGTCCCTCCCCGGCCCCGATCATGCACCAGTGGGGTCCCTTGGCATGGCCTGCACCCTCTCACAGTCCAGAACCCCTCAGGGAATGTTGGAGAGCTGGTTTCGGCCCAATCCCGCAGGCCAGGCCGAGGGACCCCACTGGTGCATGAATTCGTGCACCAGGCCTCTAGCAATTAGTATAAGTATGGCCCTAACAACTTTATATACAACGAACTAGAAACAGCCAAGATGTCCAACAAAAAGAGAATAAAAAAACAAAACTGTCATATACTAATAAAATAGAATACTATTAAACAATTAAAAACTACTGAAAGATGCAACAACATGGATTCTCAAAAACATTATGCTAAATTAAAAAAGCAATATGCAAAAGAGTGCATATAGTATAATTACAGTCATATTGAATTTTGAACAAGTAAAACTAAAATATGATGAAAAAAATCAGATCAGTGGTTGACCTGAGCAGCACTGACTGGGAAAGGATCTGACGGAACTTTATTGAGTGAAGTAATAGTCTATATATTTTTAAAAATATTTTTATTGATTTCAGAGAGTAAGGGAGAGGGAGAGAGAGATAGAAACATCAATGATGAGAGAGAAATCACTGATCGGCTGCCTCCTGCATGCCCCCTACTGGGAATCCAGCCTGCAACCCGAGCATGTGCTCCTGACCAGAATTGAACCTGGGACCCTTCCATCCGCAGGCTGATGCTCTATCCATTGAGCCAAACCAGCCAGGGCATATTCTATATTTTGAGAGAGGTCTAGATTGCATCAAAATTCAAAATTCATAAATGGTTCAATTAAATTTGTGATTTCTATGTATGAAATTATACCTCAAAAAAGATAAAAATTATTATAATATAATGTTCATGATATGCATATTGAAGTTTTAGGAGGTAAAGTGTGCTGACATCTGCAACTTACTTTAAAATGCATCAAAAAAAGTAACATGGATAGATGGGTGGATACATGGATGATAAAATAAATATAGCAAAATGATAACTATCAAATCTAGGTGGTGAGTATATATGTATGTATGTATGTGTGTAGGTATTCACTTGTCTTTCCCTAGCAAGATAAAGCAGATGAGTCAATACTAATTAGCCTCTGCTTCTATATAAATTACTAGTGACCCAGTGCATGAAATTCATGCACATTAAAAGGGGATTAATTAGAAGAAATAATTTAATATTGCTATTTGCCCTTTCTCTATAATAGAAGTGTCAGAAATGAAAGAAAATTAGTGAAATGTATATGAAAACCTTCCTTCTGTCAGAGTCTAGGTCCCCTGGTAGCCTCAGGTCCCCTGGCCCGGTGCCAGGATGGGAGGGGGTTGTCCTGAGGGCCCCCAGCCCAGACTGGGGCAGGTGGTGTGCCTTGAGGTCCTCCATCAAGCCCTGCCAGGTGGGGGACATGGCCTGAGATTCCCCTGTCAAGTCCTGCTGGGTGGGGGGCATGGCGTGAGGTCCCCCGTCAAGCCCCGCCAGGCGGGGAGGGGGCACAGCCTCAGGTCCCCCATCAAGCCCCACCGGCAGGGGGGCACAGCCTCAGGTCCCCTGTCAAGCCCCACTGGGCAGGGGAGCAGCCTGAGTTCCCCGGACCCAGCAAGCCCCGCTGGTGGGGGGCATGCCCTGAGGTCCCCTGTCAAGCCCAGCCAGGCAGGGGGGAGCAGCCTCAGGTCCCCTGGCCTGGTGCTAGGGCAGGGGGCACAGCCTGAGGTCCCCTGTGAAGCCCACCTGGTGGGGGGCATGGCCTGAGGTCCCCCGGCCTGGCGCTGGGGTGGGGGGGAGCAGCCTGAGGTCCCCTAGCCCAGCACCAGGACAGGAAGTGCACCTTGAGGTCCCCCATCAAGCCCCGCTGGGTGGGGGATGTGGCCTCAAGTCCCCTGGCCTGGCACTGGGGCAGCGGGTGCGACCTGAGGTCCCCCAGCCTGATGCTAGGGCAGAGGATGTGGCCTGAGGTCCCCCAAGCTCCCCAGGGGTGGGGGAGGGAGTAGCCTCAGGTCCCTGCTGATTGCTCATTAAGGCTCCTTATGGGAACTTGGCCTCAGCTGTGGGTGCAGCCATCTTTGTGACGGAGTGATGGTCAATTAGCATATTCCCTCTTTATTATATAGGATTCTTAGGAGTAGAACAAGATAATGAAAAATAATCCTTCATTAGCTTTAGGACTAGGAACAGAGCAGTCACATTTGTATTAGATGGGGCAGAACAGAATTATGAAACTAAAGCCCTGATCATATACTAAAATTGTTACAATGACTATTGTGATAGTTCCAATGATATCTTTAGATTGGATTTGATTCCTTTGCCAAACCCTAGAATAAGTACTTTTGGCAGACAACAAATAGCAAAGCCAAATCATGATTCAATACTCATCAACATTATCACAACTATAAAGAAGATTACCTTGATCATGACAATAACATGCCCTGGAAATAAGGGTGTATATCAAGGGAAATAGGTGATTTGCAGCATTATTTCCTTCTTAAGTGACTGCCCCCATTTTAAAAAGTCTGAAGTTAAGAGCTATCAACCAAATACAGAATGTGGAAAATTCTGTAAGACAAATGATCTAGTTTCTTCAATTATCAATAGCATGGGGTGGAGGGTGGGGGGGGGTGAGGGGGGTCGGTGCAGAGGGGGGAGAAGGGGAACTATCATAAATTAAAAGAATCTTAAGAGAGGTCTTAGTATAAAAACATGAATAGTGCATATTGAAAACAATAAATGTAGAGATAACTTTTAATAGTTATTTAAACTTAATTTACTAGTAAGTAGACAAGTTAAAATAATGCAAAAATCAAGGACAGTTTCTAAATTGAAAAGCTCTCATAAAATTAACACTGTGACACAACAGCTCAGAATTACTGCATACCAATAAAAGGCTTAATAGGAGTAAGAGTACAGGATGAAAGTATGCTAAACATCACATCTTAAAATGAAGTTAAAAAGTAAGCAAACATCAGATCCAAAATATTCCATTCATTTCAGACTTAACTCTATTAGATAAGTAGGAATTAAAGATTGGTTTAGAAAAATCTGAAAGTAATCACTAAATCAATTCACACACAACTCTTTGTGTGTGTGTACTGTTTTCCTCAACACACATAAAATAAACATATATCCCTCAACACTGGAAAAGGGATATAAAACATATAGCAAAAATAAAAGAGAAAATCAAAAAGCATTAAAATAAATGTCACAAAATCCCACATATTGTGTGATTTCATTTTTGTTAAATGTCTAGAATAAACAAATCTATACAGACAGAAAGTAGCTTAGAAGCTTCCTAGATAAAAGGGTGAGAAAAGAGGATTGGAGGGTAACAGCCATATTTGGGGGATAATAAAAATGTTTGAGAATTAACTGTGATGATAGATGCACAACCCTGTGAATATATTAAAAAAACACTGAAATGTACATTTAAAATAGATGAATTGTGTGGTTTTGAATTATACCTCAATTGAGTTGTTAAAATATCCTATATAATAACAGCGTAATATGCAAATTGACTGTCACTCCAACACGAGATGGCTGCCCCCAAGTGGTCAGATGGTTGTCCCCATGTGAACACAAGTTGGCTGCCACAAAGATGGCCAGCAGGGGAGGGCACTTGGAAGGGACCAGGCCTGCAAGGGAGGGCAGTTGGGGGCAATCAAGCCTGCAGGGGAGGACAGTTAGGGGTGACCAGGCCGGCAGAGGAGGGAAGTTGGGGGCAACCAGGCCTGCAGGAAAGGGCAGTTGGGGGGACCAGGCCTGCAGGGGAGAGCAGTTGGGGGTGACCAGACTGGCAGGGGAGGGCAGTTAGGGGCAATCGGGCTGGTAGGGGAGCAGTTAGGCATCAATCAGGCTGGCAGGGGAGTGGTTAGGGCAGCCTTGGGCAAACTACGGCCCGTGGGCCGGATCTGGCTGTTCTATCCGGTTCTCTTGCTCTCCCCTCGCTTCTTTACTTTGAATTTATATTAGTTCACACAAACACTCCATCCATGCTTTTGTTCCGGCCCTCCGGTCCAGTTTAAGAACCCATTGTGGCCCTCGAGTCAGAAAGTTTGCCCACCCCTGGGTTAGGGGGTGATCAGACTGGCAGGCAGAAGCAGTTAGGGGCAATCAGGAAGGCAGGCAGGCGAGCAGTTGTGAGCCAACAGTCCTGGATTGTGAAAGGGATATCTGACTGCCCGTTTAGGCCCGATTCTACTGGGATCGGGCCTAAACGGGCAGTCGGACATCCCTCGGGGGTCCCAGATTGGAGAGGGTGCAGGCTGGGCTGAGGGACACCCCCCCTCGTGCATGAATTTCATGCACAGGGCCTCTAGTATAAAATAAAATTCAAACAGTAAGGAAAGAATGTAGATTAATTACAACAAACATAAATGAGAGAAATTTCAATACTAAAATACTAACTGTAAATATACATCTCGAACCTCAGAGGGAAGGCAGGGGAGATTGGGTAGTAGGAAGAGATCAACCAAAGAACTTGTATGCATATATGCATAACCAATGGTCACTGACAATAGGGTGGTGAAGGCGTGGGGTGGGAGGTGTGGGCTGGCTAGAAGAATTCAATGGGGGGAGGGAAGGGGACATATGTAATACTTTCAACTATAAAGATTTAAAAAATAAATAAATAAAATGAAAAAAATATATACATCTTTGACTAAGCAACTCAATTTCTAGGAATGTACATACAGGGAAGGCTTATATATAAGGGAGTTTATTACAACATGTAATAATAACTGACTTTTAAATGTCTACCTATAAGGAACTGATAGAATAAATTATGGCACAGCCATATCATTGAATACTATACAACTCATAGAAAGAATACAGTAGACCTGTATGGAATGACAGATAAGATATATTGTTAAGGAAAAAAAGTATGAAAAAAAGTATGTATATTATACTACAATTTTTGCTAAATGATAAAACCATGTTTACATATATATGCAATAACTATCTCTGGAAGGATATACAAAAGATTGATAACACTGGTTGCCTCCAGGGAGAGGAACTGTTTAGACACTTACCTAAGCATGTATTAACAAGAGGAAGACATTCAATCTGTGTTAAAAAACAAAATCTAGAGTGACAATAGCATCACAGTGAAGTGAGAGGACTCTTAGTATCAAACTTTAAATCTACAACTAATCAGACATCCATAATCCAACAAAGATTCCTCTGCTCAACACACTAGCATAAATGAGAGAGCCACACATTGGTACATCTGAGTGGGGGTATTGGAACACCTAGGGGAGACAGGAGGGAAGACAAAGACAGTACCTGCCACCACCCCAGTAAATGCAGTAGCAGTAGAGGCATCAGGGTGCAGTCCCACACTACTGTCTGGTGAAGAGTAAGAGTGGAGAAGAAACAGTCTTGGCACCTGAGAATCCAGTTCCCTCTCCTGAGGACTGTGGCAGAGCCTCAAGAGCCTCATAGCTGTAGTTGGAATGTGTCTACAGCACAGCAGCTCCAGCAGCCATATGGAACGCGGAGGCAGCCTGCCAGGTTCAGGAACCCAGATCTCCAACAACCACCGCATTCCCCCACCATTGATATCAAACTATACTACAAAGCAACAGTAATCAAAACAGCAGGATACTGGCATAAAAACACATACAGATCAGTGGAACAGAAAAAGAGCCCAGAAATCAACCCATGCCTGTATGGTCATTTGATACTTGACAAAGGAGTCAAAAACATACAATGGAGTAAAGATAGTCTGTTCACTAAATGGTGTTGAGAAAACTGGACAGATACATGCAAGGAAATGAAACTAGATCACCTTTCTCACACCATACACAAGAATAAACTCAAAAAGAGATAGAGGAAGACGTAAACAGATAAAAGAACATACCATGTTCATGGACTAGTAGAATCAACATCATTAAAATGTCCATACTACCCAACGCAATCTATAGATTCAGTGCACTCCCCCTTAAAATACCAACGGCATATTTCACAGACCTAGAAAGAACTCTCCAAAAATTCATCTGGAATAAAAAAAGACCCCGAATAGCTGCAGCAATCCTGAGAAAGAAGAACAAAGTAGGTGGGATCTCAATACCAGATTTCAAGCTGTATTACAAAGCCACTGTTCTCAAAACAGCCCTGTACTGGCACAAGAACAGGCATATAGAACAATGAAATAGAATAGAGAACCCAGATATCGACCCAAACCACTATGCTCAATTAATATTTGACAAAGGAGGCATGAACATACAATGGAATCAAGACAGTCTCTTCAATAAATGGTGCTGGGAAAATTGGACAGATACATGCAAAAAAACGAAACTAGACTACCAACTTTCACCATACACAAAAATTAACTCAAAATGGATAAAGGACTTAAACATAAGATGGGAAACCATAAAAATGCTAGAGGAATCCACAGGCAGAGAAATCTCAGACATATGATGTCATGCCATTTGTTTATTTTTTCACCGATACAGCTCCTAGGGCAATGGAAGCTAAAGAGAAAATAAACAAATGGGACTACATCAAAATAAAAAGCTTTTGCACAACAAAAGAAACCATCAACAAAACAAGAAAGCCCACTGTATGGGAGAACATATTTGCAAATGTTATCACTGATAAAGGTTTAATCTCCAACATCTACAGGGAAGTGATACAACTTAATAAAAGGAAGATAAATGATCCAATAAAAAAATGGGCAACGGACCTAAATAGAATCTTTTCAAAAGAAGACAGAAGGAAGGCCAGGAGACATATGAAAATGCTCAAAGTCACTAATTATCTGAGAGATGCAAATCAAAACGAGATGCAAATCTCACACCTGTCAGAATGGCAACCATCAACAAATCAACAAACGACAAGTGCTGGCGAGGATGTGGAGAAAAAGGAACCCTCGTGCACTGCTGGTGGGAATGCAGACTGGTGCAGCCACTGTGGAGAACAGTATGGAGTTTCTTCAAAAAACTAAAAATGGAGCTCCCATTTGACCCAGTAACCCACTTCTAGGATTATACCCCGAGAAACTAAAAACACTAGTCAGAAAGGATATATGTACCCCTATGTTCATAGCAGCACAAATCACCATAGCTAAGATTTGGGAACAGCCTAAATGCCCATCAGCAGATGAGTGGATTAGAAAACTATGGTACATCTACACAATGGAATACTATGCTGCTATAAAAAAGAAGGAATTCTTACCATTTGCAGCAGCATGGATGGACCTGGAGAGCATTATGCTAAGTGAAATAAGCCAGTCAGAAAAAAAACAAGTATTATATGATTTCATTTTAATGAACTAATAAGCAAAATAGAGACAGACTCATAGATAGAGAGCAGACTGACAGCTGTCAGGTTGTGCAGGGTGAAAAATGTGAAGGGATTAAGGGAAAAAAACTCACACAGACAGCAGTATGGTGGTTACTAGAGGGAAAGGGGATGGGAGGAGGTAGACAAGGATAAAGAGGAGATAAATGGTGATGGAAGGAGACGAGGTGGTAAACATGTAATACAATATACAGATGACGTATTATAGAATTGTACACCTGAAACCTATGTAATTTTACTAACCAATGTCAACCAAATAAATTCAATTAATAAGTTTTAAAAAGTGTGTTAAACTCTTAATTATAACATAAATGTTAAGGGGTGAAAAAGCGTTGAAAATAACTCTAGCCCTGGACAGTATACTCAGTGGTTAGAGCACTGGCCACACAAACCAAAGGGTCGTCTGATTGATTCCTGATCAAGGACACATCCCTGGATTGCAAGTTAGATCCTCAGCCCTAGCAGGCAACCAATTGATGTGTCTCTCTTACATTGATGTTTCTTTCTCTCTCTCTCCTCCCTCTCCCTCTCCCTCTCCCTCTCTCTCTCTCTCCCTCTCTCTCTCCCTCCCTCCCTCTTTGCCACTCTCCCTCTTTCCCACCCCCCCTTCCATTCTAGCTAAAAATCAGTGAAAAAATATCCTCAGGTGAAGATTAACACAAATAAATAAATAACTCTACTGCAATTTAGTAACAAATACACAACATAAAAAGAAATAATTTTTGAAAATCTATATTAATAAAAGGGTAATATGCTAATTACATCCCTTGGGACCGTGGCTGAATCAGAGGTGATTAGGGGGATCAGACTGGCAGGGGAGAGCAGTTAGGGGTGACCAGGCCGGCAGGCAGAGCGGTTAGGGGCAATTAGGCAGGCATGCAGGTGAGCAGTTAGGAGCTAGTGGTCCCGGATTGTGAGAGGGATGTCTGATCCCACTCGAGCCTAAACTGGCAGTCAGACATCCCCTGAGGGGTCCCAGATTGGAGAGGGTGCAGCCGGGCTGAGGGGACCCCCCCCCCTCAAGTGCATGAATTTTCATGCACCGGGCCTCTAGAAAGAATATAATAAGGGAAGAAGAAAAGAATTGAACTGGTATGTGAATGAAGATAAGATGCTATAAGAAGAAAAAGGAACTATTTTGTCTGAGACATTTTACATAAACTTCATGTTAATCACAAAATAAATCCAGAGCTGAGACATGAAATACAAAAACAGACTAAATGAACAAAAACATCATAGAAAACCACCAAACTAAAATAACAAACATAAGCATGAGGGAAAGGAAACATTGGAGATATGGAACCAGAAATCAAAAAATAAAATGACTGTAGTAAGTCCTCATATATCAAAAATCAACCTCAATGTTAATGAACTGAACTCACCAAAGGCACAGAATAGATGGATGGATTAAAAAACAACACCCAACTATATGCTGACTTCAGGAGATTCATCTCAGCTCCAAAGACAAACATAGGCTCAAGTGAAAATGTGGAAGAAGATACTCCAAGCAAATTGTATCCAGAGAAAAGCAGATGTAACCATATTTATATAAGACAAAGTACATTTCAAGACAAAAAAGGTAAGAAGAGACAAAGATAGACATTTTATAATAATAAAGGAGATAATCCATCAGGAAGACATAACATTTTAAGAATATATGCATCCAACCTAGGAGCAACAAAATATATAAAGCAATTTTTAACATACTTAATATGACAAGACAGCAGACAATAATAGGAGATTTTTTTAAAATATATTTTATTGATTTTTTACAGAGAGGAAGGGAGAGGGATAGAGAGTTAGAAACATCGATGAGAGAGAAACATCTATCAGCTGCCTCCTGCACACACCCTATTGGGGATGTGCCCGCAACCACGGTACATGCCCTTGACTGGAATCGAACCTGGGACCCTTCAGTCCCCAGGCTGATGTTCTATCCACTGAGCCAAACTGGTTAGGGCTAATAGTAGGAGATTTTAACACTCCACTTACACCAATGAATAGATCATCCAGCTAGAAAGTCAACAAGGAAACATCAGCCTTAAATGACATATTATACCAGATATTTATATAACTTCCCATCCCTAAAAGACAGAATACGTTCTTCTCAAGTGTACATGGAACATTCTCAAGGATAGACCATATGTTAAGACACAAGTCTCCATAAATTCAAGAAGACTGAAATCGTATCAAGCATCTTTTCTGACCACAACTGTACAAAACAAGAAAACTACAAGAAGAAAGCTGGAAAAATCACAAAAATGTGGAGACTAAAAAACATGCTAGTGAACAACTATTGGGTCAATAAAGAAATAAAATAATAAATCAAAACATAGATAGAGACAAATGAAAATGAGAACACAACATACCAAATCTTTGGGATGAAGCAAAAGTAATATTAAGAAGGAAGTTTATAGCAAACAGGCCTACCTTGAGAAACAAGAAAAATCTGAAATACAAAAAAACCATCATGGAGAGGGAACCAAGATGGCGGCATAGGGTATATACCTATACTCGCCGCCTCCCACAACCACATCAAAATTCCAACTAAAATATAGAACAACGATTATCTAGAACCACTGGAAAGCTGGCTGAATGGAAGTCCTACAACTAGAGAAGTAAGAAGAAAGCACACTGAGACTGGTAGGAGATGCAGAAGCACAGAATGGGTGGGTCCAGCACCCAAGTGTGCCACTTCTTTAATCGGGAAGGAGATCATCTCTGCAGAAGCCTCCCAGAGGAGCAAAGACCCCCAGACCAGGATCCCAGAGCTGTAAAAACCAGTGTGGATTGGAACTCAGTGACACAGAGGCTGCTGGAGACACAGCTGTTCCTCTTGAAAGGCTGGCATCCTGAACTGAACTTACAAGGTCCTGCTTCCTCTGAGCTCCAGCACCAGGGCGAGGCCCTGAGGGACACATTGGTTTGGCATAGGAGCAGGAACTTGGGGGTGGCTTTCTCCCAGATGGAGGTACAGGGATCATTGTTCCTGTACTGGGACCTCCCCAGTCTCAGGGCTAACTGGCAGCCATTTCTGTTTGCTCTGCACTGGTGATTCCCTAAGACCCCACCTCATCCAATTTACAAGCCCACCCAAGTTGCCTGCAGTGGCTTTTGCATACAAATGGCCTGTCCTTGAAAATCTCAAACAAGCTGTTGCTGGGTCAGGGAGCCCCAAACCTATCAATAAAAGGCCCAAGACTCAGCATCAGTACCCGCCTGCCTTGTTTCATAACTGGGCCACATCTGGTCAATTCCAAACCCCATACAAAAAGGAGGAATCTGAAGATTTCTCTGTAGCTCCTGCTGGTGGCTCCAGGCAGTGGCCGACTTTGCACCTCCCTGGAGACCCAAGAGCCAGTGTACCCAGTGGTCAGTGTGAGACCATATCAGATTACAGCTCTACACATTCATAAGCAACACATTCAAGGGGCAGACTCAGTAAGCACCAAAGCCCCACTGAAGTCCTACTCCACAGGGGTGTCTCCTGCATAGCAGCTCTCCCACTGTAATCCCAGTTGGACCTCATAGCAAATGGGCCTGGAGGTCAATTCCTACCAGTGACACCAATAGCAATCAAGTCTCAACTACAAGACTGTGCTCACAGCCCACAGAGGGGTGCACTTAGAGTTCCCAGCTCAGGTGACTGGGGAGGTTGAGCCACTGGGCCCTATAGAATACCTACTACACAAGGCCACTCTACCAACTCAAGGAGACATGGTAGCTCTTCCCAATACATAGAAACAAACACAGGGAAGCAGCCAAAATGTGGAGACAAAGAAACATGTCACAAATTAAAGAAATAGAAGAAAGCAAACAACTGGATATAGAGTTCAAAACTACTGTTATAAGGTTACTCAAGTATCTTCTAGAAACCTCCAAGAAACTTAGTGAGACTTTCAAGAATCTTGGTGAGAATGCCAAACACATGGAAAAGGACCAGTCAGAAATTAAGTATACACTGAATGAAATAAAGAATAATATACAGGTATTCAACATTAGAGTAGAGGGTTCTGAGAATCAAATCAACGATTTAAAATATGAGGAAGCAAAAAACACCCAACAGAAGAGCAAAAAGAAGTAAGATTCCAAAAATATGAAGATAGTGTAAGGAGCCTCTGGGACAACTTCAAGCATACCAACATTCACATTATGGGGGTGCCAGAAGAAGAGAGCGAGCAAAATATTGAAAACCTATTTAAAGAAATAATGACAGAAAACTTCCCCTACCTGGTGAAAGAAATAAACTTACAAGTCCAGGAAGCACAGAGAGTCCCAAACAAGAAGAACCCAAAGTGGCCCACACCAAGACACATCATAATTAAAATGACAAGGGCTAAAGACAAAGAGAGAATCTTAAAAGCAGCAAGAGAAAAGCAGTTAGTTACCTAATAGGGAGCACCCATATGACTGTCAGCTGATTTTTCAACAGAAACTAAGCAGGCCAGAAGGGAGTGGCAAGAAATATTCAAAGTGATGCATAGCAAGGACCTACAACCAAGATTTACTCTATCCAGCAAAGCTATCATTTAGAATTGAACGTTAGACAAAGAAGTTCACAGACAAGAAAAAGCTAAAGGAGTTCATTACCACCAAGCCAGTATTATATGAAATGTTAAAGGGTATTCTTTAAGAAGAAGAAAATGAAAAAGATAAAAAATATTAACAGCAAAATGGGAACAAATACATATCTACCAACAATTGAATCTAGAAATCAAAATTAATAAGAAATCTAATGAGTAGAATAAACTGGTGAATAAAATAGAATCATAGGCATGTAAATGGAAAAGACTGATGATTCTCAGAGAGAAGGGAGGTGGGCAGGAAGAGATTAAACAAAGATCTTATATGCATACTAGTGTCCCAGTGCACAGATTCGTGCACATTGAAAGGAAATTAATTAGAAGTATTTTAATATCACAAGTTGTGCCTTGCTAATGAAAAGAAAATATGATTCTACTGAGTCTCCTATCGACCTACTCCAAGACTTTTGTGAGGATCAAATGAGATGAGGCACGGGAAAATGATTCAAACATTTGTTTAAATTGTAAAATGTTTTCACCTGGCTATAAAGCAAGTTGGGTTCCTGGGCTGAAGAAACTCCAAGGAGGCTAGTCGCTAGGGAGAGGAAGCCGGACTACATGAAGTCATTACCTGGCACCCACAGTGACCATTTCTGGGGTGGGCTGGACTGTGGGCCACACTTTGCACCATGGGGTCTTGGCAGCATTGGCTGCAATTTGGTGGGGTGTCACTCTGGGGTGGTGGCGGGGCCTATGTCCCACATGGGGGAAGCTGAGTGTTGGTTTGTTGGCGCCAAGTCCATGGGGCCACTTATTTTTAAATGGCCAGTGCACATCATGGCAGCTCCTGTGTTGAGCATCTGCCCCCTGGTGGTCAGTACATGTAATAGCTACTGGTCAGATGGATACTTAGCCATATAGATGATATAGATATAGATATAGATATAGATATAGATATAGATATAGATATAGATATATAGATATATATAGATATAGATATAGATATACTGCGTTTCCCCGAAAATAAAACATCCTCCGAAAATAAGACCCACTTACAGGTTTCCTTCTGAGTGAAATATAAAGCATCCCCCGAAAATAAGGCCTCCAGGCTCTGTCTCAGAATGAAAATTAATTTACCGTAAACTGGTCGCTAGGGCCGCCCCGACTGGCGTCTAGCAACCAGTGACGTTACGCGGAGTCCTGATGTCACTGCTGTATGGAGGCGGAGCGGAGGTCGGAGCGAGCGGTGAGCGCAGGGCAGGAGAGAGGAGGAGACTTTCGCAGATGCGTGTAAAAGAACAGGAGGATTAGAGCGGATGGGACACGGCAAAGGTGGTGAGTGCTGGTCTGTCTCTGGTGACACTACCTGATGCTCGCGGCCGCCTTCATGATAACTGAAGGTTCTCAGTCAGTGGCAGACCCTGCTCCAGCCCAGATCCAGGCCCCAGCAAGCCCAGTGATGGTCCCTAGGCAGGCCCCAGGGGGTAAATGTCTGATAAAGGGGTAGGGGGGATGTCTGGTGAAGGTGTTCAGTGGCACAGAGGTAGGGGGAGGGGGATCTCTTAAAATGACACAGGAGGATCAGAGGGGGCAATCAAAATGACACAGGAGGATCAGAGGGGACAATCAAAATGACACAGGAGGATCAGAGGGGACAATCAAAATGACACAGGAGGATCAGAGGGGGCAATCAAAATGACACAGGAGGATCAGAGGGGACAATCAAAATGACACAGGAGGATCAGAGGGGACAATCAAAATGACACAGGAGGATCAGAGGGGGCAATCAAAATGACACAGGAGGATCAGAGGGGACAATCAAAATGACACAGGAGGATCAGAGGGGACAATCAAAATGACACAGGAGGATCAGAGGGGACAATCAAAATGACACAGGAGGATCAGGGAGACAATCAAAATGACACAGGAGGATCAAAAGGGGTTACTAAAATGGTAATCCCCCCTCTGATTCTCCTGTGCCATTTTGATTCCCCCCTCTGATCCCCCGTGTCATTTTGAGTGATCCCCCTCCCCCAACCTTGATACCCCAATTCCTTTTTTTTTACCCCTAGAAATGAGCGCAAAAAGAAAATCTACTCCGTGGAGTACAAGAAAGGAATCGTGGAAGACTCTTGGGGCCAAAATCTTACTGCTTTCTGCAAAGAGAAGATGTTGAGTATCCAATTGGTCCGAAAATGGCGAGCAGAGTATGGTAACCTCAATGAACAAGTGGACAAGGGAAATGCTAAAAAGCACAAGGGTGGATCAGGTCGGCAACCATTATTTTCCGAGCTGGAAGACCTGATCTGTGAATGGGTTGTTGACAGGAGAGCAAAGGCTTTGGTTGTGAATAGGGCTCAGATTCAAGAATTTGCCCATGCAATGGCACCACAGTTTGACATAGCCCCCGAAGACTTCAAAGCATCACAACACTGGCTGGATAATTTCCTTCAGTGAAGTGAACTGTCTTTAAGAAGATCTACAACATTGTTTAGGTTGGAAGATACTCAAGTCATTAAGCGAGCACTTGCATTCAAGTCCTTTATTGATGATGCTGACTTCTCTAAATACCATCTTTCCAACATGATTGCTATGGATGAAACTGCAGTGTTTATGGGCCAACCATCTCAAACAACAATTGAACAGTGGGGTGCCTCCTTAGCGTACATTCCCTCCACTGCTTACGAAAGTGCACGTGTTTCCTGTATTTTGGCAATTCGTCTGGATGGCACTAAAATCCCACCTTTAATCATTTCTAAGGGCAAGAAGGAAAAGATTGAACGTGTTTTGGGCATTTTTATTCTTGAAACTGAAAAAGTCTGGGCCACACAAGCAGTTATAAGGAAGTGGGTCGATTTAATGCTGCTGCTTGTTATGCGAGGGAGCCAAAGAGGTCTGCTAGTCTGGGATGCAGCCAGCACTCACCGCGCTAAAGACATGAAGACATTTCTTCACAAAAGAAAAATAGATCAGATAATGATTCCCGCAGGAATGACAGCCTATCTCCAGACTCTTGATATTGCAATAAACAAGCCATTCAAAGACAATTTGACCATGGAAATTAATGACTACATTGAAAATAGAATGGAGAGAAATCAGCGTGGAAACTTTGTGAAACCTAAACTGCAAGAAGTTGTGACTTGGGTGAAGAATTCATGGGAGAAAATCACTGACAGTTGCATTGCAAATGCACTGCGAGCAGGCTACCTTGACAAGAAGTACTCATTTAAAGACAGTGCTATTGCTAAACATGAGAGATTTGGTCCACTGATTCTGAAAGAAATGGAGTCACAAGAAATTCACCAGGAAATTCAGGAATTGGATTGTTATGATGATGTTCCAGAAGATGATGACATGATTGTCATTGAATAAATGAGTAAATTCTTGATACTGTAGGATTCACAGTTTGTCTGGTTTGTGTTGACAACTACCGTACTACCGTACCGTATACAGGTAATAAATTTCCTTTTTTTTCATTTAACAATAAATGTGTACCGTATTCTTCTTCATGGAAAAATAAGACATCCCCTGAAAATAAGACCTAGCGTGTCTTTGGGGGCAAAAATTAATATAAGACACTGTCTTATTTTCGGGGAAACAGGGTAGATAGATATGCATTACCTATGGACACAAACAATAGGGTGGCGAAGGCCTAGGGCTGGGTGGGAACCAGAAGGAAGCAATGGGAGGAAAAAAGATGGACATCTATAATAATCTCAACAATAAAGATGTAAAACAAAAACAAAAACCTATCATTACATTTTAAGGAAGTAGAAAATGAACAAATGAAGCTCAAAGTTAGTAGAATTAAGAAAATAATAAAAGATCACATCAAAAATTAATGAAATAGAGAATATAAACACAATAAAAATATTAATGAAACAAAGCTGGTTCTCTAAACAAAATTGACAAAATTTTAGCTAGACTCACGAAGGAAAAAAAGAGAGAAAACTAAAATAAAACATAAATGAAAGAGAAGTTACAAAATACACTACAGAAACATAAAGGGCTATACAAGAATACATGGAAGTCTATACACCACCAAAGTGGACAACCGAGAAGAAATGACCAAGTTTTCAGAAGCATACAACCTTCCTAGCATGAATCATGAGGAATTAGAAAACCTGAATAGATTGATCACTAGTAAGGATATTGAACTAGTAATCAAAACCTCCCAAAAACAAAGTCCATGACTGATGACTTCACTGGTGAATGCTACCAAACATTCAAAGAAGATTTAATACCTACCCTTGTCAAACTCTTCCAAAAAATCAAAGAGGAGGGAATGCTTCCTAACTCATGAGGCCAACATTACCCTAATATCAAAAGCAGGCAAGGACATGACAAAAAATGAAAATTACAGGCCAATATCTGATGTCAAAATCCTCAATAAAATAAAAACAAAAGAAATACAACAATACATTCAAAGGATCATATACAATGATCAAGCTGAATTCATTCCAGGGGTGAAAGGATAGTTCAACATCCACAAATCAATCAACATGATAAACCACATTAACAAAATATAAAAATCATATGATTATCTCAACAGATGCAGAAAAAGCATCTGACAAGATACATCCATTTATGATAAAACTCGCTCAATAAAATGGATAGAGAAAAAAGCGCTTCAACATAATAAAGGTCATACATGGCTAACATCATACTCAATGATAAAAAACTGAAAGCTTTTCCTATAAGATCAGGAATAAGACTAGGATACCAACTCTAGCCAGTTGTATCCAACACAGTACTGGTAGTCCTATTCAGAGCAATTAACCAAGAAATATAAAGCATCTGTACTGAAAAGAAGTAGTAAAAGTATCACTATTTGTGGATGATATGATTTTATATATAAAAAACTCTATAAAGAATTCACCATAAAATTATTAGAAATAATAAACAAATACAATAAAATGGCAGGATATAAAATTACTACACAAAAATCTGAGAGTTTCTATGTACTAACAACAAACTATCAGACAGAGAAATGAAGAAAACAATACAATTTACAACCACAACATATAGAATCAAATACCTAGAAATAAACAAAGGAAGTGAAAGACTTGTACACTGAAAACCATAAGACATTGTTCAAAGAAATTTAAAAAGACACAAAGAAATGGAAAGACATTCTGTGTTCTTGGAATGAAAGAACTAACTTTGTTAAAATATCCATGTTTCCCTAAAGCAGTATACAGATTCAGTGCAACCCCTATCAACATCCCAATGGCATTTTTCACAGAAATAGAATGAAAAATATCCTAAAATTTGTAAGGAACCACAAAAGACCCTAAATAGTCAAATCAATCCTAAGGAAAAAAAAAAAAAAAGCCACACTCCACAATTTCAAATTGTTCTACAAAGCTATAGTACAAAACAGTATGGTATTGTCAAAAACACATATACACAGACCAATGGAACAGAAATGAGAGCCCAGAAATAAACCCACATATATATGGGCAACTAATTTATGACAAAGGTGCTAAGCATATACAATGTGTTGAGGTAACTGAACAGTCATATGCAAAAGAATGAAGGTAGATCACTATCTTACACCTTGCATAAAAATTAACCAAAATGGATTAAAGACTTAAATGTAAGACCTGAAACAATAAAAGAAAATACAGACACTAAGCTTCCAGACAGTGGACTCAGTGGTGTTTTGGCAAATTTGATTCCAAAAGCAAGGGAAACTAAAGCAGAAAATAAACAAATGGGACTACATCAAATAAAAGAACTTCTGCATAGCAAAGGAAATCATCAAAACAAAAAAGCAACCTACCACCCAGCTGGTATGTCTCAGTGGTTGAGCACTGACCCTTGAACCAAGAGGAGATAACTAGTTTGATTCTGGTCAGGGCACATGCCCAGGTTTCGGGCAGTGTCCCCAGTGGAGGGTGGGTGGGGGGGGGCGGGGAAGGAAGGAGGAGGAAGCAGATTGATGATGTTTCTCTCTCATCAATGTTTCTCTCTCATCAATGTTTCTATCTATCCCTTTCCCTTCCTCTCTCTCTAAAAAATCAATAAAAACATTTTTCTAAATTCAACCTATCAAATGGGAGATATTTGCAAATGATAGTTCCAATAAGGGGTTAATATCCAAACTATAGAAAGAACTCATACAACTCAAACATAAGGAAACAAATAATCTAATTTAAAAATGGTTAGAGAGTCGGAGAAACCAAGATGGCGGCATAGGTAAACACCTAGACTGCTGCATTGCACAACAATTTCAAAACTACAACTAGAAGACAGAACGAACACCATCCAGAAGCACAGGAAAGCTGGCTGAGTGAAAATTCTACAACTAGAAGGAGAGAGGGAGGCTCGCAGAGAATTGGAGGTACGGCAAAGGGGCTTTGTGCGCACAGAGAGGAAGGGCGGCTGAGAGCCTGGCTGACTTTCTCTGGCGGAAGGGGGAAGGAAGCCTCCGACCGCACTGAACCCCAGTTCTGACTGCAGTGAACCCCAGTTCCGGGCGAACCCCTGGGGACCCACGCTCTTACGGGGGGAGTCTGGATTCTCAGGCGGAGACTCAAGCTGGGAAAGGCAGAAGTCTGAAGGCGCACGCGGGCCAGTGCGCACAAAGGCTGCGGAGGTTGCCACAGGCTTTCCCTAGTGGAAGGGAGTCAGAGGATTCTGACTGCACTGAGCCCCAGTTCTGACTGCAGTGAACCCCAGTTCCAGGCGAGCCCCTGGGGACCCACGCTCTTGTGGGGGGAGTCTGGACTCTCAGGCGGAGACTCGAGCTGGGGAAGGCGGAGGACTGAAAGCGCACATGCGCCCAAGGGCAAGGCTGACAGGAAGCCAAGACTGAGACTCCACCACAACCAAGCTGAGCACAGAGGCTATTGCAATTTGGCAAGTCTAATCCTATAAGGCTGTCTCCAGCACCGAACTTCTCCCAGCATAGACACAGCTGATCCTTACAGCCAACTGGCCTGGAGGTCAATTCTTCCCAGTGATACCAACAACAATAAAGACTTAATTACAACAAGGCTGTACACACAGTCCACAAAGGGGTGCACCAAGAGTGTCCACCTCAGGTTAACTGGGGAAGCAGACCCACTGGGCCATATTGGAAACCTAGCACAAATATCTACCTTACCAACTCAGGGAATCAGTGAAAATGCGGGGTCAAAGAATCAGATCACAAACGAAAGAAATGGAGGAAAACAAACGACTGGATATAGAATTCAAAACCACGGTTATAAGGCTTTTTAAGAATATCCTAGAAAAGGCCGATAAATATAACGAGACCCTCGAAGATATGAAAAAGGACCAACTAGAAATTAAACATACACTGACTGAAATAAAAAATATTATACAGAGACCCAGAAACAGAATAGAGGAACACAAGAATCAAGTCAAAGAATTGAAATACAAAGAAGCAAAAAACACTCAACCGAAAAAGCAAAAAGCAAAAAAAAAAATCCAAAAAGTTGAAGATAATGTAAGAAGACTCTGGGACAACTTCAAGCGTACCAACATCAGAATTATGGGGGTGCCAGAAGAAGAGAGAGAGCAAGATACTGAAAACCTATTTGAAGAAATAATGACCGAAAACTTCCCCCACCTGGTGAAAGAAATAGACTTACAAGTCCAGGAAGCCCACAGAACCCCAAACAAAAGGAACCCAAAGAGGACCACACCAAGACACATCATAATTAAAATGCCAAGAGCAAAAGACAAAGAGAGAATATTAAAAGCAGCAAGAGAAAAACAGTTAGTTACCTACAAGGGAGCACCCATATGACTGTCAGCTGACTTCTCAACAGAAACTATGCAGGCCAGACGGGAGTGGCAAGAAATTTTCAATGTGATGAATAGCAAGAACCTACAACCAAGATTACTCTACCCAGCAAAGCTATCATTCAGAATTGAAGGTCAGATAAAGAGCTTCACAGATAAGAAAAAGCTGAAGGAGTTCATCACCACCAAACCAGTATTATATGAAATACTGAAAGGTATTCTTAAAGAAGAGGAAGAAGAAAAAAGTAAAGAGAAAAATTATGAACAACAAATACATATCTACCAACAAGTGAACCTAAAAATCAAGTGAATTAAAAACCTGAGGAACAGAATAATCTGGTGAATATAATAGAATCAGGGGCATAGAAAGGGAGTGGACTGATAATTCTCAGGGGGAAAGGGGTATGGGGGGTTCATGAAGAGAATGGACAAAATCATACACCTATGGATGAGGACAGTGGGGGGGAGGTAAGGGCAGAAGGTGGGGTGGGAAATGGGTGGAGGGGAGCTATGGGGGGAAAAAGGAGAAATAATTGTAATAATCTGAATAAAGATTTATTTAAAAAAAAATGGTTAGAGAGTCTGAATAGACTTTTTTTTTCCCCAAGAAGACATACAGATAGCCAAAGGCATATGAATAGATGTTCAACATCACTATGGGAAATGCAAATCAAAACCACAATGAAGGGGAGGCCAGGGGGAGGTCAATGGGGGAAAAAAAAAGGAGACATATGTACTACTATTTGTAATACTTTAAACAATAGAAAAAAAAGACATTAGGCAAAAAAAAACAAAACGAAACAAAAAAACCCACAATGAGGGAGATATCACCTCACACTTCTTAGAATGGCTATTACCAAAAAGACACAAAGTAACAAGTGTTGGAAAACATATGGAGAAAAGAGCATACTGTTGGTAAGATTATAAACTGGTGCAGCCGCTATGGACAACAGCATGGAGGTTCCTTTTAAAAATTTAAAAATAGAACTACCTTAAGATCCAGTAATTCCTCTTCTAAGTATTTATCTGAAGAATATGAAAAAACTAAATAAAAAAAACATACTAGTATATACTCCTATGTTCATTGCAGCATTATTTATAATAGCTAAGATATGGAAATGATCTAAGTGTCCATTGGTGGATGAATGGATAAAAATATAGTATAAATATATATAATGGAATACTACTCGGCAATAAAAAGATGAAATATTGTCATTTGCAACAATATGGCTGGATCTTGAAGATATTATGCTAAGTGAAAAAGTCAGATAGAAAAAGATAAAGACCATATGCTTTTACTCATATCTATAATAATAAAAGCATAATACGCTAATTGCTAGTAGACTGGACAACCTTCCAGACAAAGCCAGGGCTGTGAGGGCCGAGGTAGCCGTGGTTTGCCTTGGGCTGAGGCAAGGCGCCAGAGCTGTGAGGGCTGAGGCAAGCCACTGTGGCTGAGAGGGCCGAGCCCCTTGCACGAACTTCGTGCATCAGGCCTCTAGTCTTAAATATAAAAGAAAAAGTAACAAATGAACTAACAAAACAAAGCAAAAACAAACTCATAGATACTGTCAACAGAATGGTGGTTACCAGAGGGAAAAGAGGGTAGGAGAAGGAAGAATTGGCTAAATTGGTTAAAGGAAGTAAAATATATGATAACAGAAAGAAACAACTTTTAGTGGTGTGCACCCAATAAAGTATACAGATATCAAACTATAAAACAACTTAATATGCTATTATCATATGACCCAGCAACTGCACTTCTGGGAATTTATCCCAGGCAAATGATAACTTACTTTCACAGATAAATTTGTACATGAATGTTTATAGCAGCTCTAGTCTTAACAGCCAAAAACTGGTAAGTGACTCAGATGTCCTTCAGTGGGTTAGTGGTTAAAGAAACTGTGGTGTAGCTATGCTATGGAATAAAATCCAGTAATAAAAAGGAACAAGCTATCTACACCAATAAAAAAGAAAGGTGCAAATTGACTGTACCTTCACAACGCCCACCAGCCAATCAAGAGTGAGTATGCAAATTAACCCAACAAAGATGGTGGGTTAATTTGCATATACAGGCGCCAAGCGGCTGGGGGCGGGACACAGGCATTCCGCACCACCCCAGCCATTCCGGGCCTCTGGGCAGTGTGGGAAGGCGGAAAGGCAGCTCCGGGCTGGAGCGAAGGCAGGAAAGAGGCTCTGACCAGAGCAAAGGTGGTGCCAGGAGCCAGGGGAAGGAAGGCCCATTCTTGCACAAATCTTCGTGCATCGGGCCTCTAGTTGATATATAAAAAACTCTGGATGTACCTCCAAAGAACTATTACAGGCAAAAAAAGGACAATGCCAAAATGTTATATACTGATACTATTTATATAAACTGTTTACTAGAGGCCTGGTGCATAAAATTTGTGCACTGGGGGGGGGGCGCCCCCTCAGCCCAGCCTGCACCCTCTCCAATCCAGGACCCCTTGGGGGATGTCCGACTGCCGGTTTAGGCACGATCCCGGGGATCGGGCCTAAACCGGCAGTCGGACATCCCTCTCACAATCCTGGACCGCTGGCTCCTAATCGCTAACCTGCCTGCCTGCCTGGTCGCCCCTAACTGGCCCCCCCGCCGGCCTGATCGCCCCTCACTGCCTCTGCGTGCCAGCCTGATCGCCCCCAACTGCCCCCTCCCTGCTGGCCTGGTCACTCCTAACTGCCCCCCTGCTGGCCTGGTCGCCCCCAACTGCCCCCTCCCCTGCTGACCTGGTTGCCCCATGCAGCCTCCTATTCAGTCATTTGGTCGTCCCTCACTAACCTCCCTGCAGGCCTGGTCACCCCACACAGCCTGCTTGGTCAGTCGTTTGGTTGTCCCTCACTAACCCCCTTGCTGTCCTGGTCATAGGCAGCCATCTTTGTGAGGGCATGAGGGTCAATATGCATATTACCTTTTTATTATATAGGATTCTTGAAATGACAAAAAAAGAAAAAAGAAGTAGAGTACAGGTTAGAGATTTCCAGGATTAAAGGTGAGGGGATGTGTGCCACTCTAAAAGGGCAACATGAGGGATTCTTGTAATGATTAAAATGTTCTGTATGTTGATTATATCAATGTCAATACCCTGATTACATTATTGTATTTTAGTTTTGCAAGATGTTACCTTTGGAAGAAACTGGGTAAAGGATACATGAAATCTATCTGTATTATTTCTTACAATTGCAGTTGAATCTACAATAATCTCAAAATAAAAATTTAATTATATAATTAAAAATACATTAGATTTTCACAGGTTAATATAACATCCAGAACACTCTAGAAATCAAGTAAAAAATGGCAAACTATTAGGTTAAGCAATACAAACAGAAGAAAAATTGGGCTCATACTATTATCATAATTTAATGCAAAAGGCATTAAATAAAACAGCAAATATTTTATTAAAGGGTATATTTCACAATGGAGATATTTCAGTGCTTTTGCACAAATATCACTGTATTAAAATATAAAAGATAAATTAATAAAAAGAAAAATGAACAGAAACATAATTGTATGGAATGATATATCTGTTATTAACTCATCTGGCAAGCTGAAAGCAAGATATAGAATCATTGTATATAAAACTAGTAAGAGTTACAAATATATTATGACCTTTACTTATGCCAAATAAAAATATACTTTCTAGTGCTCCTTACCAGTATTATTAGAATACTTATAATAATTCATCATATATAGTAACAAAAAGAAAAATCTCAAATTCCAAAGAGTGTATATTAAAGAAAAACCTATTAAAGGCAAAAAATAAAATAAAATGATTAAGTATAAGCTCCATGAACTAGTTATTTTAGAACACCAATAAAATAGACAAACCTCTGGAACAGTTAAATAAAGAGAAAAGATAGAGAAGATATAAATATATAATGTTAAATAAAGATATATAGCCTTAGTTACAAAAGAGTTTTTATTATAAAAGGAATGTATAATTCTGTACTAATAAATGTGAAATACTGGGTGAAATCTGTAATTTCCTGTGAAAATATAAATTAGTAAAATTCATTTTAAAAAGGCAGTAATCCAAATTGATCAATTACCATAAAATTTTTGCTTCAAAAATATTTCCTCAAAAATATCATTCCCAGTCAAGAGTATTTTTCAAATCTTTAAATAACTTAGTACGTTATTTCAGATAGAAAAAAATGAAGATTAAAGTCACATTCAAAAACATGACATAGACTACATACACATGCACACACACATACAACACACACATGAGAAAATTACATATTGATTCTATTTAGAAATATAGGAGGCAAGCCCCAAAGAAAATCTTTGAAAAGTAACTATAGTAGTATCTTGCAGTAGTGTATTTTTTAAAGTATAACATGATTAAGTAGTTTATTCCAGAAATATAAATTGGCACAATCTCTTAAATATCTCTTCATAAGCATAGGTATCTCTCTATCCCACCTGATTTCAATAAGTTTATTGAAAATTACAAAATAAATATGAAAAATATATTTTTTCTAAATTAGTATTAAACAAAAATATATTGTAAGAAGAGTTCTGATTCAAAATAGCAAAACAAATAATATTCTAGGATAAAACCTTATAAGAAATGTGTTACCTATTCAAACTACAGCAAACACTACGAAATATTTCTGATCAAGGTAAATAATAAAAAACCTTAAGAGGTATATCCTAATATCAGAAAATTCAATACTCAAAATATATCACACTTTCCCCAAAATATAAATGCAATGTAGAACAATCAGAATCCCAATTGGAATTTTTTATTTTAAATATATTTGTATTGATTTCAGAGAGGAAGGGAGAGGGAGAAAGATAGAAATAGAAATATGAATGATGAGAGAGAATCATAGATCGACTGCCTCCTATACACCACCTACTGGGGATTGAGTCCACAAACTGGGCATGTGCCCTGACCACGAATCAAACTATGACCTCCTGGTTCATAGGTCGATGCTCAACCACTGAACTATGCTGGCCGGGCTCCAATTGGATTTTTTTATGAAACTTGAGAAAAAGAAGACTAAAGTTTATCTGGAAATATAAACCTAAAACTAAACAAGAAATTTTGAAAAGGGAAATATAAGGGGTGGAAGAAATAGGAAATATTAAAAAATATTATAAAATAATCAATTTTAATTGCTATACTAATACTAGAGGCCCAGTGCATGAAATTCATGCACGGATATGGTCCCTAAGCCTGGCCTGTGATCAGGGCCATCTTCCTCAGCTGCCAGCAGCTGGCCCTACCCCCCGCCACCACCCACCCCCAGTTCCCCATTCCCCATCAGGGGACAGAAGCCTGTCGGCCGGGAGGAGAGACCAAGAGATTGGCTGGTAGGCCCCGTTCGGGCGATGCCTGCGGGCTGGGGGCAGCTCCTGCATTAAGCATCTGCCTCCTGGTGGTCAGTGCACGTCATAACTACCAGTCATTCCACTGTCTGGTCGATTTGCATATTACGCTTTTATATATATAGATAGGATGACATAGATTAATGTAATAAAATAAAATGTTGAAAAGCAGATTAAATAAACAAAATAATTGAATGTATGATTAAAAGCAGCAATCAGCCCAGCCAGTATAGTTCAGTCGTTGAGCATTGACTTAGGAACTAAGAGGTCATGGTTCGATTTCTGGTCAGGGCACATGCCTAGGTTGCAGGCTCAATCCCCAGTAGGGGGTGCACAGAAGGCCGCTGATTGATGATGTTTCTATCTCTCTATTCCTCTCCCTTCCTCTCTCTCTAAAAATCAATAAAAACATGTTTTTTAAAAAAAGAATGGACTTCATAAACACAATTTTTAAAAAGGCAACAATAAAATCAATGAGAGAAAATATTACTCCATAGATAGTACGGGAACAAGTGACTGATCATTTAATAATATTAGATCCCTACTCATATAAGATTAAAGAAGCTTAAAGTCTTTTACATAACATAGTGGATGAAGATCTACAATAGTTTTTTATACATAACATAATAAACAAAGTGTTAATATTGTTGCTATATAAAACACTCTTATAAACAATAAGAAAAAAAGCTAAACATCCCAAAATAAAATGCTCAACAAACATCTAATTCACTATAGAAAAAATGCAAATGACCAGTACCTATTTTTATGAGCAAAATTTACTACTAACAATGAAATACAAACGAAAACAACTTTAAGTTGCCACCTCTTGCCAATTATATAGTCAAACATTTTTTAAATGATGGCAATTTATAGGGTTTTTCAAAGGTAAAAGGAAACAAGTATCCCTTATAAGCTTCTTTCCTGGCCCAATTTTACTGAGGATATAATTGACAAATAAATATAAATATAGACTTCTAAAAAGAAATATAAACTTCTATGACTTTTCAGTGAAACAATTTGATTACATATATCAAACACTTAAAAAAAAATAAGCTTCCTCTTTAGCTATAAACCTGTTCTCCTAGGAATTTATCCTAAGGAAAAGTTCTAACTACATTAAGATATACAAAGATATTGTTATTGTAGATAAAAAGACGACAACTTCAGTTAAAGACTGACCTTTGTTAAGGAAAAACACTGACCTAAGGCATGACTACAGAGAAATATGAAAAATCTAGGGAAAGAAATAAGTCATGAAAAAAAGGAAGAACAGCACGTGAGAACTAACATGGGCAGAAAGAGAGAAAAAAAATCTCAAAAATTTCTTGTAGTGTGAAGTTACAAGAAGAAAGTGGTTTGTTTCAGCAAACTACTACCATTCCTTTAAAAGTAATCCTTTCATATGGTTCTTAACTTTTTCTGGGTCTGACTTATTTCACTTAGCATGATATTCTCAAGATCTATCCATGTTGTCATAAGTGGTAGTATTTCATCTTTTCTTATGGCTGAGTAGCAGTCCATTGTATATAAAACTGAAAACAACAAATGAACAAACAAAAAAATAAAAAACTCATAGACACAGACAACAGTATAGTGGTTACCAGAGGGAAGGGGCGTGGGGGGTAGTAAAGGGTAAATGGGGTCAAATATATGGTGACAGAAGAAGATTTGACTTTGGGGGGTGAGTACACAATGCAATATACAGATGATGAATGTATCATAGAATTGTACATTTAAAGCCAAATAATCTTATTAATTATGGTAACCCCAATAAATTTGACTTTACATTACTCAGACTAATACTTACACAACAGAGTTTCCTATAGGATTTTTTAAAATTAGTTTTATTTTTGAAAATTGTTTTATTTCCACAGCAAATGAAATTTTGTATATTCACACAAAAATTCTAAATTGATATGCTGGGTTGAACTCAGAAAAACAAAAATTACACCAAATCTTCTCTTTACCTGCTAGAGTTAAAAATGGCTGCCTGCTAGGGAATATTATGTGAAAGAAATAAAATCTGTATATTTTCTCAAAATGGAGGAGGAAACAATGTGAATTATAACTAACTGGAGATACGGTACAAATAAAACTAGCACAAAAGTTGTTATACTTACTATATTTGTTTTCAAGTATACTATTTCAAGTATAAAATTTTACTAAACAATAGATGTTGTATATTACATATTACATATAATTATATAACAATTTCAAATCATTTTGAATAGAAACTATATAACAAATTCAAATCAACGAACATGAATTGTTGGCTGTTGATCAACAAGAAAAATTTCTCTTATGGAGGTATTAAAGCAGGCCTGCTTAGCAACATATTCTAGCAACTTCAGCTGCTTTAGAAGTAGCTAAGAGAGAAAAAAGTAGCCTCTAGCAGCTATTAGCTAGAGCTTGCATGGAACTAATAGCTAGGGCCCAGGGGTGGGCAAACTTTTTGACTCGAGGGCCACAATGGGTTCTTAAACTGGACCGGAGGGCCGGAACAAAAGCATGGATGGAGTGTTTGTGTGAACTAATATAAATTCAAAGTAAACATCATTACATAAAAGGGTACCGTCTTTTTTTTTTATTTCAATTGTTTTATTCATTTCAAACATTTTAACAAGAAGAATGTAAACACTAATTATTATAATTGGAAACTTCAAAAAATGGAGGAATCATAGCACAATAACATACCTTATATTGAAGATGGCAAAGGCAAAATAAAATTGCCTAACAAAGGAAAGGTACAAAAGCCTTTCAAATTAAACTTAAATATAATAAAATAATTTAAAACTAAAACAAGTAGAAAAGAACAAAATGTGTAAACAGTAAATTAAACATTTTCTTTAGTGCAACTTCCAAATTATGCCCGGGACGTAGATGTAGATGGCAATGTAGACTGGGTTGAAAGGGTTTTGGTCTTTAAAACATCAACTTCAGTGGGAACAGTGTTGTTTGTCTCCTTTTTAGCTAATGCTCTGATACTGTGCTCTCCAGGGGCGTGTCTCCCTACATCACCAGGATAACGTGTCTATGCATTCCCAGGGTGATGTCGGGGGACGCGTCCGCGGGCATTACAAGAAGCCTCTGGAAGATTGAGAGGTTGTTCCTTCTACTGAATGGGCGGATATAAATCTGCCCACTCAGAAGAAGGAGCTGCGGCCATATTTCCCGACGTTGCCATGTTAACACTGCTGCTGGTGAAGGAGCAGAGGGGAGAGCAAGAGAACCCTCTGCTCTTTCGGCTCCGCAGGCCGGATAGAACAGCCGAACGGGCCGGATCCGGCCCGCGGGCCGTAGTTTGCCCACGGCTGAATAGTGCTCTCCTATGGAACATGAACAATTTCACAGAAAACCATCAAACAAGGCCCCTCTGACCATGTTGAAGCAAGACAAAAACAAAACCACTACAGGATCATGTCTGGGTACTGATAAATGTAAGAACATTGTGTAAACTACACTAATGATTAAATGTGTTCCCCTAATCCAACTAACATAACTGCTACTTCTTTAATAATTATAGCTTTAGCCCATGCTGTTCCTCTTGCCTCCTAGATAAATATTCTTCGGTTACAAAATGATAGAACTATCCCCTACTTTCTGACAACACTCAACTATGCTTCTTTGAACTTTCTTAAAATCACCAAATACAGGCCCAAGTCTTGTAACAACCCCCTTCCTAACACCCTCTTACTGAGCTGTATCATGGTTCCTTATGGTGTGCAATCTCCCTTGATGTAATAAACCCAACTTTGTCTGACTACAGATTTGCAGTAGTTGGTTGATGGGCACAGGCACTGCATTTCCTTTTAAATATTCCAAAATCCACCCTACACATTATTTTGACCAGTCTTTTTAGCCTGATAATTAAATCACTATGATGTTGGCATAAGAATAGGCAGAAAGATGGAAGAACATTGTTAACCCAGATACAAGTGCTAGTGCATAACAAAAGTTATTATATGATAAAGGAGTATCATAACCACTGGAAAAAGAATTAGTTAATAAATGGCATGATAAAATTGATTTGGCAACTTGAAAAAATTATTTTAGAGTTACACTGTATACCAAAACAAATTCTGTTTGAATTTTTTTTAAAAAGTTAAAATATAAAAGATCAAAGAACCAAATATAAAAGTAAATAGAAATGAATATTTAATCAAAACTTTAAATTTTAGAGACATTTCCTTACTTAGGAGATAAAAAGAAAGGGATCAAAGACTTAACTATATAAAAAACAAACAAACCCCTAATTGTCACTCTAACCAAATCTTTAATAAAGATCAGTATTTTGACAATTATGTGGGAGCAAAAAACTCAATATTGTCTCATGGGGAAAAACTCAACTTAAAAGCTTCTACCAGTACTTGAACTTTTTAATGGATACAAAGTTATTGCTATTAAACTAATATGTAAATGGTTTATAGACTATAATGTGGGAAACCAATACAATCATCTTATCATTAAAAATAAACTATGGAACTTAACCCTATGATTTTCCCCCCCACAGGCACATCTTCAAATGAAGGCAGAAAAATGTACTACACTTCAAAAAATGGGAATTTGGTTTAATAACTTAAAATAATCCTACAGATAAATTTGAAAGTTATGTAAGATTTTAAATTAGTTCTATACTGAGACATACACAAGTATGGCAGCACTGTTTGTTTTTAAGAACACAAGAACTGCCATACTAAATAGAACAACATCCCAATTTTACTGACAATATACTTGCACCAAAGACTTTTCATGAGAAAATGTGATTGTTCTTTATGGTAACTTAAAAAAGTAATAAATATACTTCCTTAATAATCCCTTACTCAAGCCTGTCCCTAGACTTTAGATAAGCAAAGTCTATAATCCCTTACTCAAGCCTGTCCCTAGACTTTAGATAAGCAAAGTAGAAAGCCTAGAGTAGGCTTTGGTTCCTGGTTCTTAAAATTTTTTAAATTTTAATTCTACTTGGTTTTTAAATTTTTCTGGTTTGCAGCCATTACTTTTCTTAAAGTTGCCCTTCCTCTATTGTTCATTTTAGTAACAGGAGCACAAAGTCCTTGTCAGATATTTTATCCATAAGTTATCCATAAGTATCAACTGTACTACCTTTTACTTTACCAGTTTAGAAGTATAGAATGAGACAAGTACACCCATCTCAGGGAACCTTGTATAGTTCTTTTAATGAATGAAAATTGGGAAAATTAGGAATTGTGTTAATAGTCTTGTGCCAATCTCATTTATAGACCCTCCCAAGTACAATGATGTAAAATTACAAGAATGTGAATAGAAAACCTGAAGAGATGATAGTCAAGGATATCTAGGTACTTAATCTCCATTCATCATTCAGGGTCCTGGAAAACCCAACTCTTCAGAGTCTACACCTGCTTCTGATTTTATACATCTTTATCTGACAATATCTGATACTATGTGTAGTATGAGGATCATTACAAATTTATTTCCCTGAAGAAGTTATACTACTTATCTACATGTTGTTTCTGACCAACATTTATCAAAAATAAAAATAAAAATAAAAACACCACAAAACAGTTTAAAAGTGTTGATGAATAAAAAAAAGAGAGAGAGAAGAGAAAAGAGATATGTGTTGATGAATAATGAATTGCCTAATTTAAGTTTGTTCAAAACTTTCGGGATTATGCCATGTGGTTCTGGTGATACATTTAGTCTTGTCTATTTTGTTAATTAGGGCTAGAATATCCCTAGAATATCCCATGTGTTTGTCACTGTCTATCTAATACTTCTGAATTGTTCCCCTAAAAAGATAATTGGAAAACAAGAATGTTTCTAATTATCTTCCTCAGTAAAAACTAAAGTAAATGTAAATGAATCTTTCTATAATCTCCTTTTCCATATCTTTTTGAAAATTATATACCACGTTCCTAAAGTGTTGACACTCTTTCACTGAATGTTTTCTTGTTTTTATGTAATATAAAATTTATTTAATAAAAACATTTTTCATCTTGGCCAGTATGGCTCAGTTGGTTGGAGCGTCATCCCATACATCAAAAGGTTGTGTGTTCACCGAAACCGGTTTGGCTCAGTGGATAGAGCGTCGGCCTGCGGACTGAAGGGTCCCAGGTTCGATTCCAGTCAAGGGCATGTACCTTGGTTGCGGGCACATCCCCAGTGGGAGGTGTACAGGAGGCAGCTGATTGATGTTTCTCTCTCATCGATGTTTCTAGCTCTCTATCCCTCTCCCTTCCTCTCTGTAAAATATCAATAAAATATATATATATTTTAAAAAAAAAAAAAAAAAAAAAAAGGCTGTGTGTTCGATTTCAAGTTATGGCACATACCTAGGTTTCGGGTTTGATCCCCAGCCCATGCAGGAGGCAACCAATCAATGTTTCTCTTCACATCAGTATTTCTCTCTCTCTCCCCAACCCAACCCCTCTCTCTAAAAATCAATGAACATGACCTCAGATAAGGATTAAAAATATCTAGTTTGCTCTTAACATATTACTCTATCACAGCAATTTTCAACCTTGTTCATCTCATGGCATACATAAACTACTAAAATTCTGTGGCACACCAAGAAATATATATTTTTTGCCAATCTCACAATCTCAATTATACCTATCAAAATAGGTATAATATTGATTAATTCACATCAGACAGCTACTGTTGTCATTTTTTTATTTGACAATCTAAGGGTGATTGTCAAATGAAAAAAATTTGAGGTCAGTGCTCCTGACTAAATAGTCAGGTATTACATATTTTAAAAATTCTTATGGCATGCCAGTTGAAAATCACTGCTCTATCAGTTTCCTTGCTCTCATTTATTCATTCTTCATTCATTCATTCATTCATTCAACAAATATGTGACTGTCTTCTATGTGGCAGGCACTGCTCTATGAATTGGTAAGACAGTTATGAACACAATAAAGCCCTGCCCTCATAGAGTTATCCTATATAATAAAAGGCTAATATGCAAATCTACCGAATGGCGGAATGACCAGTCGCTACGACATGTAGTGACCACCAGGAGGCAGATGCTCAATGCAGGAGCTGCCCACTGGTGGTCAGTGCGCTCTCACAGGGGGAGCGCTGCTCAGCCAGAAGCCAGGCTCACAGCTGGCGAGCCCAGTGGTGGTGGTGGGAGCCTCTTCCCCCTCCACAGCAGCACTAAGGACATCTCCCGAGGGCTCCTGGACTGTGAGAGGGCACAGGCTGCACTGAGGAACCCTCCCCCCACCCCAGTGCATGAATTTTGTGCACCGGGCCTCTAGTATTATAATAAAAGCAGCAAATAAATACATAATTTAATAACAGGTAGCTGTAAGTGTTATCAAGAAAAAGTAATCAGGAGAATAAAGTGAGTGAACAGTGATCAATGAAAATCTCTCTGAGAAGTTAACAGCTGAACTAAGTACCGAGGATACAAAGGCGACAAGTAATATAATCATTTGAGGGGGAGGGAGGAAGTGTTCCATGTAAAGAAAACAGCTAATGCAAAAAACTTTAGGCAGGAATCATATCTGAAAAGTAATAATGTAGTTGGCGAAGTAAGTAACAGAAAGAATTGAAAATAATGTTTTGTTAGTAGCCAGATCACAGAACTTTATAAGGCATAGGACTCACGGTTTTATTTTGAAGAAAAATGAAAAACCACAAAAGTTCTGGCAAAAATTGCATGATATGATTTAAAGTTTAAAAAGGTTCTTCCTCAGAGAGCAGTGATTTTTTTTTCTCTCTATTATTAGATGAGATAGTAGTGTAACCTGAGTTAAAGCAGGGAAAATACTTAGAGCAGTAGTCTGGTAAGAGATGTGGTGGAAATGAAGATGTATAGTTGTACTTAGATGTATTTTGAAGGAAGAGTCAACAAAATAGTCTTTATCTTCTCAAAGTTTCTGTTTACTGAGGAATGTACCATGTTGCCTTTGTATTTATATTTTTTAAATATGTTTTTATTGATTTCATAAAGAGAAAGGGAAAGGGAGAGAGAGAGAAATATTAATGATAAGAATTTCCATCAACTGCCTTCTGCACACCCCCTACTGGGGATCAAGCCCACAATCCGGGCATGTGCCCTGACCAGGAATCAAACTTTGACCTCCTGGTTCAGAGGTCGACACTCAACCACTGACCCATACCCGCCAGGTACCACACTGTCTTTTTTAAACAAGAAAGATGAAACAGAAAAAGTACTGGATTTGAGAATCAAAGAATAGTATGTTAAACTTAGCTATGTCTCTTACCAACTTAGAGAGCTAAGGATACCACTTAAATTCTCTGGCCTCAGATGTCTTATCAATAAAATAAAAATATTAACACTTTTCTTGCCTTTCTTATCAGACTGTTAGGAAGGTCAAATGGGATATCTTACAGATTAAGCTCTGTAATTTATCCATTCTCTTTGTAAAACACAGATTGATATATTGAATGCTTGAAACTAGTCACAGCTACAATACTCACACTCTCCTGCTCCCAGCCTAATTAGGTATTGGTCAGTTAACTATAGGGATGAATAGAGATAGAGACAGAGACAGAAACAGAGATAGAGATATTTGATCCTCTAAGGCAGTGGTTCTCAACCTTTCTAACGCCGCGACCCTTTAATACAGTTTTTCATGTTGTGGTGACCCCAACCATAAAATTATTTTTGTTGCTACTTCATAACTGTAATTTTGCTACTGTTATGAATCGTAATGTAAATATCTGTTTTCCGATGGTCTTAGGCTCTACAGCAGCGGTTCTCAACCTGTGGGTCGCGACTCACAGGTTGAGAACCGCTAGCAGGATCGCCTAAGACCATCGGAAAACAGATATTTACATTACGATTCATAACAGTAGCAAAATTACAGTTATGAAGTAGCAACAAAAATAATTTTATGGTTGGGGTCACCACAACATGAAAAACTGTATTAAAGGGTCGCGGCGTTAGAAAGGTTGAGAACCACTGCTCTAAGGGGTGGAGCTAGAAATCTTTCTTTTAGACAGTCAAGAACCACTGGCCTGTTAGGTAATGAGCACCCTAATGATGATAAGGAAACAAAATATTATTTGCCTCCCTAAGAGTTTTTAGTATAATGACAGTAACAAATAAAATTTTGAATCATAACAAGGTGCTAAATTCACTCTACAGGTATATGCAGAAGGATAACTGAAGGGAAAAAACTAACTCTCTCCAGGAAAGTAGTTGTCTGAACTGGTTTCATGGAAATGGTGTTTGAACCATGAAGTAAAGGGTAACTGGGAATTCTCAATTATACTCAAGCTGGAAGAGATATTCTAGTCAGAAGCAAAAGATTGAGAAAAGGCATTGAGATATGATGGTGCTTTCAGGGAATGCAATATGCTTAGGGAATCAAAGAAATGAGGATGGAAAGGTAAACACGAGCCCCTTCCAATGAGAACTACATACAGATAAGTAATCTGAAGTTTATTGTATAAAGCAATAGCTTCAAATTGTGTTTCATAGAATTAAAATTCGTAAAAGGCAGTTCATGTGTTTCACAAATATCTGAACATCATGGGCATTTAAATGCATACATATCGATTTTAGTAAACCAATGCATTAACCTGTTTGTTTTTCTGATCTTGAACGAAAATTTCTTCTACCATTTTTTTTTGTTTTTTAACATCTTATAGATGTGACAGTAGCAGTAGCTTTATATTTTTACTTTTTTAAGGTTAATAAATGTCCTTCTATCTGCGTATGGATAATATTACACAAGAACCAATAATAATAATAATATAACATAGATTATATAATTTATTATTATTTACTTTTAAATATGTGCCAAGTAACTACCATATTTATTTAATAAATGTTATTTACTGGGGTTTCACATAAGACTTATCACTGCTCTAGGGAAACCAACACAATTTTTATTAGGGAAATGACATAATTAACATTATAATTCAGAAATAACCTCTACAATAACAAAATGAACTAGAATAGGGTAAAACAAGAGGTGAGAAGATCAGTTAGAAAGTAATTTCAAGAAACCAAGCAAGAAAAATGATGGGATGACAAGTACTAGAGATGGTGAAACAGAATAGATAGGATTTAACAACTAATCAGATAACAGAGAAAATGGTTTGCAAAAAAGCAGATTTATACTTTAATTTTGACCTCGTTGAAAAGGTAGAAGTACCCAGAAAGTGCCAACTGTTTAGTACGCAGAATAGAATGTTCTTTGCACATTTAATCTGTGAGTCCAAAAGAAGTCCCCATTTTAGTAACCATTCTAATTCTGGAATTTCCTTAATCCGTTTTTATATATATTTATTATAGTCCAGGTAACCTAAAGCACAATCATATAACAAGGTTTTATAATTAACTACATTCCTATCAAAAGATGTCATAGTACTTTCGCCAGTCAGTAAGATTTCAATACTATTAGTGTTAGCTTACATAGCTATCGATCCTTTATAATTTCTTTTAAAATTGTTATCTAATATTATATCCCACTGGTGATAGTCATTCCACTAAGAAGATGACTAAAACGTTAACAATATTATAAATATACAGTGCATCACCTTTTCCAATTTATACATTGCCTTCACCTAATTGTCTCCTTTTATCTTCCTTATAACCTTCTTAGGAGAGAAGAGCAGAAGTACTTATTACCATACTACAGGTGAGAAAATCAAGGCTCAAGGCAGATAAATGTCTTCCGCAAGATTATACAGCTGGGCCCTAGCTGGTTTGGCTCAGTGGATAGAGCGTCAGCCTGGGGACTGTAAAGGTTCCATTCCGGACAAGGGCACATGCCTGGGTTGAGGGCTCAATCCCCAGTAGGGGGTGTGCAGGAGGCAACCAATCAATGATTCTCTCTCATCATTGATATTTCTCTCTCTCTCTCTCTCTCCCTTCCTCTCTGAAATCAATAAAAATTACATTAAAAAAATTATATGGCTGGCAAGTGGCAGAGCTTTACATGAAACACAAATGTTCTGATTCCAAGGCCAGTGCTCTTTGTACCACACCATGACTATCTCTTGTCTGAATAGGAAGATGTCTATAATCCTATTTTCCTCTTTTGCATTCACTCATTTCCCCAGAATATTTTTAAAACCTTCTCTTCAAGCTTTATAACTTCAACAACCCAATTCCATTTGGTTTTAGAAGTCTACCTTTTCTATGCCAATTTTTCATCTACTAAAATCTTCCTCCATCACTACCACATTCATGAACTGAGAGAATTTGGATTTTTTTTCATAATCTTGAAATGGAAATAGTAGTACATAAAAAATAGAGAAGCAGGGCATAATTCCTTTGGCTAGTAGTCCAAATTTGGCCTCCAGGACTCTTTTACATATTTACCTCATGACCACTATTTACCCCCTCCCTAATCTAAGCAAATATGTATTATTTCAAATTGAGAACAAAATTATATAAAATTTTGTATACAAAGTATACAAAATTTTGTACACAGGGTAGGCTATAATTAAATCAGTTTATTTAATCTAGTTATAAATACCCTACCTTTTATGTAAACTAATTTACAACATTTTAATAACTATAGAATTAATGTTTTATAATAATGCTACTGGGAATAGAGACTAACACAATAATTGAAATTTATCTCATTATACATAATTTGTTTCCTACAAAACTAATTTTAATAATTTTAAAAGGTTTTGTGAAAGTACAAAAAAAATTTAATACTTAATTTCTGTGACTTCAAAAATTTGCTGTTTCTGCCCTGGCCAGGTGGTTCCATGGGTTGAAGCATTGTCCTGCACACTAAAAGGTAGCGGGTTTGATTTCCAGTCAGTGCCTGTACAGAAGACAACTAATCGATGTTTCTCTCACACATCAATGTTTCTCTCTCTCCCACTCTCTCTCCACCTCTCTCTAAAATCAATAAAACAAAAACAAAGTGTATCTTTGGGTGAGGATTTTAAAAAATTTACTGTTTCTTCTTATGTATTCAAACACATTTATAAAACTATATTTATCTAAATCATGTAAGTAATGTAATAGCTTTTTTTAATTACACATGCCAGGTCCTAGGACACCCCAAAAAAAGGAAAATAAAAATTATGTCACTTTGTTTCAGAAAATGTAACAATACCTCTCTATATTAACAATGCTTGTTTTGTAAGTTCTCATCTCTCCCCATCAGAAACTCTCTTGTGATGGTTCATTAGAAGTTCAACATTAAAGTATATTTACCAAAAAATATTTCCCCACTAAACCAGAACATAGGCTACTTTTGAGTTCAAAGTATTATAAGTTCCTACAGTTATTGAGCCCATGGCATTTGTTTATTTGTTTAGTTTAAGACTCTGAGGTGTTTTTATTCAGAATTTAAACAATGAATTTAAAACAATGCCATTAGATTTTTTAAATAGAATATTCATCTAGCTATTATCTACTTAGCTCTAACAACATCTTAATAGCATTAATCATTTTACTGAACAGTGAAATAAAATAACAATTAGTTTATCTGAATAACATCACAGGACTATCCAGAATAACGATTTTATCCTTCAATTTACAACTTCCACATAAATATTACGTTAAAAACGTTCTCCACTAGTGGGCCTTAACATTATCTTGCAAATTCTACTTTTTATGTTTGCTTATTTCCCCCTTAAACTACCATTTTTTTAAGTTGATTCCTGGAATACCTTTATTAAATCAAACTGACCTATTCACAGAGTTCTCTGTACCAGACTGACGCTGGCATCTCAACAATGTCCGCGTGTGTGTGTGTGTGTGTGTGTGTGTGTCACTGCCTTCCTCATACAGTAAAATAAAGAAATAACAGGCTTTAAGCCAATTCAAAACTTACCTTGCAAATCTGGAAATATTCTGAGGTCAGGGATTCCTGAATCTCTTCTCTGAGAAGCCCTGCGGGCCCTCCTGAGTGCGGGGCGCCGCTTCCAGCCCCACCGCCACTGTTACTGCCGCCGCTGCTACCACTGCCAGGGGAGGAGGCAGTTAAGCCATCCAAAACTTTTCGGAAATTAAACTTCTTCATTTTAAAAAACTGTTGAGAAATTCAAAGGAAAAGGGTGACTTAACTCATGGAATTATACCCAGGTAAAAGCGTTTAGCTTTTCATTAGTCAAGGCAGCAGCTGGTACCCATTTTACTATAATTGGCCATAAAGGACTTAAAAAAAAAAAAGTCAGGCTACATATTGCCAAATTTTAATTCTAAAAAGCCTATCTTTCAAAATAAAAACCACAACTCCAAAAGCAACAGCATATCCTCCTCATACATGAAATTTTCAAGGGCTTTATTCCCAGCTGTGGCTATGCTTTATCAGCACTGGGGTAAAAATAAAAGGCAGTGTCATCATCGTCATTAGCATTATATCATCATTATTATACAATCAAACCGGAGTCCAACAGACCAAGTCTCTGTCTCTCTCTTAAGGGCGGGCTTTCCAACTAAGGGTTCAGCTCAGAATATTTCATGTTCAGAAAAATGATGTTGAGGGGGGGAGGGAGGAGGTAGAGGAAGCCGGTACACCACCTTCTGGATCGTCTTCAATGCTCCCCCTTTTTAATAGGAAATGGGGTGGGGGTGCTTTTTCCATTCCCCACCCCAAACACCCCGGACCCCAAACCATCTGCGGGCGACCTACAGCAACAGCTAACGGGAGGGGCGAGCGACGGCGCCAGCTGCCCCCGCTTCTCCCTCCGCTACCCCCCTTCCCTCCCCGCGTTTGGGCACCCCTCCCTCCTCTCCCCGTTCCACCCCCCTCGTGCCCCGCTCTGCCCGCAGCCGCCACCGCGCTTGCCCGCCAGTCCGCTCTCCCCGCAGCACAGCGGCGGCTCTTGAGGGACGTGAAGCAGCGGCGGCGACGGCTGCGGCCCGAGTCCCGCCTCTGCCAGCTGGGCGCGCAAAGCCGCGACTCCCGCCGTCCCTCCCGGGGCCGAGCGCCTGAGCTCCGGACTCTCGCCCGCGGACGCGCGAACACAGACCCCGTCGCGCAGACATTCTCGCGCGGGCACCCACGCTCACAGACGCACACACAGGTGTGAGGGAGCCACGCTGGACGGCGGCGTCCGCGTCCCAGAGGGATGACTATCTGACTCCCGACTTAAGCACCTTCCTCAGCCGCTACTAGCTGCCTGCCAGCCTGGAGGCTCAGGGCGCGGAGGGAGGCGGGCTCGCAGGCTTCGGCCCGGCTCCGGCCGCGTCTCCAGTCCCTGCGGTCGCGGCGCCCGGCGCTCTCCGAGGTCCTAACGGAGCGAGCGAGCTCCACTGCAGGCTCCGCCCTCCCGCCGTGGGAGGCAGGCCCCGCCCCCAACCCGCCCCCTCGCTCGCCCCGCCCTCTCCTGCCGGGCCGCGCGGGCCTGAGGAAAGGGGCGGAGAGCGCCGGACATCAAAGGGCGGGAGTAGCTTCCGCTCCCATCCTAGGTTCGAAGAGGCCAAGTGCCAAAGCACAGAAGAAATTTGAGGGTTGGACGAAGGAAAAGCCAATGAAAGGGGGAGGAGAGAATTTGGAAAGGTAGGTGAAGTATTTGATTGACAGCGGTATTGGCCAGTATGCTGGGCGGCCGTGCTTTAGGGGTTGTAATTGGCGCTACCTGTTGAAGGACGCAAGTGTGAGTCAATAGAATGCCTGGAAGCGTGCGAACTTGGGCTCACTGAGCCCGAGCCTTTCGGAAGGTGTTCCCTAGGTCTGGCTCTGGACAATATTGTGAATTTGACAAGTGTTTTTGCAGTTTATCACCTCTTTGAGGCTCATCCCGCTCTCCAGGTTCATCTATTGGCTTCCCTCGCTGCCCTGCTACTTGTGTAGTCGTGTAACGGGTCTGCCGGAGGGAACTGTATTTCAATGGCGCTTTGGTATATATACTATATGGCTTTACAGAAACTAAGGAATTAATTGTTCACCTTGTTCCCTATAATACGTTTCCCCATTTTCACATGTACAAAGATTTTAAAGACTTCACAGTAAATGGTCTCAATGATCACTTTAAAAGATGCACTGTTCGTTGCAGGATTTTTTTTTTTTTTTACAGCTTCAGGATAGAAAGATTTTGTTCTAAGCCCCGACTTCCTACTGAATTGGGGAAATTTTGTAAATTTCTTAGTCTACGAAAATAAAGGGCAGCTCAGGGGGCTCTAGCTGTACACTTCAATCTGGGCAAAACAACCATTATACCGAATATTCTTACATTTTAGAAATCTAGAATTGTTACTAGCGAGATGAGACCTCCGTTCTTATCTTCTTGAAGGAGTGATTTCAATTAAGAGACAAAGTGCAGCAAAGCAAGCAAGAATTTATTGGCCGCAGTAAAAACACACTTAGGACAGTGAAACAAGGAAGGGCACAGAAGAAGCAACAGGAGAGTCTAGGTTCAGGGGATTTGCCTAGGACCAGTTGCCGCTGCCCATTGCTCCCCAGGTTGCAAATCTCGTGGGGTCCCTTAGAGGGAAGAACGGGAGAAGAGAATGGCGTGGGTGTGCTCCCCTGGCAGAAACCAGAAAGCGGGCAGTGGGTCCTTTGCGTTGAGGGTATTTCTCTTTCTCTTGCAGGTGGGAATCTTAGGGGAGGTCTCAGGGGAGGGCGTCAGTGAATATTCATCAGCTTTCTAGGTGTGTTCTTTCAAGGTCGAAATCTCCACTGATTGGACCTCACCAGGGCAGTGGGTCATTAGTAAATGCAGCTGGTCCTGAGGCAGCCATGGCATCACTTGTCTGATTTGGCTGCTTTTCTGGGCCTGGAGCTGAAATACAACTGAGGCCTAGATGTTATTTTTAGGGAGGAAAAGGTCAGGGGGTCTAAACTCCAGGACCAGCGACATGCTGGGGTCGGGGATGGGGTGTGGGAAAGATTACCCTGGGGGTGAGGTTCTGTTTTCTCAGTTTCCAGGGGTGGGCAAACTTTTTGACTCAAGGGCCACAATGGGTTCTTAAACTGGACCGGAGGGCTGGAACAAAAGCATGGATGGAGTGTTTGTGTGAACTAATATAAATTCAAAGTAAAGGAGCGGAAGGGAGAGCAAGAGAACCCTCCGCTCTTTCGGCTCCACAGGCAGATAGAACAGCCGAACGGGCCGGATCTGGCCTGGGGCCATAGTTTGCCCACAGCTGGAGCCCCTTAGTAGGCACCCAGGGCTTTCCATCCTGGTGACCTTCCATACCTTTGTCCTTGCTCTGCTCATGTCTTTCTAACTGCCTATAACAGAATGACCTCTTCCTTTGTGTGTGTGTGTGGTGTGTGTGTGTGGGGGGGGGGGGGGGTGGAGGTGGGAGGGATAAAGGGGGAAAGAGAAAGGAGTTGCTCAAGGTAACATAGCAAGATAAAATAAGCCTATACCAAGTGTTGGTTAGCAAGGAAATGGCAAGGATGGAATAAAGCCCAATTTTTCAAATCCTCAATGCTTACCCTCTCATTTTGAATTTTTCAGTACTTAATGTCTCTTTGAAACCTCCCAAAAAACCCCAATACTGCCTCGTAGTCCCCATCGCCACAGCTAGATGGTAAAACTCTTAAAGGCAGGCATATAATTTTATTTTTCTCCTATGTTGTTTAGCAGCTAGCAAAATGTTTCACATATAATTGGCACTTAAAGGATTTTGAACAGTTTATTAATGATTATTCTAAAAGATTTATGAGATGGTATCCTGTTTGGGAGGGGTGAAAATAAGGGTGGAAACAAATTCCACATCTGATGTTAACTAGATTTTGGGAGGGTTCCAAATACTTTATTAGATTCCTAACAATATGTATCTTTGTCTTTACTCTCGCTTTACTTTTTTTTTTTGCTTTTCTTTTTCCTGGCCCATTTCATCTCCAATCATGGGTGCCTATTAAGGCTACAGAATTTGCTTTCCTCTTTTTATGTCTGGCTTTTCTTTAAATGGTTGGGGTAGTGGTGGTGTTCCAACTCTTTGAGAAACAGGCATTGTTATCTAAAATAATGGATTTAGATATTTTCCTTCCCTTCACCAGAAAGTCTGTTGGTAGCTCCTTCATTTTCAAGTAAATGAAAATAAGCCTATACCAAGTTGTGGTTTGGCCTTTTGATATGAGGATGAAAAAAGATTTCCTGAGTCAGCAAAGTGAAATGTAACTCTTGCAAGAAAACCCCTTAAACCACCCATCACTAACACGGTAGTATCTTAGCAAACTAGGTGGTGGTTTTTATTCTAAAAATTGGGGGAGAACTGAGAATGAAAAAGTACACAAAACAGATTGACAAAGATTCTGCTTGAGGACCCTGAAGGGAGTTCATTGGCCTACTTGAGTTAAAAAAGAGGTGACAGTAGATACCCTTTCAGATGGGAAAACAAATAGGAATAAAAGAAAAAACAAGTCAGAATATATAAGCATTTACAAACAAATACAAGAAGCCTAAAAAGTAAAATATGATTAGAAGGCTGACCCTGTGGACTCTTTGAGACTATTTTATTTATTATTTATTTTTATTGATTTCAGAGAGGAAGGGAGAGGGGGAGAGAGATAGAAATATCAATGATGAGAGAGAATCATTGATCGGCTGCCTCCTACATGCCCCATACTGGGGATCAAGCCTGCAACCTGGGCAGGTGCCCCTAACCAGAATCAAATCTGAGGCCCTTCAGTCCGCAGGCCGACACTCTATCCACTGAGCCGAACCAGCTGGGGCAGGACTATTTTAAATGTCTTTGTTCCTCCACCATAGATAGCAGAGTACCCTATGCAAGTAAGTGTCCAGTAAGAAAAATCTTAACATAATTACAATCTGAATAAATGATAGGGAGTAAAAATCTTAACAATTACATTCTCATAGAGAGAGAACCTGTAGATAGAGGATATTGTGATGCCAATTCACAAATTGTAAGCAAAGGATAGAAATGAACAAGAAACAGAGTGCACCATGTAAATTATAGCCTAGAAATCTTGCTCATTGAGAGAGGCATAATGAAATATTTATGGAAACAAATTTCATTCTTAATAAATTAAAGAGAAATAAGATGTAAACCATCTGGTATATGGAATGAGACCAGGCCATGAATATACCTTGTAAATAATGTGGGGAACTTTAGAATTGGGTCAGATAACAATAAAAGAGAGCTTTGATCATTTTACTGCAAAGTAGGAGAATACCTCATGGAGAGGAGTTTCTGATAAGCCATGATGTTTTCCTAAAATTACAAGTATGAAGAATTGCATGAAAGGAAAATAGTCTAAGCTTGGTTCTTGGAGCAAAATCATATAAATCATTCAAACAAACCTATAACACTGGGAAGATTTTTTTTTTTAAGATATATGTAAAACATGTATTACAACTCACTTTAAGAGATTGTGATCTTGGACTCAAGCCAATAATGAAACTAATAGAAGCTGTTTTTTCACATTCTAAAAAATAAAATCAAATAAATGTAGAAAGTACTCGACACAGATTTGCTAAACTGATTAGGCTTGGAGAAAACTAAGCCAAATCGACAAAATACATATAAATAAAATAAAACAAGTTCTACCAGTTATTTAGCTCCTATATGCCTGGCTATATGGTGAAATTTATAAACATCTCTTTTAATTTGATCCTTATTATAATTATATAAGACAGCTGTGGTCTCATTTTATCAGTAAGGAAATTTGAGACTGAGAAACATTTGAGAAGTTGACCCAAGGTCACTTAAGTGGATAACCTAGTCTTCAAATTCAGGCTAACTTCTAAGATTATGCTCTTAATCACTTCCCTATTACTAATTAGAGGATTAAATAGGAACTGGAATAGGAAAAAGATGGGGATCAATTCTTCTGAAATAGTTGAATATATGTGTATTAGTTTGCTAGGGCTGCCATAACAAAATACTATAGCCCAGGTGGCTTAAACAGCAGAAGTTAATTTTTCTCACAGTTGTGGAGACTAGAAGTCCAAGATAAAAATATTAGGAGGGTTGGCTTCTGAGGCCTCTCTCCTTAGCTTTCATATGACTTCCTTCTTACTGTATCCTCACATTGTCTTTCCTTTGTGTATATGCATACTTGTGTTTCTGTGTGTCCAGATTTCCTCTTCTTATAAAGACAGTAGTCATGTAAGATTAAAGCCCACACTAATGGGCTCATTTTTACTTAATCACTTCTTAAAGGTCCTATCTCCAAATACAGTCACATTCTAAGGTACTGGGGATTAGGACTTTAACATATGAATTCTTCGGAAACACAATTCAGACCATAGCAAATGACAAATTTAACATTCTTTAAGCAGAGCATCTACAATAAACTGGACTGTGTAGACAATTTTACATTTAGTTTCTCATTTAATCCTCACACCATTCATGTATAGTAGCTATTGATAACTCTATTTTACAGGTGAAAGAGAAAATGGAAACAAAGAAAGGTTAACTAATATGCCCAATAGCATACATCTAGTAGGTTGTGAAATAGGAATTTGGGCTCATATAATCTCAAAATTATTTCCTCATGCTGTAAGCTTTCTTTGGAGAAACCAAAGAAATTCTATTATGTAGATATTATAAAATTATTATAAAATTTAAATATTTGGATACCAGAATTTAAAAGGGGGTGGGGATATCTGCTAAGGAGTATGGACACTAGAACTAAAAAGGAATCTTGGAGTTGGGGAGTGAGTACTAGAAGCAGAGAACTTTGGGGATGGCAAGCTAATAGGAAGTACTTATCTCACAAGAAATCTCAGCATACTTTGAAACATATTAAGAGTCCCAGAGGAGTATTCCACTAATATAGAAGAAATAAGTTATTCAATACCTAATTAGACATAGCAAGGCCACACTAACTTGCTCAGACAGGCTGTAGTGTCAGGGAATATTAAACATCTAGAAGGAGAATTTGGGTAGAGGGAGGGTAATGACTCAAGGCTTACTGTAAGACCAAGATGGCAATTATTTACATTAGCAAGTGTGGACATTTCTGATCTGCTTGCTATGAGGTACCACGTCTTGGACTGAGCTACCTAATTTATCATTCACTTATGACTCCTCAGTCAAGTTATAGCACCATCCTTTATTATTTGCCAGTCTAGGAATTAGAATTTTATTGAGAGGACACAGTTGAAAAACGGGTTCCACCTGTATCGTTTCTGGCAAAATTTTCAAGAAGATTAAGAATTATCTTTCCTTCCTAAGTCTTCATCCAACTTTTTTTCTGACCTTATTGTACATTCTTCAGGAGATATTAAAATATTTCTTCTAATTAATTTCCTTTCAATGTGCACAAATCCATGCACTGGGCCACTAGTTATAAATAATGATGGAGAACTCATAAAATGTTTGGCAACGTTTTAATTTTTTTCGTAAATGTGCCTTGTATATTAAAAGTTTTATAATATTCTTCAGGATTAATATTCTAATTAATATTAATCAGGAACTCCTCAATCAGATTTTTTTCTAGGGGATATTGCTATGTTAAAATAATATGTCTTCATAGTTAGTTTTAAATGTTATTTTTAAAAGGTTGTAGCAATTTATACCCCCCTTAAGACTTTAGGTCTCTGTGAAGAACTCATGTTACAATGAACCTTTTAAAAGTAATGTCCCATACCATCTACATTGACTTTTTTTGTTTAGATATTGAAAAAATTCAAAGAGAGTTTTAAGATGATAAGAATTGATAAGCATATCAACTAAACTGAGTGGAAAGGTAAAAGATATAATTTCAGTAAAGCTTGTCATTTCAGTTTAAAGGAAGAAAATATAAACGTTTTCATAGAACTTTAAGGTTAGAAAGAAACAGTAATTCACATGTTTAATTTCTAATTTTAAAAGGTAATAACACAAACATCCATTCAATTATATCAACAAATTAAAATTATAATATTATCATATGTTATGTCATTTGAGAGTGAAAATAGGCAGAGAGAAAGTTTAAGGGGTAGAGAAAAATATATAGGGGTGGGCAAAAGTAGATTTACAGTTGTGAGTATGCGAGTTTGTTCTTATATTATTTATTAATTATTGTATTATTTGTATCATAACTGTAAACCTACTTTTTTTCCATCCCTGTATATAGACCTAAGGAAGGATAACTTTATAGGAAGAGAACCAAATCTTAAAAGAATATTTAAAACTTTAAAAGTAGGTTGGGTTTTTTTGTCACCATAGACTAACTAGAGATATGAACCCTCAGTATTTGTTGATCAAAGTGAAGCGGAAAGCAAGATTCAGACTACAGATCATAGATTCTCTAACTCTGATCTAGAGATGATTAGAACCACCAAGAGGTGACAGTCTTTTTTGGGTTTGGAATATAGAGACAAATGGAAACAATCCCTTTTAGACCCAACCCCTCTTGTATTCTAAAGCTTTAATTCACCATGACTCATGATGATTGCAGTTTAAATAGGAATATGCATTTGTTTTCATGATAGCAATCACAAAATTTAATAATACTATTACTGAATTAATCTTTGATAATGGCTAACAGAAGGTTAAAATGTTAAGATTCTGAAAATGTTCATATTAATTATTAGCTCTGCTAAAATTGGTACACTAGAGTTTTAGAGAATAATCCAGGATGCGACCATGACCTTGCTTTACTATCAACAAAACTTCCAAAACAGAGTCATGACAATAGAAGGATGAGGATTCCTTGCCTGCCCAATTGCAGACTGGGGTGAGAGAAAACCCTTTAAGTAGATCCTCTCTGGCCATGCAGGATAAGCTTTCCATTTCAATCAGTACCTTGGCTAGCTTGAGCTGACAAAACATTGTTGTTCGCTTAACCTTTGCCAAGCTGAAAAATTTTACAAGTATTTTTTCAGTAACAGCCAGAGTGATTTATGGCGTCTTATAGCTCTCATCAGTTAGAAAAACAGATTTCATTTCTCTGCCTCATTCTTTCCTCCTTAATATTCTCACTCTCTTGTCTTTAGCCATAATCCCCTTTTTAATTTAATGCAAACATTACTTTGTTTTGCATAGTTATTCAATGTGTCTGTGTCTAATGTGCTTTAATTATGGAGATCAAATTTCTTCAATTTTCTGGGATAGTTTCTATTTAAAATTTTCTGTACCATTGTTCTCATAAACTTTCAAAACCATCTCAAATACCATTCAGTTCCTTGACAAATATCACTGTTTTCCATGATGCTGTTTTAAAAATTTGAGTGGCAAACCTATGGGAGGGAGATACATAATAGGATTTTTTTTTTTTAAATTGATCTTAGAGTAAGGGAGGGAGGGAGGGAGAGAGAGAGAGTGAGAGAGAGATCAGTTGCTGCCTGTACACACCCTGACTGGGATCCAACCCCCAGTCTGGGTATGTGCCTGCACCAGGAATTGAACATATGGAACATGTGACCTTTCGGTGTACTGGGACGACATTCCAACCAACTGAGCCACACTGGCCAGGGCACAATAATGTATTTTTAAGAGGGGAAACTCTGATTTCAGACAGACCTGAGTTTGTTACTTATTGTGTGTGACCTTGGACAAGTTATTTAACTTCTCTGTGTTTCAATTTTCTTGTCTATAAAAGGAAGATAATATTACCAAACTAATAGGATTTTGTGAAGATTAAGTGAGAGAACTTTGGCACTCAACATTCTGATGGGCACATCGAAAACCCTCCACATCTGTTAGCTATTATTATTTTTAAGCACTAAAGTTTCATATGAATACTGGTTATCATAAAAGAATAATAAGAAAAAAATGCAATTTTACCACTCAAGTAAAGGACCCTTTTATGAAAACTACTAAAATGCTGGTTGTTATGATTTTTGACTTTGGGTAGTAGATAACTGGGTTAATAATTAGTCCTTTGGAAAGGAAATCTTTGTAGAAAATATAAGCTTGGTGGGGTTCACTTGGGAAGGCCCAGAATGGTAAACCATAGAAAATAGAAAATTAGCTTATTCATATTATCTGTTTAATAAACACTGTGTCCTTAAATCATGTCTTAATGAGAACTGGCTAGCAAAATGGGACAAAGAAAAATGTATTCATAGATCAAAGATGGTTGAATGTGTTTAAGGATTTTCAACATGGAAACATTATTCTTTCAAGCAGAAAGAAAATGTGTAAACTCAGTCTCTCTCTGTCCAATTCCAGGATGGGAGAGAGTTGTTGCTGTTTTTATTTGCTTGCTTGTTCTTTGTTGTTGGTTTTGGTTTCAGTTTTTCCACATTAACAACTTTTGAAGATTGGAATAACCATTGGCAGCCACTGATAATGTCAAATTTTTCCTGATAATCCACACAAGGTATTCAAAGACTTGCCAAGAAATGCTGGAAAAAAACTGGAAAGAATACACAATTATTAAGCAAGCTGAGTTCTTTAAACAAGTATAAGGGCAATAACAGCAGATGATGAAAATGACAATGCAAATATTGTATTAGCTAATATACGTCTTGGCTGAATTTTTTTATTTCTCTTCATGTAATTGTATGCTTTTTAATGAAGGTTATTCATTATATGTATAATTAATTGTGACTTAAATTATATACCACTGTAAGACTTTTGATGTAAAATAGTTTATAAATAGGAAAAAAATTTATAAGAATAAATGCCATGATTTGTACATTTTAAAATGTAGTTATCATATTTATAATTCATCAACTATTATAGAGATTTCCCCAGTCCAGGAAAAGAAGAAGGCTTTAAAAATCAAGGGTAGCAGCTACAAAAGTAGGTGTTCCACAGGATATGAGAAGCAAAGATAAGGAAGAAGCCTTATTCCCTTTATGCATACCAGGCTTAATGAAAGCCTTAGCTTTGATAATATAGGATGAGAGAAGAGAAAACATACCAAGAATAGAATGGGTGACTTTTATAATCTGCAAAATGGCTTGCAAACATCATTTTTGTCTATTTTGTTCATGAGAATTTCCTCAGCACTCACAGTAGTGTCTGGCACATGGTAGGTATTCAATAAATATGTGCTGAGTGAATGAATACTAGTACATGATATTCATGCTTTCTGCTAGAATTTCAGGCCTGCATTTAAATATATAATTAATCCACAAATTAGATAAAATGCTTCACTTAATCAACAAATATTATTGTTGTGTAACTATTTTGCATTAGGTAGAATGCTAATGTTATAGAGGATGAGAGAGAGAGAGAGAGAGAGAGAGAGAGAGAGAGAGAGTAATACTGACTTGAAAAGCTTATAATAACTTAGTATGGTGGGGTGGGGGGTGACAGACATGCAGCAAATGATTATAAAACACTGTTATGAGAGTAATGTGAATGGTATAAGCAGAACTCTGTGATTGCATTGAAATAAGAGCCAAATATTTCTTCCAGGTGCCTCAGTAAAGAAGAGGTAAATTAATTGAGAAGGTTGGTTTTAGCTCTTCTTGAATCTTTTTCTACACTTAGCTTCCTCAACACAGCTCTATGCTGATTTCCCTTGCACTTCTTTGAGGTATCTTTCACCTCCTTTGCTGGGTCATCTTTTTCCAGATCCCTAAGGATTTAAGGAGCAAATGAAATATGAGCAAGAATTGGTAGTTATTATAAATTACTATTTTAAGAAATTGATAGTAAAGGAAAAGAAGAAAGTGAAATAGAAGGGGCTGAAAGGGATTGGAATAAATAATATTTGGGAGCAGAGAAGTAAAACCAGAGAAATAAAATCAGGTCTTAGTCCTGCTACCATCAAATCTTCAAGATAATAATAAGCACCTATCCATACCTTCCCATTTTCACCCCACATCTATGGCAATTGAAAAGGGGTTTCTCCTACTAACAGCCCCTGCCTCCCACCTTCTTCCCACATTCTCCCAAACTTCACACATGTGTTTGTTTACTAGTATCAGTATGACAATTAAGAATCCCTAGGAACCTCTCACCTTCTCTACATGCAAATTTATGATTATTTATCCTGATTCTTGAAGCTATGGTTGTTTTTTGGGACAAAAATATTCAAGAGAAAAAAGATCTACACAGTTATAAATGAACATAAGATATTCATTCTATAAGAGGAATGGTGAAGTTATGGTGAAGGAAAGATTTTCTTTTCCTTTTTTTTTTTTTTTTTTTTTTTTTTTGCCAAACCAAGAGCATGCTTTAACAACTGGGAAGAAAGAACTAGAAGATTCCTATCTAGCAGGGTTATAATAGGCTTTATTTAGGTTCAGTAAGAATAGCAATTTCCTTGCCATCTTATTCTTAATATTATTTAAACTCTCTTAAAAATCACAGATTAATACTTTAATTGCTTTAGAGTTTACATGGTGTTTCGATTTTCAGATAAAAATAAACAGAATCCCAATATTCTTTTCACTTTGGCATTTAGATTTTTTTTAATATGATAAAAAAGCAGGCTTGCCTCCTGGGTGTAAGGAGAGCTTCTAGCTATAAGTCAATCAATTGGGAAGGGCATTTTCGGGTAGGAGTTGTGAAAAATTGCCAGCTTGACCTTGAAAATAATGAAAAATAATTGAGACTAGTGGCAATGAACATTTATTTCCCATGTGCTGCAATCTTGCTCACATTCTTTATTTGGTTTAAATTTTTGTCCTCTACCACCTACTCACACATACTCATGTGCACTATTAACATCATAATATATATTAACAAGCCCTCACAGCTGGTTAAGAAGCTTCTTCTAGCAGGCTAATTAACATCACTTTGACTCAATGATGCTGTGCATAATGTAATCTAATAAAACTGTGTTGTGTGCACTGAGAAGCAGTCAGAATAAAAGAATAGTTCATTCGCCAAAAGAGGCAGCAGCTAGAAATACAGATACACTAGCAAAATCATCCTGATTTATATAGCTTGGTAGAATTTTGTCTATACTAGTATTTCTTTTATTCCATATATATGCATTGTGGTAGGTAGATTTAAAATGACTGGGGCCTGGTGCATGAAATTCATGCATGGGGGTGTGGGGATGTCCCCTCAGCCCATCCTGCACCCTCTCCAATCCGGGACCCCTCAGGGGATGTCTGACTGCCAGTTTAGGCCCAATCCCGGGGATTGGGCCTAAACTGGCAGTCGGACATCCCTCTCACAATCCTGGACCACTGGCTCCTAATCGCTCACCTGCCTGCCTGCCTGGTCACCCCTAACTGCCCCCCGCTGCCAGCCAGGTCACCCCCAACTGCCCCCTCCCTGCCAGCCTGGTTGTTTTTAACTGCCCCCCGCCAGCCTGGTCACCCCTTACTGCCCCCCTCTGCTGGCCTGGTTGCCCCTAACTGCCCCCCCTTCTGGTCTGGTTGCCCTCAACTGCCCCTCCCCGCCAGCCTAGTTGCCCCTCACTGCCCCCCCTGCCTGCCTAATTACCCCCAGATGCCCCCTCTACCGGCCTGGTCACCCCCAACTGCCCCCCACTGCCAGCCTGGTTGCCCCTTACTGCCCCCCCCTGCTGGCCTGGTCGCCCATGCAGCCTGCTGTTCAGTCATTTGATTGTCCCTCACTAATCCCCCTGCCAGCCTTGTCACCCCACACAGCCTGCTGTTTAGTCGTTACTGTGAGGGCGTCCTAACCAATTTGCATATTACCCTTTTTTTAGTATATATGTTATGTTATATGTTATATATTATACATTATATACTATATGCTATATAATATATGTTATGTATTACATATTACACATTACATATATATTATATATAAATGATATCTTGAAAACTAATTGGCCTAACTCCTGCAGTACCATAATATCATGTTCTTCTAGTGGTTGATTACAAATTCATCCATTCTCAGAAGAAGAGAGCAGTGTTGCATCTGTAATGGCCTAACTCAGTGGTTGGCAAACTCATTAGTCAACAGAGCCAAATATCAACAGTACGATTGAAATTTCTTTTGAGAGCCAAATTTTTTAAACTTAAACTTCTTCTAACACCACTTCTTCAAAATAGACTCGCCCAGGCCGTGGTACTTTGTGGAAGAGCCACACTCAAGGGGCCAAAGAGCTGCATGTGGCTCTTTGCTGACCACTGGCCTAACTGAACAAAGATGGATAATATGATAATCACCCTTTCACATGAAGGTCTCTAGAAATACTTAATAACAGATATCAATTCTTCAGTTTCTTTCTTCTCTAGGTTAAACATATCCTCAATTCTTTCAACTATCCCTCAAAACATGCCTTTACTTTCCCTCAGTATTTTGTCACTTTCCTCCTACTATTCTAGCCTTCTTAAATTACGGTCCCTAGAAATATGGAGATCACCTTATTCATCCTAGATTCTTTAAAATAGAAGTCCTCTTACTTTAAAGACTGAGATAATTAGTTTGTTAATACTTGAAAAAAATATTAATATGAAGAACCATTAAATAAATAAGTAATAATTCACTATCACTTGATGATACACTATTATCAGACATTTATAGTGTCAGGCAGGTCTAAGCAACTAAAAGAATAGAGTTGCCATTAACTTTTCAGGAGAAAACTTAAGGAGGAGAAAGTTTTGAAGGCAGGACAGATCAGAATAAGTTTTGGGCTGTTAATATTTTCATGCCTATTAGTTGGTATTTGGATGTTTAAGATAGGTATTCAGGGGAGATGTTTGAGTTATAAATATAAGAGTCTCATAAGTTTTTGACTCACCAGCATTTAGATGGTACTCAAAGACATGATTTTGGATGAGACCATCAAAGGAATGAGTATAGATAAAAAAAGAGAAGAGGTACAAAGACTGACCTTAGGGTATTCTGACATAATGAAGAGAACAACAATTAAATGGAGCAGTCACTGAGGTAGTTAAAAATCAAGAGTGTGTTCTGCATGCCCAGTGAAGGGGAAAAGTGCTCAGCTGTGTCAAATACTGCTGAAAGTCTAGTAAGATGAAGACTTATGGTCATGGATGATATTGACAGAAGTGGTTGTAATGGAGTGGCAAGAGCAAAAGCTTATGTAGAGAGATTCAAGAAAGAATAGTTATATAGGAATTAGAGATCAAGTGTATAAATGCCTTTTTCTTTGGGCCTTGCTATAAAGGGGGGAAGAGAAATGGCACACAGCTGGAAGGGAAGTGAAATCAACAGAAGGGTGATTTTTTTAAAGGTAGGGTAAAAACTGTACATTTGTTTATTATGAGGAAAAATCCATTAGAGAGGAGGGAATCAATGATAAGTGAGAAATGGGGAGGATACTTGGAAGATAGCCTTGAGTCGGAGAGAAAGTAAAGTTTTAAAATATATGTTGAGGGCCTGGCCTTATCTAAAAGTACACAGAGTTTATCCATAATAACAGGGGAGAAAGTAGAGCATATGGTCACAGATGCATTAGGGTGAATAGAAAAGGTGGCGTTGCTTTTGAAGTTCTTTAAGTATTGCTCGATTTTCTCAAGTAAAGAGGAAGAAAGATCAGAAGCTAAGAGGAAGTATGAGGGAGGAAGTTTAAGGAGAAAAGAGAAGGAATGAAATAATTAAGTCTAACAGTGTGGGAGTTTAATTGGTAGACAGTACCAATGACCCACTTAAGGTTAATAATCATGAGCCTAAAGTGAAATCAGTCAACATGATTGTGTGTTTTTCTCTAGTCATGCCAACTAAACAAATACAGGCATGCAAGAGACATAAAATTGATTTTAACCGGGACTGAAGACAAGTGAAAACAATATAGTAAGGAAGTGGAAAGAGGTTGAGAGCATTGGCAAGGGAGTTAGTATAATGATTGACTAGGGAACTCAAGCTGAAAAACAAAGGAAGTGAAGACACGAGCAATGAGATAGTGAAAAAGAAGTAGGATAGATACTTTATTGGTCCTGGTGAGTTCACAAGATTGTTGGAAATGAGATAATAGAAGAAATAAACTAGAAAGATTAGTGGAGGAGATGGTCAGTGTGGGAAACTTGAAAATGAAGTCATGCAGGAAATCATGCAGGGGTTTCAGTATTGACAAATACAAGGTTTAATATGTGACCTATAGAGTGGCTGAGGTGATGTGGAAGAGGTCATTGGAAGAGAGAAGGTTCAGACACTAAAAAATCAGTCAATTGGAAGGATCATCTATGCATATAAAGAAATTAACAAGTATCATGACAGCTGTACTATCGGAAAGAGTGACAGAAATGAGGAGGAGTGATATTCTGGGGTCAGTACATGACTGCAAATAGGCAGGATAGTGGGTGGAATAGGCATCTGATGACATAAGAATCAAATTTTGGGAGGGAGATGGCTTAGAGGTTGTTTTTAGATATTTCTTTATGTAACATACTTGGTTTCACCTTCAGCTTATCATTGATGTATTTGTTTAACATATATTTTATTTGTGACTTGGATAAGATTATAAAACAAAACAAGCCTAAGGATAGAGCTCTGAACCATGCCTCCCTTCAGGTTGATACTCACCCATTAATAAACACCCAACTAATTACGGTATGGTTTAATAATTTTATTATCCTGCCCATAAAGATGTCCAGTATTGTGAAACATTCTTTGCCTTATTGAAATTTTGATTATTTTATATCAAGTGCAATGTTTTTCAGACTAGTATATGTTGCCCCTAGTAGTCTTTAAAGGTCCTCAACTTTCATAGAATTATTCTAATGTCCTTGCATAAAAATATTTTAAAATCAATACAAACATATTAAACATAATTTGGATAACCTCTTTAAAACTGAGGACTTACACACTTTTTTTCTGTTCCTGGGTCTGCATTTATCCTCACACTGGTACCAAGATGTACTACTTCAATTGTTATTTTAAAAAACAGAGGATGCCTTAATACTTAAATGATGCATGTACATAAAAACAGACCAAATAAAATCATTATGTTCTCTATATTTTGCAGTGTTTCAAATAAAGAAAAAGACATGGGTGACCAGGCATGTGGTAGATCACATGGCATGTAGTAGAATTGGAAGATCAAACCCATGGAAATCAGTACCATGTTCACATTGCTAAACAGCAATTTTAGTTCATCTAAATAGTATCACTCATCACATGAAGTTAATGGAATGAATTTAAATAATACTTTATAGCTTTATTAGCATTTATATTAGACTAGAGGCCCAGTGCATGGGATTTGTGAACTGGTGGGGGGCGTGGCCTGCGGGGATCAGCCGCTGTGGGAGTGCTGCTCATCCAGGTCAGCTGAGCAGCACTCCAACTGTGCGAGCACACTGACCACCAGGGGGCAGCTCCTTCCTTGAGCGTCTGCTCCTTGGTGGTCAGTGTGCATCATAGTGACTGGTCGACCAGTTGTTCTCATTCCACCATTTGGTCACTGGGCTTTTATTATATTGGATAAGCTTGGTATATAATTTTATTTATATTTAATTATCATTAAAATAAAAATAATTTAGATAGATTCTATTTTCTTTTCTCTTAGTAGGGTTTAATTATTACTCAAGTTGAAGAAATACCAGTCTTTTCCATTTTTCTAATCTAATGACTCTGATTTTTAAAATTAAGTGAGTAAAATATCCAACATGTCTTGTCCCTTATGGCTCCATGCTGCCAACCATAAAACTACTCATTTTTCTTCATCCTCTAAAGTCACACTTGTATTAGTCAGTTAACATCCCCCCCATCTCAATAGCTTTACAGAAGTTTATATGTACTTTATATGACAAGTCTCATGTAGTTCCCAGAGAAGCTCTCCTCATCATGGTTACTTAGATACCCACACTTACAGATTTTATCTGGACATTAGCTCCCTTGATCACCAGAACGTGACAAATTGCACACTGGATTTTTAAAGTTTTCACCTAGAAATGCTACATATTGGTTCCAATCACATTTCATTGGCCAAAAAATAATTGCCTGGCCATACCCCCAAAGGCAACTAGGAAGAGAAGTTCTACCACATGAATGGTAGGAAATTGGAGAGATTTGGTGGATAATCCTAATGACTGCCCATTCCTAGAACCTTACAAAATGAATACCATATTTGTCAGTTTAGAATTAACATTTGTGCCAATTAGAGTTTTTTGTTTGCAAACAACAGAAATTGACTCCAGCTAACTTAAGCAATAAAAAAAATTCATTGAAAAGACTAAAAAGAAACCATTAAATAATTATGTTCAGAAAGATAACACACACACACACACACACACACACACACACCCACACACACACAGAAGTTCAGGATGTCTCAGTAGTAGAATAAATGAATGGCCTCTTCAAGGTGACTCTATTGGGGTGAATGAAATTCATACAAATTCAGTCTTTTTGATGTTCATTCAGGGGGTGAGAATTAATTGGTTATAATGAGCCATATACCCACCCCATGGGGACATCAAGCACCCTAATATCTCATTCTAGTGAGAAAGGTAATTTCCCAAAAGAAAAATCATTGTTATTATGGAAAGAGGGACAATGGAAAATCAAAATGCAACCTTTTTTAACATTTGAAAATTTGACCTTTATTAAGCAGTCTCCTGGCATCTCCTCTATTTTTTGATTTTTCAGAAGTTTGCTGTTCTTATGACCATTGGGTAGGACACTGACGAGAGAAGGATCCTGTCTGCCCATAATGATCTTTTCTACTGATGTGTCACATATCTGGTCTTTCATCGTTACGAACTCTGTTTTGTGTCATCATCATCTCCAACAATCATCTAACAATCACCAGGTTGTGAGATTAGATGGCCATAATTCATCAGAGCAAGATGGCAAGGGAAGGAAATGAAGGACCACGAGTCTGCGTCCTGGGGAACTTCCTGGAGAAGGATGATTTGGGGTTGGGGGCAGCTCCTGAGAGAAGTCTTGGGCAGTCTTAAGTATTATGACTGGGAAAAGGAGCCACAGGAAAACATTTTTACAGTAAGAGTATGAACACAAAATACTTTCTTTCATTCCACATTTGCACCATCTGACCTTTGAAATTTGGCTATCATTGAGTTCTTCATGAGTACCACCTGTTTTTCTACTTTGGAGAATCTGTTATAAATAAAATGAGTTATTAATATTTGGCAATGCAGCTTTGAACACTGAATAAAAAGTTTTACTGACTACTCTGCCGAGTCCTTGAAGACAGATGGACCAAGCATGTGTGCATCATTTGAAATGGCAGCAGTTTGCAATGGAGGGCCAAAATCTCATTCTGTCTACCCCGCTCCCACACACACTACTTCTGCAGGCTGAGCTCTCTGAATAATCAGAGAGAGAGAGTTCTGCAAATTCAAGAAAAAGATAATAGCACAAGTCTGGGGTGGATTTGAATTATATTTAGTTACTTTTATTTAATTAATTTTTAAGAAAAGACTGATGCCAAAGAGTCTATAGATGTGTTTACAATATAAAACATTTTGTAATGAATAAAATTCTCCCTATAGAATTTCTCACTAGTCATAAATTAAGCAATCCAGATGCTGTATTTACTCTCTGAGGCCTTAAGTAACTGCTAGTTTACAGAATGGCCCAAATGTAGAAACAAATACAAAGATAAAGAAAGGAGCTTCCATGCTAGTTTGCTAATAAGTTGCCACTTCAATTTCCTAAATGAATTTCTAGCAGCCTAAAAGAGTTGACATAGATTCTGAACTCTGTCAAACTTCTAGAGAAGAGCTTAGAAGCTAATAGAAAAATTGATAAATTAGTTTGATTTTAAAAGATTGAAGATGAAATAATGAAAACATTAGTCACTGTATTCATTCCTTAGGCTGGGAAGTTAAAGTCAATTTTTCTAGGAGGCAATGTGGAACATAATGATCCTATATTTTAAGGGCTCATTCTGAGTATGGATTTAGAAATGCATTATATACAATGCTACGGATTACTGCATAGAAATGCATTATATGGAATGCTGCTGACTGCAGCATAGTGGATTGAGGCAGCTATTTGCTACACTCTACACCTTCATGGGGTCACTATAGGCTAGAGACTGGATCTAAACCGAAATCTAATCATGTTATTCTCCTGATGAAAATACTGAAATGGCTTCTCATTGATCTTAAAGTCTAAAATCTGTGACATGGCCGGCAACATCCTGGCCTGATCTACTCCTTGCTTGCCACTCCAACCTTAGCTCATGATGCTATACTGTAGCCACATTCTCAGTTCCTCCAATACCCCAAGCTCCTCCTCACTTCAGGTTCTTTGCAGAAACTGGCTCCTTTGACAGGGATACTTGTTCTCCATTTGTTTCGGTGGCTAACTCCTACACTCCTACACATCTTTCAGGTCCCAAACTAGCCTTCTTTAGTCTTCCCTAACTCCCAGAGAGGTCAGGTCTCTTTATTACACCCTTTTTATTAAATTCAAAGATATTGAGGCCAGGGAGATTATAAATTAATGATGAGCAATAATTTATACTAGTCATGGAGCAAAGCTATTTCCCAAATTCAAAAACAGGTTGTTTCCAAAATCTCATTGGTACATAGATTTTTTTTTTCTACATGTAAAATATGTTTCTCCATTGTACTTGGAGTCCAAGGCTAATTCAAAAAGATTGACCCACTAAAAAACGTGTTCAAAAATGGTGCTTTCAATACCATTTCAACTACATTTAGCCACAGTTTACAATATTATTTACATAGGAAAAGACAGTCAGAATTTTACATAAAGATACCAAGAATATATTTATCCTGTGGCAGCAGCTTTCCCTTGTGTCATAGATGATAGAGGGGTCTAGGGAAAAAGAGGTGGGCAGAGGAAGACTGCTATAGGAGGAGTCGTCTGAGCCTAGGTTGATACTTCTACATACCTATAACATTTAATTTCCCACCTCTATACCTCACTTCACATGTGACCTGCAATAGAAGAATAAATCATAGGGGTATCACACAGGGGAAGAGAGGTATGAGAAAATATTCCAAAGGTACCAGTTTATAAATCAGACAGATGTTCTTACCTCAGGGAGTGCTTGTCCTCATGTCTATTAGCTAAGACACGCTCTTCCCAAAATAATAATTAGAAGATTTTTCTTAAGCATGAAGCCAGAGGGAAGGTATTTGAATAATTTATGCAAAAGCCAAAAGATTTATATCTGCTCTGTCCAGAGAAGGTCTTGCTAGTGGCTGGAATTCTTATGTCCATCTGCCAGACATACGTTTTCCCTAGATGCTGCTAGCTAAAGACTCACAATTGTTTTTTGCCTTTCCGTCTCTTCCTTTTTAATATTCCCTATTAGTCCACAAAGTGCTTCAGTCATTATAGCCTTACATCTTAATATAATTGCCAAGATTAGAGCTTATCCTTCATCAGCACATTTTAGATTGGCTTCCTGATGAGATGTTAAGAAAGCAGACACCTTAATCTCACCAGAAATAGTTTATAAATCATATTTAAAGTAGGTCTCCTCTGTGAAATTAGTTTGCAAATAATGCTACCTCCTATGTGTTGATTCCTGTGTCTATCTCCTAAGTTTAAAGCTATAGCTTACATTGGCAGTTTTTAACATTTATCCTCTTCTTATACTTCTCTTGTTACACTTTCCACACTCATTGCCTCAAGTCTTTGTTAAAACTACATATGAACTTAGACAAGGGAAGAGGCTGGTGGTTGTGTGTTTGGGGGATGATCAGAGTACATTTGTATTGAAGAGGACCTTAGAGGCACCAATCTGATTCAAAAGGGAACTTCTCTTAAAGTTGTGACTATGAAGTAAAAACACTGTTTTTGTCCTAGGCTCCTGGGTTTATTTGAGGGTAATTTCAAGTGGATGTGGCCCTTTTGACTGACTTTTTGTTGTTGTTGCGCCACTTTTTAAAATTTTTTTATTTTATTGTTTAAAGTATTACAAATAGTAGTACATATGTCTCCTTTTTTTTTTTTTATCCCCATTGACCTTCCCACTGCCTCCCCTACCCTCTGGCGCATGCCCTCACCCCCCGCCCCCCAGTGTCAAGGACTTGTATGCATGCATATAAGCATAACCAATGGACACAAGACACTGTTGCACCACTTTTGATAGTACTGATATAGGTAAAGAAAAAGCTTTTTTTTTTTCTCTGCCATGGGAAACTTCAGCAATCTGAGTATGATAATAAATGGCACTTGGCATTGGTCTTAGTCTCAGGGAGAAAAAAAGGAGTGATAGGAATATGGTGGATATTATTATTATTATTATTATTATTATTATTATTAAGTGTCCCATTTAAAAGAAGTAACTGCTATATGGTTCAAGGGGAGTATTGCCATTTAGGATTGTGGGCCCTGTTATCAGTCTTTTCTCTTTCTAAAGAAGCCATAAATCCAGACTTTTATGTGAGCTCTCCCAATTCTTTCAGAGTTGGCTCACACTAATGCTTTTTTGTGACTTTACAGGATAGTTTGGCATCTATTTTTCAGGAGACATTGACATCCATTCTATCTTGACTGACTCATTTGGTGAGAACTAGAAGTCCACATGCCATTGCAGATAAAATAGGGGAAGAGGTTTAGGAAAAGGGAGGAGTGGGGGAGATACTGCAATATATAAAGATAATGAATATTGGTTTTTAAAAAAGCTTTATTTTTTTTTACCAAAATATCTATATTTTACCAAACTGAACTCTTGAGATGTCAAAAACATGTATGATAGTGAGAAATTTACAACTTTTAAAAGAAGTGCTATAACCTTTAAAACAGGCAATGAAAAAGGAATATTGGAATATAGAACTGTCATAAGTCTAGGAAGACCTGTGTTTTTTTCCCAATCCTCACCCAAGGATATGTTTCTATTGATTTTTAGAGCGAGGAAGAGAGAGGAAGAGGGAGAGGAAGATGGAGAGGGAGAAAAAGAGAGAAAGAGAAAGAGAGAGAGAGAGAGAGAGAGAGAGAGAGAGAGAGAGAGAGAGAGAGAGAAACATCAATGTGAGAGAGAAACATCAATTGGTTGTCTCCTGTACACACCCCAAATGGGATTGAACCTGCAATGTAGGTATGTGCCCTGACCTAATGGAACCTGCAGCCTTTTGATGTATGGGACAATGCTCCAACCAACTGACCTACCCATCAGTGCAGAAGACCAGTTCTTATATAAAATTGATATCCATTAGTAGCAAAAATACAAAGAAGTGCCCTGTATGATAAATGACAAAATTGAAGATACTGGTTACCTAAGGTGCAATCTGGGAGGGAGTACCAAAGGGCTTTAATTGTGTTGTTGGTGTTTTATTTCTTAAGATTGGCTTCCAATCTTAAGGGGTGATAGGTATATGAATATTCGCTATAATTGCTATAAATTTTTATAAGTCTGAACTATTTCATAATAAGCACATTTTAAAAGAATAAATGTGGGAACCTTTTCAGATCTGTGAATGGTTTTCTGCCAAACAATTACATTTTCTTTTCAAGGGCAAGAAGGCAAAAGGCTCTTAGATTTTTCTTCTCTCACTAAAAAGCTCTCGGCCTCTGACAGATGACAGGAGTTGTTAAACTGAAAAGTACACTTCAGGTTGGCAGAAACATGGAGAGGCTACCAAAAATGTGCTAGCTGATAGCACAGCTATGACTCCAAGCAATTGGACCTAGACTTCTGTGCCTGGAAGGAACAGAGGACACGTGTTTTCATGACTTCATCAGAAAACTCCATGAATCAGAATGATTTTTCTCAAGGTCAATGAGTTATTAAGTGATGGAGCATTGACCTCAAACCTAGGTTTTCTGATTCCAAACATTTACTTTCTATATATGCTCTGGGTCAGCTCAATGGTTGAGCTTTCCCAATGTCTAATAGTGAGAGGTATTTGATGAGGGGGTTCCAAGATTCCAATCCTCAAAAAATTAAAAATTAATCAAACATCTCTATAATAAATTAATAGGGATCTATAACCATGACTTCATCAAAACTCTTTCTGGACAATTATCTGCCAGTGACTTATTTTCCCTAATCTCACAATTTGAGTTCACCAATCTGGGTAGGACCATGAATTTGGCCATGCCCCAAACTTGATGATTAATCCTGTTCTTAATCATGGGTGAATTTTAAAAAACAAACAAACCTCACATATGAGAATATCTGCATTCTTGCATTATCTGTCTGATTGCCAGTTCTGTCTAATATAGTACCTATGTTCTTGTAACTATAAAACTTTCTTTAAAGAAATTATTTGTACTCATGTTTTAATTTTCTTTCTCAGGAACATACTTAATTATTTTCTTATTTTGTCATTTGATTCTCATGAGTTTTCCAGACATACAAGGATATTATCTGTAGTCATAAGTTTACGTCATTCTTTCCAGTTTTTAGATCTCTATTTTTTTTCTCTCTCATCCAATTGAAAGAGTAATAACTTCAGTGGAATGTTAACTAGTAGTAGTGACAGCAGGCAACCTTGTCATATTCCTGACAGGCAGGTGCTCCTCAGCAAATCCTAATTAGGATGCTATTCATGTGATGATGGCCACCCTAGCAACTGGAGGAGGTACATATCTGCTCCTCTTCACTGAGGGAGAGTGTATGTTAGTGATTTTCCAGCCTTTTGAGGTATTATTGACACAAATTATGTAAGTTAAAGGTGTACAATGTGATTATTTGATACAAAATATATTATGAAATGACTACCACAATAAGGTTAGTTAACACCTCTATCCTCTCACATTATTACGATTTTTGTGTGTATGTGTGGTAACATTTAAGGTCTACTCTTTTAACAACTTTCAAGTATGTAATACAGTATTGTTCATTATAGTCACCATGTTGTATATTAGATCCCCAGAATTTATTAATCTTATATCTGGAAGCTTGTATCCTTTGACCAACACCTCCCCATCCCCCTCCCCTCCAGTCCATGATAGGCACCATTATATTCTATTTCTATGAGCTCAATATTTTTAGATTCCATATGTAAGAATGTAGAGTATTTGTCTTTCTCTGTCTGACTCATTTCACTTAGCATAATGCCCTCAAGGTCCATCCATGTTGTCATAATGTCAGGATTTACTTCTTTCTTATGGCTTAATTTTATATCTATACTAATAAAAAGGTAATATGCTAATTAGAGCAGACATCTTCCAGATGTCCTTCTGGACAAAGCCGCAGTGGCTGCAAGGGCCAAGGGCAGGCAGCCATGGCAGCGCTGCGAGGCCCAGGGCTCAGGCAGCTGTGGGCTCCAGCAGCCATGAGCCCCAGTGGCTGCTAGGCCCGGGGCTCAGGCCTTGCAGCCATGGCGGCCAGCAGTAGCAGCAGCAGTGGGGTGATGGGGCAGTGCCTTCCTCTGATTGGCCTGGACGTCTCCCGCAGAGGGAGGCCAGAGGCAGCAGCAGCGAGGGTGTGATGGGGGCAACACCTTCCCCTGATCAGCCGGTCGCCTCCCGCATAAAGAGGTCAGACTGCGGCTTAGGCCCGCTCCCCATGGAGCCTAAGCCATCAGTAGGACATCCCCTGAGGGCTCCCGGACTGTGAAAGGGGGCAGGCCGGGCTGAGGGAACCCTCATCCCAGTGCATGAATTTTCATGCACTGGGCCTCTAGTATGTGTATTTGTTTGTATGTGTTTAATAGAATGTGCAGAAGAGAGGAAAATGGTACAAAAGTATGGATTTTCATTTCCATGGTTAACAATTTGGAGATTGACTTAATGAGATAGTTTCTGTTTCAGGCTTACTTTATAATTTATACAGTTTCTGCTTTCCCAGGACCTGATTTGATGTATTCTTAAAACCAGCCCCTGCCATACATTGTAAGATTAGGGATGATTTTTCTTTTTTTTATGATTTTTAAAAAATATTTTTTATTGATTTCAGAGAGGAAGGGAGAGAAAGAGACAGAGATAGAAACTCCTATATAATAAAGAGGTAATATGCAAATTGACCCTCATGCCCTCACATAACAAGATGGTCGCCCTCACGTTGTCACAAGATGGTCACCTCCATGTCATCACAAGATGGCCCCTACAAGATGGCCACCCCAACATCATCACAAGATGGCCACCCCATGTCATCACAAGATTCCACCACAAGATGGCTGCCCCCACGTCATCACAAGATGGCCACCCCCACCATGTCACAAGATGGCTGCCCCCACATTGTCACAAGATGGCCACCACAAGATGACCGCCCCCACATTGTCACAAGATAGCCACCTCCACATTGTCACAGATGGCTGGCAGGGGAGGGCAGTTGGGGGTAATAGGGCCGGCAGGGGAGTAGTTAGGTGTCAATCAGGCTGGCAGGAGAGCAGTTAGGGGCTATCAGGCTGGCAGGCACAGTGGTTAGGGGCAATCAGGCAGCCAGGCAGGCGAGTGCTTAGGAGCCAGCTGTCCCGGATTGTGAGAGGGATTGGGCCTAAACTGGCAGTTGGACATCCCCCGAGGGGTCCCAGATTGAAGAGGGTGCAAGCTGGGCTGAGGGACACCCCGCCCCCAGTGCACAAATTTCATGCACCAGGCCTCTAATATATATACATATATATATATATATATCACATATATATAAATTTTATATATCTCACAACTTCTTTAATCATTAATTCATCAATGCACACTAAGATGTTTCCATACCTTGGCTATTGTGAATAATACTGCAATGAACATGAGCTGAGACCGGTTTGGCTCAGTGGATAGAGCGTCGGCCTGCGGACTGAAAGGTCCCAGGTTCGATTCCGGTCAAGGGCATGTACCTTGGTTGCGGGCACATCCCCAGTAGGAGGTGTGCAGGAGGCAGCTGATCGATGTTTCTCTCTCTCATCGATGTTTCTAGCTCTCTATCCCTCTCCTCTCTCTTCCTCTCTGTAAAAAATTAATAAAATATATTAAAAAAAAAAAAAAGAAATCCCTTTAAAAAAAAAAAAATGAACATGAAAGTGCAGATATGTCTTCAAGATGGTGATTTAGTTTTCTTCAAATATACACCCAGAAGTGGGATTGGTGGATGATATGGTCAGGCTCCATTAGCAAGGAAGAAACAGGAATGGATTTAGAGCAGACAACTAATGGTGTTTGCCTTAAATAGACAATTTGAAATAATGTTTTCTGAATTCCTTTAGCAAACGTGAGACAGAGATCTAATAATTTCTTAAGAATAAAAGAAATATAAAATTATAATAAATTATGAATACCACTTTCTTCCTACCCACTCTTGTCCATGGCATAATTAATTTCAGTGAAAATCAATTGTATAATTTCTATTAGTTGAGGAAGATCCATGAAATATGAAAACCTTAGGCTTTCTATTTACACAGAAAGTATTTCAGTATGTGATCTCTCTTTCTCTCCTCTCTCTTCTCTCTTTATCTTTCCCCAGCACTCTGAAATTCATTCATGCTATCATTTCCAGGATCCTTTCTAGAGACCACTGTTAATAGAGAGCATGATGATCACTTAACACACACACTCAAATAACTTAGCCGAATATAGAGATCCAGTTTACCCAAGAAGTACAAATTGCTTTATATTAATGTCACAGAGAAGACAGGTTTCTTTCTTTTGGCAACATTTTTCTCATAAGTAGATGACTATTGTTTTATGGTCCTATAACAAAGTTCTCCAAACATTATTGGAGATGTCAACTGCCACTTTGAGCAGGCTTGAAATGCCTGGGGCTCTAAAAACTGATAAGAAACATCAGAACCTATTTCAGCTTTTCAAAAGCTTCTTGACACTCCAGGGAAAGATATCCTTATCATGGTTGCCTCTTCTAAGTAAAATCAAAAAGCAGACCAGCTACAGTGCCATAGTGAGACACTTGTATTAATGTTCTTGCTCCCAACACAAGGATTTTTGTCTCTTAAAGTTGTTTGCTTGCATGGATGTAAGAATTTTCCAGTTTTTCATGGTTTCCTTTCTATTATGAAAAGGAATTAAGTGAACTTTTCCAAGTTTAATCTTATATGTTTAACTTTTGAAAACTCAAATTTGAATCTTGTAAGTTTCAATAGAAAGTAAGCAAAATAAGCCAATTAGAGATAAACAAGTATCACATGATCTCACTCATATGTGGAATCTAAGGAACAAAATAAACTGATGAACAAAATAGATCCAGAGACATGGAAGCATGATACAGACTGACAAATCTCAGAGGGAAGGCGTGGGGTAAGAGATTAACCAAAGAACTTATCTATATATATAAAAGCCTAAGCGACTAACTGCCAACCATCCAGTAGCTATGACGTGCAATGACCACTATGGGGCAGACACTCAACGCACAGGCAAGGAAACATGGAACAGACTGATGAATCTCAGAAGGAAGGGGGAGGGGGGAGGGTGGGAAGAGATTAACCAAAGATCTTATATGCATACTAGAGGCCCGGTGCACAGATTTGTGCACCAGTGGGGTCCCTCAACCTGGCCTGTGGGGATAGAGCCAAAACCGGCAGTCCTATATCCCCCAAGGGGTCCCGGATTGCAAGAGGGTGCAGGCCAGGCCGAGGGACCCCACCGGTGCATGAATCCATGCACCAGGCCTCTAGTGTATATATATATATGCATGATCCATGAATACAGGCAATAGTGTGGGGAAGGTAGGGGTGGGGGGTCAGTGTGTAAGAGTGGGGTAGAGGGGGGTCAGTAGGGGAATAAAGGAGGGATATCTGTAATATTTTCAACAATGAAGATAAATTTAAAAAATAAATAAAGCCCATTACTTTAACATTCAACACATATTTTTGGTTTGTTTATGCATTATGTACATACCCTGTAATAAGAACTGAGACACAATAGTGAATAAAATAATGGTCTCTGTCCTTACTGAGTTTACAGCAGAGTGGAGAAGACAGATATTGTCAATCAAAGAAGGTTTCTCTGAAAAATTAAAAACTAAGCTATGATTTAGTGTTGCTTAAAGAAAGTAATGCCAGCTACTGAACCAAAGAAACCTCAATTTTTCAGCAGCTTAAACACTAATGAATTACTCCTTGCTCATGCCACAGTCAAATGAAAGCCTCAGGCATCTTCATCTTAGACCTCTGTCCTCCTCAAAGTCCTCTGAATCCTTCCCAGTCAGGTGGTGGATGAAGAAAGAGAACAAGGCTTACTTGTGGGGAAGTTTTATGGACCAGGCCTGAGAGTAACACATCACTTCTACCACATTTTATTTAGTTACACGGTCACACCTAACTGCAAGGGAGGCTAGAAAATGTAATCCATGTGCCAAAAATGAAGAAGGAAAAGTGGACACTGGTAAGCACAAATAGTGTCTGACTAAATCTGAAGGGCAAGTAGCAACAAGCCATGAAAGTTGAAGGGTGAGAGAGGTAGGAGAGAAGTCATGAAGAATGTTACAGGCAGAGAGAACATAAAGTGAAAAATCGAGAGGTGAGAAAACATGGTATTTGGGAGATGAAAATTGTCCAGTGGGGCTGGAATATGGAATTCAAATTGGTAAAGTGAATGATAGGGAGGTCTTAAAAATCTTTGTAGACCATTTCAAGGAATATGGGTTTTATCCCAAGAAAACTAGGGCTCCAATTAAGGTTTAACTAGGGAAGTGAAATGATCATGTTAAATATTTAGAAAAACCATAACTCCCATAGGATGGAAAAGACATTGGACGAAATGAGGGAAAATAAGACTGAAGGCCAATTAAGAAGCTGTTTCAATAATCCAGGTGATGGGCCCTAAACTAGGATAATGCCACTAATAGGTCTAGAAAAAAAAAATGTGGATTGATTTGGGAGATATTTATGAGGCATAATTGAAACAGTATGATTTCTGATTGGGGTCCCATGTAGCTTCAACCTGCAGTGTTTCAAATATGTTTCTGTATTTTAGCTAGGTATACTTACTGGTTCATCTAGGGAAGCGAGAACAAACACTCCCAGTTCATATGACAACACAATTGTCAGTCTTTGGAATGAGGTTAAGGTGTTCCCAACTCAGAGAGCAAGATATAATACCAATATATCCATTTAGAATTATAAATGCAGTTGCAGATTTATTTCTCATCCAAAGTTACTTGCCTGAAATTATTTTTTCTTTATTTTTTTAATTTTTTAAAAAAATCTTTATTGTTCAGATTATTACAGATGTTCCTCTTTTTTCCCCTCATAATTCCCCTCCACCCAGTTCCCACCCCACCCCATGCCCTTGCCCCCGCCAATGTCCTCATCCATAGGTGTAAGATTTTTGTCCAATCTCTTCCTTCACCCCCCACACCCCTTCTCCCTGAGAATTGTCAATTCGCTCCCTTTCCATGCCTCTGATTCTATTACATTTACCAGTTTATTCTGTTCATCAGATTTCTTATGCATTTGATTTTTAGATTCACTTGTTGATAGATATGTATTTGTCACTTTGTTGTTAATAATTTTTTTAAATATATTTTATTGATATTTTACAGAGAGGAGTAGAGAGGGATAGAGAGCTAGAAACATCGATGTGAGAGAAACATCGATCAGCTGCCTCCTGCACACCTCCCACTGGGGATGTGCCTGCAACCAATGTACATGCCCTTGACCGGAATCGAACCTGGGACCCTTCAGTCCGCAGGCCGAAGCTCTATCCACTGAGCCAAACCGGTTTCGGCTGTTGTTAATAATTTTTATCTTTACCTTTTTCTTCTTCTTCCTCTTCTTAAAGAATACCCTTCAGCATTTCATATAATACTGATTTGGTGGTGATGAACTCATTTAGCTTATTCTTGTCTGTGAAGCTCTTTATCTGACCTTCTAAATGATAGCTTTGCTGGGTAGAGTAATCTTGGTTGTAGGTTCTTGCTATTCATCACTTTGAATATTTCTTGCCACTCCCTTCTGGCCTGCCATTTATATGCAAAAGCCATTTATATGCAAAAGCCACTGTGCACAGCTTGGGTGGGGTTGTAAATTGGATGGGGTTGGGTCTCAGGAAATCACCAGGGTGGAGCAAACAGCAATGGCTGCCAGTCAGCCCTGCACCAGAGAGGTCCTGGCACAGGAACAATGACCACTGCGAGCACCTCTTTCTAAAAGAAAGCCACCCTCGCATTCTGGCCCAATGCCAGACAGTCCAGTTTCTCCCCATGTGTGTCTGGGTCCCCAGAGTCTTGACTGGAACTAGAGTTCAAAGCAATCAGGAGCTTGTGTCTTGCTCCCAATTAAAAAAAGCAGCACACCTAGTTGCCAGCCCGTTCTGTGCACACTTCTGCACCTCCTACCAGTCTCAATGCGATTTCTTCTCTACTTCTAGTTGTAGAACTTCCACTCAGCCAGCTTTCCCGCGGTTCTGGGTGATAGTTGTTCTGTCTTTTAGTTGTAATTTTGATGTGGTTGTGAGAGGCAGCAAGTACAGGTGTTTACCTATGCCTCCATCTTGGTTCTCCTTGAAATTATTATATAAATCAATAACTGAGATGAATGAAGAAATCCTCAGTTGACTCTGGGCATCTGATACCCCATTTTTCCCATTTCAGAGCCTTCTAAAAATTATAGGATTGCCCAAATTGAAACAATTTTCTGCTTTATCATGAATCAGCTTATGTCTTAGTTTAGGGTGAATGTTTAATTTTGTCACTGGCTGAAGAAGTTGGGGACATCTTAGATGAGAAGCAAGAGGTGCCAATACCTTGCTGTGTAAAGGCCTTTCCAGCATATTTCAGGACATATTTGTTTGGCAGAATCCAAGTCTGTGTTCTGGGACCTACTACCTGAATACATTCTGTTTTTGAAATATCAAATCACAAAGATGCTGCTTGCCAAGACTCACACTGTTGTCCACCTGGCCAGGCTTGACCACTTTAAGAACTGAAAATAGCAGGCAGAAGGTCCTGGCTGACATTGTGAAAATTAGGCCAAGCCCACAAGTGCATGTTTAGAAGCAATTGATGGATGGATTCTGAAGTCTCACAATGTGTCCCCTACCCTGCTCCTGATCAGTGATCCTGAGTGATGTCATGCTGTTCCTGGCTCTATTTCTTCATTCCTCTCTCCATTAAAAATATCCAGCTCCTTAATTCCTCATCAATCCTGTTTACTTCCTTGTACATCACAGGCTTTCTGGTGCCACATTCGACCTTCAACCTGTCTGAACCTGGCATCTGGCTCCTTCCCAGGAAACAGTTATGTATTTCTTCTAGTACTCTACTTTCATTCTGGAGCTTCCTGCTCTTTGGAGAGTCTGTGCCTTACAACTGCTGTGTAGCCGTTGTAGCCTCACTCTGATATCACAGTTCTGCTCTGCAACTAGAATTATCCATTGGATCCCATCTGTCCCTTCAAGGTGATACCACTTGCTTTCTAGTCCTGTAAAATATGGTCTTAGTGCTAGCTTCTTTTTTTTTAATTTGGAATTTTGAAAATTTGCAGAAGCAGGAATTGACTAATAACAATTACTCCTGTTTCTGAATAAAAGTCTTTACTCCACATCCTTGCCAGCACTTGTGGTTTGTTGATTTGTTGATGATAGCCATTCTGACAGGTGTGAGATGGTACCTCATTATTGTTTTGATTTCCATCTCTCTGATGATTAGTGACTTTGAGCATGTTTTCAAATGTCTCTCTGCCTTCTATACATCTTCTTTCAAAAAGTGTCTATTTAGGTCTTTCGCCCATTTTTTTATTAGATTGTTTATCTTCCTTTTGTTAAGTTGTATGAGTTCCCTGTAAATTTTGGAGAGTAAACCCTTATCTGAAATAGCATTGGCAAATATGTTCTCCCATGCAGTGGGCTTTCTTGTTTTTTTGTTGATGGTTTCTTTCGCTGTGCAGAAGCTTATTTTGATGTAGTCCCATTTGTTTATTTTCTCCTTAGTTTCCATTGCCCTAGGAGCTGTATCGGTGAAGATATTGCTTCAGCATATGTCTGATATTTTGTTGCCTATGGATTCTTCTAAGATTTTTATGGTTTCCCATGTTACATTTAAGTACCTTAACCATTTTGAGTTTGTTTTTTTTGTATGGTGTAAGTTGGTGATCTAGTTTCATTTTTTTTGCATGTATCTTTTTTTGCAAATTTCCCAGCACCATTTATTGAAGAGACTGTCTTGACTCCATTGTATGCTCTTGCCTCCTTTGTCAAATATTAATTGAGCATAATGGCTTGGGTCAACTTCTGGGTTCTCTGTTCTGTTCCATTGGTCTATATGTCTGTTCTTGTGCCAGTACCAGGCAGTTTTGAGAACCGTGGCTTTGTAATATAGCTTGATATCTAGTATTGTGATCCCTCCAACTTTCGTCTTCTTTCTCAGGATTGCTGTGGCTATTTGGAACCCTTGTGCACTGCTGGTGGGAATGAAGACTGGTGCAGTCACCATGGAAAACAGTATGAAGTTTCCTCAAAAAGTTAAAGATGGAACTCCCATTTGACCCAGTAATCCCACTTCTAGGAATATATCCAAAGAAACCAGAAACACCAATCAGAAAGGATACATACACCCCTATGTTCATAGCAGCACAATTTACAATAGCTAAGATTTGGAAACAGCCTAAGTGCCCATCAGCAGATGAGTGGATTAGAAAACTGTGGTACATCTACACAATGGAATACTATGCTGCTCTAAGAAAGAAGAAATTCTTACCATTTGCAACAGCATGGATGGAACTAGAGAGCATTATGCTAAGCGAAATAAGCCAGTCGGAGAAAGATAAATATCACATAATCTCACTCATATGTGGGATATAACGATCAACATAAAATGATGAACAAAAATAGATCCAGAGACAAGGTGGCACTGAGCAGACCGTCCAACCTTGGGGAGAAAGCAGGGGAGGTGGGTTAGAGATCAACCAAAGGACTTGTATGTATGCATATTAGCATGACCAATGGACACAGACACTGGGGCAGTGGGGGCTTGCCCTCGGGGGTGGGAGTGCCAGGAGGAGAGGTTAATTGGGAAAAAATGAGACATGTAATACTTTAAACAATAAAAAAAGTCTGTTATACTTATGTTCTTTGTTCTATCATTAGAAATACATTTTGAGTCTCAAAATATATTTAAAGTTGATTTTTATCCATCAATTAGTTGGCAAATAGCTAACAAAACTGCATGATTTATTCAGATGTTAAATACCATGGTTTTAAAATATTCTGGAGTTTGTATCTCTGCAATTAAACTGAAAAAAAAAAATACAGCCTTAAGTTTGCTTCTGTTTTTCTAAGTACATTAAGATCATCAATAACTATTACTGTTTCTTGAAGTTTTTTTTAACTCTCAAAGGAACTTTCTACTTCATCCTATCAAGTTTTACTACAAGGTTTTAATGTGCCTTTAGCACTCCTTGCATTCTTTTTGTTCCCTTGCTTCTTTTTTTAAAACAGAAGAAATTTTTAAAAATAATTTTTAATAAATAACTTTTTGTTATGAGTAGTGTTTAGATGTTTTATAATTTCTAATTTTTTAAAGATCTCTGGTAGCTTTCAACTTTATGATGATGTGACGACATGAGGAAGCAGAGTTAGGCCATGAGATACAGAGTCCTTGAAGGAAAAGAACTACACGCATGTGATCTCCCAGATAGCTTCCAAGTTACTTACATTAGTATCCAATAAAGGCTCTCTGTCTACGGAAGGTTAACACATATTTGACAATTAACTCAATGTACAGGTATTGTCCTCTTCTATTTCAGGGTCTCCCCCCACATAAAAAAAATAATTGGACACACTTTTGACAGTTTAATGACTCTTTATTCCTGAATAGCCATCCATTCACCAATAAGTACTCTGAGACACAATGCCTCACTGATTCTTCTTTTCCAGATCCCATTATCTGTGTATAGCCTGATTTCAAAAGGGGCCTTGATTAAAAATAACAGGTGGTGGACAAATGAAACAACAGTCTTAAGAATTTTAAATGCCCTAGCAATAGCTACCACTTCACTTATTGAGTACCTAATATTGAGCATTCTGTTAGGTGCATTTACAGATATTATTATTAATCCTTGGACATTCCTTGTTATTTCCCTTTTGTAGATAAGGAAAAATTGAAGCTCTGAAAGGTTAAGTGATTTATTGAAAGTCATAGAGCCAGGAAGCGCCCAAACCTGAATTTGCAGGCAAATCTGGGGCTCAGGCAAACACTAACACATTACACCATGTTGAATCTGATGCCTCTCCATTCTAAGGCTTGAAATCGTGGCAGAATGGATTGATTTGGGATAAGTCTAGGACTTGGGGAACATGAGAACTTTCAGGATCATCCAGAAACCTAGGAAGAAGATCTAGGTGAATTTGCAAAGGAGCAGCCACCTGGGTTGGGGGAATCTGGGGACAGGAAGCCAGTCGGGTGTACTGTGAGTAAGCAACACAGCCCTGTGACAAATACATTCTTCTTACAAGAGCTTGGTCATTTTATTTATTTATTGATTGTTTGTGGTTACCTTGCCTACAAATGAAGGTTGCTGAAAGGTTTTTGTGTATTTACTTGTTTTAAACATTTGGTTACTCAAGAAAGTTAATTGGGTTCCTCTCTGCATTCACTTTGCAGAAGGAACATCAGAACATGTGGCGATAGAATGGTGGGAAAAGCAACTTGTCCCTCTGTGATTCTTCCTCTCTTATATCCATGAAGAATTCCTTTTAAAAAACAAACTGTAGTATACTTCTTACACATAAAAATGTGCTTGGTCATCCTGGTAGCATTGGAATTGTACAGTTTATTTGACAGTTATTTGTGAATCTTATTTTTTCATTAGAATTGCATTCCTTCTTAGAATTATACTGGTTTCATCAATCTGCTATAGGGGAAACAAACAAAAATATAAATAATTAGCTAGTTTGTACATAAATGCCAACCTAGAGCATGTACCAATATAGGGTTGGGTCTCCACAGAGTTAAATGTAAACCAATTTCTAGTCCTACATGCTCATTTCATTGCCAAGTTCAAGCAGGTGATTATGCAATAACACCAGATAAATAGAACTTCAATGACAATTTATATAGGCAAGGAAAATATGCTTATGTTGTTAAAATATAGTTTAGTATTCTCATTCATGTATGTTTAAAATCACTTGTCAGTGATGATCTTTCAACTTCTTTATAGATCAGGAAAAGTCATATTTTATTACTTTAGATTTATTTATTCTCTCTTTCTCTCTCTCTCCACACCTTCCTCCCTTGCCCCCTTTCATTTTCTCTTTCTCAATATTGTTTGAAGATTTAGGGCAATGTGCTTCTTGCTTTTAGTCTCTAAGTGGGTTAAACAGTGTTTTAACTCCAGGCTTCAAAGCCTAATCAGTAGAATAGGAAAACCCCCCAACTTTTAAGGAAATAAAAGTTTTCTTCAGCTTGGAAAAATGGGAAGATAACCTAAAATTTATTTTACTTTTGCATTTGAAAGATGTGGTAGTGTTGCTTATCACCTGACACTGTGTAGAGCTGCACATAAAAAAAAATTCCTTTGCTCTAGCCAGTGTGGCTCATTTGGTAGTGTCGTCCTTTGCACAGATGCCAGTTTGATTCCTGGGCATGTGCCCTACCTGGGCATGTAGGAGGCAGCTGATGGATGTTTCTGTCTCATTGATGTTTCTCTTTCCCTCTCCCTTCCTCTCTCTCTAAAATCAATAAAAACATATTAAATTAAATATGAATTTTGGGAAATGCAAAGATGGGGTATCAATAGAAAAAGTGTCTTTCTGAACATATTTATTTTAAAAACAGTTTTAGGATCAATATATTTTTTTAAATTCTGTCTTAATAAGATAATTATTAATTTTTCCTCTCAGTCACTTCTTTCACAAACCATGTGAGGATTCTCTCTCTTATGGGGGAAATAACAAACAAAAATAAAAAGACTAAGTTTCGCCAACATTTATCCAAGGATGTAGTATCTCTACGTAGGAAAAGCCATCTGACCATGTCACCCCAATTGTCTCCTAGAGGTTTACCTTTCCACTCACACCAGCATTTTGAATCCTCAGGGGTCTATAGGTAAAACTCCAACCCGTGTAGGATCACATCCCTTTCCTTGGTTCCCTTGGCGTGGCTTAGTCAGGATAGAACTTTTAACACAACTCTATTAATTAAGCCGGAAAGAAGAAAAAGGAAAATAAATGCAGAGTCTAAACACATGAAAACAACGCACAGGTTTCTGACAGTTTTGTAGGCAGCATGCTTTCTGTCCTATTCCATCTGTATTCATTCTCTGAAGACATGTATTTAGCCTCAAAGCCCTCTCTAATACCTCCCACTGACCGGTCATTTTAATCCTCTGTAGTTAGACAAAGCTTGTCTGGTGCTTTCTGCTTCCAACCTATCATTGTTCCAGTTCCATTCTGAAAAACTTTTCTCACTTCCAATTATAAAAATCTGCAATAATCTCACCTTTCGGGTGAGATCCCAAACAATAGTTTAACAAGCAAAATAATAATTATAGTGATAATAGTAATTTTAAAACAATTTAAATTTTTATAGAAGTCTCTCAAATATACCAATTTTATCCTATTGTATAGCAAAATTTGATTAAAATTTTCTTTCTTCATTCTCTATATATCTTTCATCTTCCTCAATTCTAGCCTCAACCCGGAATAAATCTCTTCTTCCCCAAACCAGTCTGTTCTGGCTCTTACCCACATTCCTTTCACCTTTTGAGCCTGATATGTTATCCTTCCAATAACTTTCTTCTCTTACCCCTATAGAACAAGCCCTCCTACCTGGGACCCTTTAGATCCTTTTCTTTAGCTTAGATGGTAAACACATAACTCCCCCTATGGATTAAAAGGAAAGATGCTTTGGATACTCGTAAGTCATTTTTTTCTGGTCGCAATCATTATTATGTGTACTACCACCACATCTTGCTGAATTTAGAGTGAAGCATCTTTTCTAGAGTCTCCTCCAGAGCACCTATTCATGAATGAGGAGTCCTCTGGCTGTCCACCAGCCTATGGGCACCATTCCATCTACATTTGTTATTTACTTTGACCAATGGTCCTTTCAGTTTTTCAGAACTTTGGGGTAGCTAAAGTTTGGTAGCTTTTTTTTTTTTTTTGAAGAATTTTAATTAGTGACATAGAGAAAGGCAGAGGCAGAGACTGAGACACGAGAGAGACAGAGATATAACATGATGTAGAAGTAATTTCCACTATGGGTCACAGTTCAAAAAATTGTAAAGTACCTGAACAAATCAGCCCCTCCTGTTTTACAGGTCAATAAATTAAGGACCAAGAAGGGGAAGGGACCACAAAAAGAATAGCCTAATCTGAATCCTTCTGCTATGCCCACCTACAAAGACCATGCCCTCTGGACAAAAAAACCTCAGGAGACAAGACAAATTTATTTATGTAAATATTCTTACTAGATATCAAATAAAATCACATTTTTGTTGTGCATTTAATAAATTAAGCTAATTGCAAAGAATAAAACTGCACAAACCATGACTTTCTCAGAAAAATCTCAGCTATATAGTTGCTAACTATAGCCTGTAACTTCTCAACAGGATTTACTAATGTTATAATCTGCAGCCTACTTTGCCCACAAAACAAAACAATAAACCTGCAATTTTGATATTTGGCCACTAGGTGCCAGGCCATAGAGACACATTCTGAATGACAATGCTCCATTGTTTCCTCCTTTGATAAAACAATAAAATTTGATATTAAAACTCATAAGCATAACATGGCTCCAAAAAATAGATAATTGTTTTAAAGCCAAGACAATAAAATTTAAAAACCCTAAGGTATAATTTAATATCTTTCTCTCTGATCCTTATTTCAATTGTATCAGTTCATCCTGAATTTTGGATTAATCAGAAGCCCCTGTAGTCGGTTTATTCTCAGCATCTAGGTTTCCTTGGCACCAAGCCTCCTACTCAGCACAGGACGTCTCATATAAAGCCATTTCTTTCTAGATTTATAAGATCATTAAAGGAAAGAACTTTGTTTTTGTCAAGCTCCCTGTTCTCAGCGTCTTTCTTATTTTCATTCCACAGAGCAGAAGAGAGAGAGAGAGGAGGCTTCAGGTGACATGAAGCCATAAAGGCCACCACCCCCCACCAGAGTCTTGCTCCCCAATACTTTTGTACTTCACCTCCTTTTATTCTTCCCTAACCCTTCAGTTTTTCTTACTTGGACTTATACTGAATATGTATCCTGTATCCTACCCCTTAATAAGTCACATCCATTATCCAATATGATTTTTGAAACAATCCTGGTAGGAGATAGAGGAGGTGTCCCATCCTCTGTTCATAGACGAGAAATTTACATTCAGAAATGACTTTCCAATATGTCACCACGAAGAAAAGTGCAAAGTCAGAACCTGTGGCCACAAACAAGTGCTCTTTCTTCAGCTTATTGTATTAGCCAGGTTGCAGTGAGGGGACAGAACCTACACAATCATTTGAACAAGGAAAGTTTAATATAAAGAATTATTCATGGTAGCAGAGAATTAATTGCTAATGGATAAAGAGAACTCCAAAGGGAAGGTAGACATAGGGAGTAGTCACCTTCTAGGGCCAGGGCAGAGCACCTAAGGAAGCAATCCCGCCCCAAGGTGGAGGGCCAGACCTTGTTGGGGAGGATTGGCTATAGCCCACTGGATGGTGGGGAGATTTGGGTGCTGCACACTGGGGCTGAAGGGCAAAAAACTCTGCTGGGGTCAGAGAGGACACCAGTGAGACTCCTGGGAAGCTGCCGCCTGGGGTACCAGTGAAAGATGGCCTGTAAGTCAATGCAACGGGCAGGAGCAAGAAGGAAAAGCACACCAGAACCAGGAAGAGGGGCCCCTGCCTGCTGCAGTGCCCTCTATTGGCAAGGGTGATATTGCACCAGCTGGCAAAGCTGGGCACCACAAAGCTCAAGCACCACAAAGCTGGGCAAAGAGGACTGCATTTGGCGCTGGGAGACAATGAATCGACAACTGGCTACACTTAGCAATCGAAGTGTGAGTGGTGTTTGATAAAGAGAAGCAGTCCTTTGAAAGGCAATTTGTAGATGCTCATTTCTTTGGAATTTGAGTAGTAATGGAAGAAGGTATTTCATTTTGCATGATGACACCATGAAGTGTCATAAGAGGGTAAAGACTATGGGAATTATACAATGGGTTAGCCCTGAGGGAGAGGTGGGGAGAGTGCAAGGGAAGGGATGCACAGAGAGCTTTAGACTATGCTCAAGCAGTAAGGGGCCCCTGGGTGTTTGTTGCATTATTCTAGTCTATACCTCTTTGAATGTCTGAAATATTTCATGGGAAAGATAAAAGAAAAATAATTTAAGTATAAATACAAATTTTGGACACAATGAGACAAAGATTCAAAATGGCTTCTTAGAACTGGTTAATATTCTTTATCTCTTTCTTAATATCTTTCATAGTTTTTATTCCTGGGATTGCTACTTAAAACTGGTTTATTTTATTTTATTTTATTTTATTGTTTAAAGTATTACATATAGTAGTACATATGTCTCCTTTTTTCCCCCACCACTTCCCACAAAACTGTTTTTTCTCAAGGTTCTGTCCTGAGTCCTTCTTTCCACTTGCTCTCCCACTCTCTCTGTGTGATTTTTAGCTCATTCCAGGACTTCCTTCTTTACATGAGTAATATCCAAATGTTATATTTCTCACCTGGATAGGGTCCCTGAGCTAGAGCTGTTCACTAAACTGTTTCTGGGACATCTCAGTTTGGATGAGCCCCTGATAGCTGAAATTCCGTGTGTCCAGGCTGAACTCTTTCCATTACATCTGCCCCTGTTTTGTCTCCTACCTTGGTAGCTAGCATCACTGTCTACTTAATTGCTCAAACAAGAAATCCAGGCACTGTCCTTAATGGTTCTCTCGTTCTCCAAATCCAGTCACCAAGTTCTATCAAGTTCACTTTTTAGTGTTTCTTAAATGGATTTGTTTTCTCTATTCATTCTATACATTTTCTGGCTGTGACCACCACAAGCCCTCACCTAGGTCACCCACACTGCTCCCTCTGCCTCCTTCCTGCAGCCATCACACCCAGTGTCCACACCAGAGTCAAACAAAAACAGATTATGGGGCCAGATGATCTGGAAACTCCCTGAGATGCTTCTTTAAAATACTCATTTGCATTATATTTATCAATTCTGTCTAGAAGTGAGTCACAAATACATGGACTTCTCACTGTCACCCCTCCTCCTATGCTCATGGTAGATATCACTAATGGATTACTACATTTCCCCCCCGCCCCCGATTCTGAGGTCTAATTAGAATCCTTCTCAACACAGTCCTCTAAACCAGTTGTTCTTAAACACTGGTGTGCATCAGATGCACCTGCAGGGCCTTTTAAAAACAGAGATTATCTCAGAGTTTCTGATGTAGAAGGTCTAAGGGAAGGACCAACAATTTGCATTTCTAACAAATTTCCAGGTAACGCTAATGTTATTGGTGAGGGGGACCACACTCTGAGAAACCCTGTTTCAGTCACTTATTACTATAACCAAACATGGTTGGCTCATGAGATGGAACCTATTTGCTATCTCTTATTAGGATACTTTATTTCCATGGGTCTTCAGAAAACAGGTAATAGCCATCCAGAGCAGACAAGAACCCTTAACAATTCCTTTTACAGTTGCCCTATAAACACTCTCCTCCCTCTAGTTTCTCCTTCCAAGATGCTTCTGCTCAGTATCATATATTTTCCATCACAGATCCTTTGTCTTGGACTTATTTCCAGCTTTTTGACCTATGCCTTTGGACCTAAAGTGATGAATTATCAAGTTGATTTCCAATCTCACATTTGATTAGAAGAAAGCAAGTAAATAGGGTTCCTGTTTACTTTAGAAAATAATTTGGGTGGGGATCACAAGGTTCCCTAATGGAGAGTGTGAGTGGGACAGTACAAGCAAGATTGTATTGACCAAGAAATGTTTTGCTGGACTTTGTTTGCTTCTGTCTTATCAAGCATTCACTGTGGGAAACAACTTAAATGGTTAAAACTTAGACAACTAAATATGTCACTCTTGGGTGGGGAAAGGAAATGAGGGGGAACACTTGAAATGAGAAGGGAATACTAAAGAAGCAATTAATGTCTTCTCTCTAATAAGCTGCAAATAGATAGTTGAGGGCTTTTAACACTGCTTTCAAGCACAGATGTGCCTTGAGTATACACCCACACTGATGCATGTTCACAAAGACTGATTTTTTTTCTTAAAAAAAGAAAAGCTATATGCAACACACAGTTAAACACAGGACTAATACCTACTGAGTGCCCATTTTGTGCCAGACTGCTGAACAGACACAATTCAACTCAAATCCAGACATAAATGATATGCAATCTGTTAAAATGATGTAAACATCTATTGAATACAATTTAAAAATCACTGCACTGTTATCATTTAACTAGTGTCCTGGTGCACGGATTCATGCAAATTGAAAGGAAATTAATTAGAAGAAATATTTTAATATCGCTATTCGCCCTTTCTCTATAATAGAAGTGTCAACCAAATTCATGATCGACAATGACAGATCAAAACACAGGCGTGCGATTGGCTCCAGCAAGAGCTTTATATGTATCACACATACACGAGTCAACAGCCTATTATATATATAGAATAAACTTGCTTAATTAGACCTGCTTTCTGATTTAGCTAAACTTTTTCTAGCCCATTGAAGCACCCCAACTTCTCTTTCAGGTAATTGTCAGCAACACAGTAATAAATATCAACACAAAGCATATTATTATTATAGATCACGCAGGGAGAACAAAGGGTAAAATATTTAACTTAGCAGTGTTTGACTATATTCTTTGGCACAGTGAGAAAACCAGAAGTCATTTTCAAGTTCCACCATTTCTTACTTCTTTTCAGTCTAGTCAAGTTTTTAAACTTTCTAAATCTCCATTGCCTTGCTAATGAAAAGAAAATAGGATTCTACCGAGTCTCCTATCTACCTACTCCAGGACTTCTGTGAGGACCAAATGAGATGAGGCACGGGAAAGCAATTCACAAACATTTGGTTAAAATGTAAAATGTTTGCACCTGGCTATACAGCAAGTCGGGTTCCTGGGCTGAAGAAACTCCAAGGAGGCTAGTTGCTAGGAAGAGGAAGCCAGGCGTTGCTATTGATGTCATTACCTGGCGTCCACAGCAACTGTTTCCAGGCTGGGCTGGGCTGTGGGATGCATTTTGCGCCATGGGGTCTTGGCAGCATTGGCTGCAAGTTGGTGGGATGTCGCTCTGGTGTGGTGGCAGGGCCTGTGTCCCACTTGGGAAGCCGAGTGTTGGTTTGTTGGCGCCAGGTCCGTGGTGCCGTTTATTTTTAAATGGCCAGTGCACATCATGGCAGTTCCTGCATTGAGCGTCTGCCCCCTGGTGGTCAGTGTGCATCATAGCTACTGGTCAGACAGACACTTAGCCATATATATATACACACACACGCACACACACATACACTTGGGTAGCCAAATCTCACACATGGTGTAATGCAGAGATGACACAATAGCATTCAACAAATATGTACTAGTATTGAGTACTGAGTTGATAAACATCAGTGCACAAAGCAAAAAAAAAAAAATATCCTACCATTATGGAGCTTATATTCAAACTTGGGGAGACAAACAATAAGCAAGAAATGTACAAAGCAAATTGCATGGTATGATAGCAGGTGATGGGTGAAATGTGGTAAAGAAAACAAACAAAAAAGCAGGGCATGATGGATCAGGAGTTCTGGGGACTCAGAGTGAGTTGCAGTTTTAAATAGGTCAGGGGTAGATCTCCATGAGAGCACGACATGCGAGCCAAGATTTGAAGGAGGAGCTCCAGCATTGGTAACCTCCTCAGGTAACTTCTACTTTCTCTGCCTTTTGTATGGTATACCTGGCTAACTTTACTGATGGCACCAGTGAGTCTGCTGGCACAGAATGCATGTGGGCTCACCATAGATCTCTGGACAGAAGGACAGGACAGATTATTTACACACTTACAAGCTCCAGGAAGAAATATGTATGGTGTTTGTCTACGTGAAGCCCTTGTTACTTCCCCATCCAAACCTTTAGGTTGCAAACTATTGTTTCTTTAAAATGTTGACTTTTGCTGAGTTGATATATTCTTTGCATTTTATTATTATTCTATATACTAAAACCTTAATATGCAAATTGACTAAATGGCGGAATGACCGGTCGCCATGACACGCACTGACCACCAGGGGGCAGACGCTCAACACAGGAGCTGCCCACTGGTGGTCAGTGTGCTCCCACAGGGGAGCACCTCTCAGCCAGAAGCCGGGTTCATGGCTGGGAGCCTCTCCCGCCTCCACTGCAGGAGGGCGGTAAGAAGCGAGGGGTCCCAGACTGCAAGAGGGCACAGGCCAGGCTGAGGGACCCCCTCCCCTCCAGTGTATGAAAGTAAATAATAAAAGCAAGAGTTAAAGTATTAAGCTAAATATCAAGCTCATCACTCTATATACATTATTTCATTAAATTCTCCCAATAATTCCATGAGGTAAGAAATGTTATTAGAGTTTACCCTTGAACAGTGCAGGGTTAGGGGCACCAACCCCCCATGCAATTTAAAATTCATGTATAACTCTTGACTCCCTAAAAACTTAACTACTACTAGCTTACTGTTGACCAGAAGCCTTATCAATAATATAAATAGCTAATTAGCACATATTTTGTTTGTCTATTATGGTTTTTTTTTTTTAGATTTTGACATTTAATTTCTTTTGAACATAAGTCACTTTTTGCAACCTAGGAAACAGAATCAAACTAAGGCAGTCTAGTCTCCTAGGGATCAAGGCCAAATCTTGTGATCTTCAACAAAAAGACATTATAATACAAGGTGCTCACAATGGGTTTATAAACTCTAAAGAACAACCACTTATCTACATTTTTCCTTAGAAAACAGCCAAACGTCCAATCCTTAAAGACATGATATACAGAACATCTTAATCTAGAAAGGATAGAATTACCTAAATTATATGGTGCCCAACTGATCGGTGAACCAGATCAGGGCTGGCCAAGGAGTGGCGAACAGAGAAAGTGTTTACATTTTGAAAACTTGCTCTGAGGTTTAAAAAATTCCTGGTTGTTCTTAGCAAGAAAGCAAGTAAAAAATATTACAGATGCATCCACACCAATAATTGATTTTGCCAAGGTCTTCCATTAGAACATGAAGTTAATGGATAGGGGATAAGATAGTTAGATATTTTCAAAATAAATTACTTAGTAATAAGAAATGTGACATACTGCATTCTTCCATTTGCCACAAGAACAAACTGATGATAATGACTATTTAAAATAAATGCTCAGCTCTAAAAAAGGTGGTGGCAGCAACACTTTCCACTATAGAATAACTACCCACTTTTTCCAATTAACATTGCTATCCTTCCACGATACAAGTTCCTGTGCAAAAACTTGTCAGGTTTTTGTCAGGGCCAGGAGATGAAAATGGAACATGCCCTAATTAGCTAATTGTAAGTTCAGTTAACGTCTTTAGGATGGACGCATAAAACCTGGCCAATGTTTTGTTAAACATCTGCAAACTGCAGAATTCCTTAGTCCTTAGCCACCATTTCTGCTCAGTATCTTAAAGCTGAGCTCGGTCCCATCTGACTCTGCTCCTCAGGGCTGAGGTGGGTGCTAATCATCAAATTCTGGAACATCATTGTAGGAGTACCTTGGTAGCCTTTGGGTGCAGCATAGGCGATGTGCAGGTGGTAAATCCTGGCAGGAACACCAGCATGCCAATGAATAAGACTGGACCCTTGTGGTCCCCCTCCCCTTTGCTGATATAACCCACCAGCAGGAGAGAGCATATGATAAACAAAAAGGCACCAATCAAAACCAGCACTGTAGCAAATGCAGTGGTCATACATGAGCTCTCAGGAGAGCTTTCTTAAACTGAAGGAAAATGTAGCCATCATCTGTATTGGAGAGCACTGAGTATCTCCCTTACTACTGGGGATTCCAGTAGGCAGGTTGGTACGAGATGGCGTTGCAACACACTGACACAGCTACAGTCAGAGAGCCATGCCAAGTCAACTGCACACCAACAGCTCGCTCATGGTTGGCAACAGAGATGCTCATGACACTATATACTACATTCTTACAATAAAGTATGCTAGAGAAAAGAAAATGTTATTAAGGAAAATACATTTATAGTACTATTGAAAATAATCTGTGTAGAAGGGGACTCATGCAATTCAAGCCCATGTTGTTGGCCAATTGTACTTCATTTTACAGATGAGAAAACTGAGGCTTAGGGAAGTTAAATAATTTACTTAAAATCACACAGATGGTAAGTGTCAGAGTCTGGATTCAAGCCTGTCTGATTCCAGAGTCATTAGCCTCTATTTCGTAATTAAATTTAATACTGAATTTAATTATCCCTCAATATAAACTTTAAAATGTATGCTAAAAATCATCTAGGTTGATGATATTGCTTTAGCCATCAGGTAATTCACCCTCACAAAGAATGTGCATTTGTTCTTAAAATGCTTCTGATTGATCTAGTGTATGGTTTTCTGAACTCCATTTAGCAGGAGACTCCTTTACTAAACAAAATCTTACAATAGAAGACCGAATCAGTCACAGTCCTAGCATGGAAGATTCAAACACCGACGGAAAACTCAAGAAGGGTGAGTGAAGGGGGTTTAATGAAGGGACTAGGCACCAAAGTTGGGTAGGGTAAAGGGACAACTGCAAAGGAAGTAAACGCACCACAGGGCTAGCCACAGTGGGGTGTCATGGATCCTTTGGCTTGAAGGGTCAACAGAATGGGCAGAGTGGTTACCGGAGCCAGGCAAGCACTGTGGCTGTAGGAGGGGCCCTCGGATAGCAGATGTGGACTTTGATAACGGAATGTAGCCATTAACAAGCCACAGCCTAGAAAGGGTCAGTGGAATAAGTACTTCTGCTTCTTTCTCCTTCTGCCCTCAGTCTACTGATACTCCTGTCATTGGCTGAACCCAAGGGAAAGCGAGAGGGCAAGAGAACCCAAAAGATGCAGTCCACAGAAGTCAGCTTCCTGGGGGCAAAGAGCAAGATGCAGAAGGGCACAGAAAGGACTTAAACAGGCAAACAGAATAGCCAGCACAGAACCAAATATACACAACTCAAAAGCAGAGAGTTTCTCTTGCTGAATTGGGGTGGGAGGGTTCAGAGGCTCCAGCTTGCCTCTCTCTACACTCATAGCAATCTCTGGGTCACCTTTGTCAAACCCTAGTGCTCTGGTCTAGTCCTTATGTTATCAATATCTTGGTCACCATCAACCACAGGTCCATGTGCTTTACAAAATCAATATGCATGTAGGTAAGATCAACTGGATGAAATAGGACAATGAGAGGCATCAGACATGTTCCTGGTTTAAGGTCCCAGGCCCAGGAAAGAATAGTCTGATTGCACACATAACCATACCAAGGGTCCCCTGAATGTGGGAGCCCGAGGGCTGAATGAAATATCTATAGGTTGCACAGGGCAGCTGAGGACCCTCATTTATCCCTGGACAATGCCTGGGTTTGTAGGCTAAGGGGCTTCACCTATGTGAATCCTCCCAACAGGATTCACAATTAATTGTCCATTAGATTAGAGAGAGGACTTTGTGTGCAAATACTTTGAAATCTGCAATTATTCACAAGAATAAATAAGGAGATGGATGAGAGGGGAGAGAGGAGTAGATATACAGGATAGTCGGGGAAAGAGTTATGTAGACAAAGAACTATTTAATCTGAAAAGTGACCACAGGGTGCCCATCACTAACAAAATACAAAATCTAATGCTGTTACTATCAGCTGAGAAGCAATACTCTCCAAATGTGCTCTGAAGTCTGAATCACAGCCTGGCCTTCTCGTCAGGGCCGCTGCAGGTCCATCTGTCATTGGGCAGAGCTGCTGAGCAACCCCTCTGCTGCTATGCAGAGAAGTCTGACCAGGGAAGCCAGAACTAGGATGGAGATGGCGGGGGGTGAGGTGAGGGGGTGCAGGACAGGAGAGGCACCAGCACATAGGGGCCAGACAGCCAGGTAATCTGTCACTGGTGCTGCCACTAAAGCTCTTGGTTCATTGGAGAGAGAGTTGTTTGGGGGGTGGGGGAGATGGAGGGATGTTTTAATCTCAGTAACTAGCATGGCCTTCACAGGGAATAAAAATAAGCTGAGCAGAGGAGAAAGGCACAGCTGTTCTCTGCTTCCTGAGGAGTCTCCAAATCTCTTATTTTTGTTACATGTTGGTGCAGCTGCCCAGCCAGAAGAGCACAAGTTACTTATGTGACAGGTGAAGGTAGAGGACAAGGTGGTATGAGATGCAGCCTATATCTACCCTATATCCCCTTCCATACTACTGCCCAGGCCCTGCCCCTTCACTGCATGTCTCTCCTCCAGGTTGGCGAGTTTTATATTACTAACATAAAACATTTGCCACACATGAGCTAGAACATATCATTTTCTATCTATTATCACATCTAGTCTTCAAAGCAATACCGTGAGGGAGGTATTATTACCTTGTGTCTATTCAGATGGGAAATTATTGCTCGAAGAGGTCAAGCAACTCAGTAAACAAAAGACAGGCTGGAGTTTGAGCACCCAGTACCCTGATTTCAGTACCTGTGCACTTAACTATTAGACCATCCTATCTTGTCCTTATATGGTTATTGCTTTGCTTCTTCTGTTCTCTGAGTCAGCCTGACCTCCATGTTTCTGACTTTGGACTGGTCACTTAATTGTTGATTTCCAATTATTTCCTCTGTCACAGATGCTGAAAGGGGAGGCCAGATCCCCCTCGCCTGGCTTTTCTTCTCCTCCTCATGAGAGTCCATTGAGGTCTATCCTTGGGGAAAGGCCGTCAGCGAGGGGAAAGCACGCAGACCTCTCCCTCAGAGGGCCACACCTCATCGGCTTAGAATTCCATGTTCAGACCTTAATTTTAGATGCAGAACCCTGCCTAGAAATGTTCCACTGAATCCAGAAAGCCTCCCAAACCCTCTTGTAAGGGGAAGGAAGCTGCGTTATTAGCCTGAATCTATGGCAATGCCCATAAAAAGTGATGCTCATGTGGCAAAACTGAGTCAGAGAGAACAGGAAAATGAATCACACCCCAAGTACTTTCAGAAAATTAAGGCTGATTTAAACACATTTGGGAACTCAAATATAATTCAGGAAGCTATTTCCCTTGATTAAAATACTACATGGGTTTAGAGAAGGCCTTTGGTTATTTATAACAATTAAAATTGCTGAAGAAAATGAAAAAGTTAGGCATCTATTTAGTATTTCTTGAAAAAAATTAGACAATGTTTATGGTTCATGTGTACATTTTAGTATTACCGGAATAAAATTTTAAGTTGTTTGCTCTCTATGTATGTCATGGAACTTCATGCTGCAATTTCATGTCCTCTGCCTTCTATTTTTCCTAAGTAACACTCTATCCAATATTCTGCTATGTTTGGCATATGCATATATTCATACATATGTACTCACTTGTATATAAAAGAAAATATTAATTTGAGAAGATTCCAGAGAAAGTTTAAGTAAATTATGGAAGCAGCTACTTTACCACTTTTTTAAAAAAAAATCCTTACCCGAGGATATTTTTTCCATTGATCTTTAGAAAGAGAGAGGAAGGGAGGGAGGAGTGGGGAGAGAGAAACAGTGATGTGAGAGAGACACATTGACTGGTTGCCTCCCTTGAGCCCAGACTGGGGCCTGGGATCAAACCTGCAACTGAGATACATGCCCTTGACCAGGAATCGAACCTGTGACCCTTTGGTCTGTGGGTGATGCTCTAACCACTGAGAAAAACCGGCCAGGCACTTTTGTTTTTCTTTCTCTATTCTGCCCCCTCTACATGGTACAAACTTTGTCGTCTGCTTTCAAGAATAAAAGGGTATGTGGAATTATATACATTTGGAGTTATAACAGTGGTTATCCATGGATTTTGTCTCTAAAGCAGAATTCATTTTATTTTTTGTGCTAGGGCACATCTGGTTGTAGGGAAGAGAAATGTACTTGAAATAGCTCAAGTAAAGGGGGATTTGGAGTTTATTATAAGGATACAGATGTCCTACAAACCAAAGCAGAAGAGCCAAATCAACAAACAGCAGCAACAGCGATTCTCCGTTTTCAATCTAGGATTCCAGCATCAACTTTAGCCAGCTGCCAGTGCCCCCAATTTCTAGGCTTCTTTTTAAACCAATTGATCCTTTTCTAAATGACTAATATGATTTTGTCATTTCCTGTTGGGGGGACTCCACGAGCTCCAAAATACCATAGTGAGAAGTCCCAATGCCTCCCACAGCACATGCAGCTTCTCAAGCTCCAGCAGTCTTCCCAGCCCTGCCTCCAGCCCCCTTCTACTCCATGCACAAGATGACTGCAACCCTGACTGGTAACCTGCTGAGAAATGTTGGCATTATGTACTTAATGTTCGTATTGATCCTGTGTGTTTAAATAAATTTCACAGTACTTTAAAGATGGATATGGTTCCACATTATTGCTTTCTACCATTCATTACTTGCATATCTATTTCAATTATATTATAAATTAAGCAGGATTGTGAACTAGTCTAATAACCTAATCCAGTGGTCAGCAAACTCATTAGTCAATAGAGCCAAATATCTAGAGTACAACGATTGAAATTTCTTTTGAGAGCCAAATTTTTTAAACTTAAACTTCTTCTAATGCCACTTCTTCAAAATAGACTCACCCAGGCCGTGGTATTTTGTGGAAGAGCCACACTCAAGGGGCCAAAGAGCTGCATGTGGCTCGCGAGCCGCAGTTTGCTGACCATGGACCTAATCTATTGTTTCTGATTAGCTCCATAGGTATTTGTAAAAACACTTACAATATGTCAGGCACTTTCCACATTTATTACATAAAGATGAAAAGTGAAGTCCCTGATTTTAGGAAGTTCACAGTCTAGCTGGGAAAGAAGATAGGCAGGTAAACAAACAACTAATACAATGGGATGAGTGTGGGAATGGAAATATACATGCAGTACTCTAGGAATGCCAGATAGATTAATTTTACGCATGTGTCATGGGAAACAGCAGGGAGGAGAGTTGAAATTTGACCTGGGAACTTGATAAGAGGGAAAAGGCAGTTCCAAGCATAGAGCAGCAAAAGCAAAGGTGAGAATCGCATACAGACACCTGCCAGGACATCAGCTGACCCTGAACAACTGTCCTTTTTCTCTCTCTGAGGATCTGCAACAAAGGGTTGAATAGACTTTCCTTTTGAACTTTCAAAACCCAAAGTATCAAATCATTCCTTTTTCTGTCGACAGTGACTGTTGAGTTCAGACTCCAGTGGCTCCTTTACACCCACCTGTCTGAAAGAAACCACCCTCAGAGTCCAAACTAATTGCCCTTCTAAAGCAGAGTCCTGGAGAAACCAAGATGGCAGCATAGGTAAACACCTGAAATTGCTGCCTCACACAACCACTTCAAAACTACAACTAAAAGACAAAACGGACATCATCCAGAACCACAGGAAGGCTGGCTGAGTGGAAATTCTACAACTAGAAGGAAGAGAAAAGCACACTGAGACTCAGAGGAGCTGCGGAAGTAAAGTGCAGAGGTATGGAGGCGCATGTGCGGAAAGGGCTGGCAACTGAGTACGCGGCTGTCTTTTTCAATCGGGAGAAACATACAAGCTCCCAACTGCTCTGAACTCCAGTTCCGGGCAAGATTCTGGGGACCCAGACTCATAAGAGGAGAAACTGGACTGTCTGGCTTCGGGCGGAACTCGAGGGCGGCTTTCTCTCAGAGGTGCTTGCAGTGATTACCAAGGGACACTGAGACCCAGGGGCCTCTTAGGGCAGGGCTGAGGATCAGCCATAGCTGTTTGCTCTGCCCTGAGACCCCGCCCCACCCAAGCTGTGCGCAGAGGCTTTTGCATATGAATGGCCTGCTCCTTTGCAATCTAAAATTACCTAACAAACTGCAGCTGGGTCAGAGAGCCCCAGAGCCACCAAAAAGGCCCAAGGCCCCACAGCAGGTTGCATTGCTTCACAGCTGGGCCTCATCTGGGCACCTCCAAACCCCAAACAAGAAGAGGAATCTGCAGATCTCTCCATAGCTCCTGCTGGGTGGCCTCAGACAGTAGCTGACTTGCACCTCCTTGGATCTCCCAGTGGTCAGAGGGGACCATCCAGATTACAGCTCCTCATATCCATAAGGGACACACTCAAGGGGCAGACTAAGTGAGCACAAAAGCCCCACTGAAGCAAGTCTTGCCCCATAAGGGTGTCTCCAGCACAGAAGTTCTCCCATTGTAGACACAGCTGATCCTCACAGCCAACTGGTCTGGAGATCAATTCCTCCCAGTGATACCAACAACAATCAAGGCTTACCTACAACAAGACTGTGCACACAGCCCACAAAGGGGTGCACCAAGAGTGTCCACCTCAGGTAATTGGGGAGTTTGAGCCATGGGGCCCTATAGGACACCTAGCACACAAAGCCACTCCATCAACACAGGGAAGCAGCCAAAATGCGGAGACAAATGACAGAAATGGAGGAAAGCAAACTACTGGATATAGAGTTCAAAACCATGGGTATAAGGTTTTTCAAGAATCTTCTAGAAACCGCCGATAAATTTAGTGAGATCCTTGAGGATATGAAAAAGGACCAACTAGAAATTAAGCATATGCTGACTGAAATAAAGAATAATATACAGAGATCCAACAGCAGACTAGAGGATCCCAAGAATCAAGTCAAAGATCTGAAATACGAAGAAGTAAAAAACACCCAACTGGAAAAGCATAAAGAAAAAAGAATCCAAAAATATGAAGATAGTGTAAGGAGCCTCTGGGACAACTTGAAGCATACCAACATCCAAATTATGGGGGTGCCAGAAAAAGAGAGAGAACAAGATATTGAAAACCTATTTGAAGAAATAATGACAGAAAACTTCCCCTCCTGGTGAAAGAAATAGACTTACAAGTCTAAGAAGCACAGAGAACCCCAAACAAAAGGAATTCAAAGAGGACTACACCAAGACACATCATAATTAAAATTCCAAGGGCAAAAGACAAAGAGAGAATATTAAAAGCAGCAAGAGAAAAACAGTTAGTTACCTACAAGAGAGTACCCATATGACTGTCAGCTGATTTCTTAACAGAAACTATGCAGGCCAGAAGGGAGTGGCAAGAAATATTCAAAGTGATGAATAGCAAGAACCTACAACCAAGATTACTCTACCCAGCAAAGCTATCATTCAGAATTGAAGGTCAGATAAAGAGCTTCACAGATAAGAAAAAGCTAAAGGAGTTCATCACCACCAAACCAGTATTATATGAAATGCTGAAAGGTATTCTTTAAGAAGAGGAAGAAGAAGAAAAAGGTAAAGATAAAATACATATCTATCAACAACTGAACCTAAAAATCAAATGAATAAAAAATCTGATGAACAGAATAAACTGGTGAATATAATAGAATCAGGGGCATAGAAAGGGAGTGGACTGACAATTCTCAGGGGGAAAGGGGTGTGAGGGGTGCGGGAAGAGACTGGACAAAAATCGTACACCTGTAGATGAGGACATTGGGGAAGGGGGGGAAGGGTAGAGGATAGGGTGGGAACTGGGTGGAAGGGAGCTATGGGGGGAAAAAATAGGAACAATTGTAATAATCTGAACAATAAAGATTTATTTAAAAAATAAATTAAAATAAATAAATAAAGTACATTGAGGCTTGAGCAGCGGTTAAAAAAAAATAAAAAATAAAAAATAAAGCAGAGTCCTTCGTGGTTCCAAGGTGCTTTATAGCATCTCTCTTTCTACAGAAAAGAAAAACTTCATTTCTGAAAAGTTTCCCTGTTACATGTATTTCTTTTCAGAACATTGGTTCTCAGCCTTGACCGTTAGAGTTGATTTAACTAGGCAGATTTTAAAGATGCTAATGCCCAGCCAGCACCCAGAACAATTAAATCAAAATTTCTGAGAGTAGGACCCAGGCATAGTATTTTTTAAAGCGCCCTCCCGCCCAGATGACTCCAATGTGAAGTTAAGGTTAAAAAGCACTGATTCAGAGTTTATAGGGATCTCCGCTTAATATTGATGTTTAATTATCCGAATTCTAAGCCTCTCTGACAAGAGTTGGATTACCTGTGGATTCAGAGGTAGAATGGAAAAACATCCCCAAAGTTTGCTGTTATTCATCCCCAAAGTAAAATTTGTCTCTTCCTGTTTAGATTTATTTCAGTCATATGGTCTTTCTCAAGGATCCTTTTCCTGACATGCTTGTATCTTTCTCTCAGGCTCACACTTCAGGTCAGGAGATGGGTTTTGGCTAAGTGATTTTAAGAGAAGGGTGTGAGGCCTATTCCATCACTGGTTCATTACTTCTGTAACTAGGAGGTCTCCTCGGTTTTAGGGATGAAGACTCCTGTGTCTTCACTCCACATAAGGGTATTCTTTGGAACTAAATCTTTGCAGTTCCCTCTTCCTGTCCAGCCTGGTCTGAGGCCCCGACCCACATAGGCTGAAATCAGGATCAGTGCAGGCCTCTCCACTGCCTAATCCTCCCAATGTGCTGTGAGCGAAGGAATGTGGGGAACGGAGAGATCTTGACCCCAGAAGACAAGGGAAGAACTTCAGGTTGGGAGAAGAAGGATAATCAGCCCTCATCCTGAGACACGAGGCCTGCTCTCTTTCTCTCTCCCCGATTTGAGGGTAGAGATTGTGAGAAGGCAGAATGCAAAGGAGGCTGAGCATCAGAGAGAAGAGTGAGCCAGGTAGCTAGCCCACCAGGAAGTCAGAGGCAGAGTGGGGAAGGGAGAAAATCAGAGCCCCAGCAATCGCGTTGACAGTGCAGGAAAACTAAGCCCAGATCAGACAAGAGAGCTGATGCTGCAATCCATTGAGTCAGAAAGAACTGATTTCTCATCACATTAACCAGCTAACGCCTGGGGATGAGGCAGCCCACACAAGTGTTGGCTGTAGCCTGGATGCTCGTTTGTCAGCACCGAAGTGACATCATGTAAATTCACAGGCAGATGTCAAACTGGATGAAAACTCATGATTCACTCAGTGTCTGTGGGGCATACCCAGCTAACTGGATGACCTCTAAGGCCCCTTCTGGCTTTTTAATTCTGTGATCCTGAGTGACTGCCTTGAACCTGGCATGTCCCAGAAAGTGCACTTGGGAGAATGTCCAAAGAGCTTTGTCCAGCTGCTAGTGTGTTTTATGCGAAAAAATGAGGGGTCACCATGACAAGGGGAGGAAATTGCCAACAATTTGTCAGTTTCCAACAGGGGAATGGCTGCTTCCGAGTGCCATTCTTCCTAAGCAGTCCTCTAAACAGTATACACATGCAGAGCCAGTGTCTCTGATCATTCCCTACCCAGGCCATGAGATTGTGGTGTTTTTTTTTTTCCTGTTAGAGCTGGCTCTTCTTCCTGGTTGTGCATAGATAGTATTCCTGTGGGGCCACACTATAGAAGGCATACCCACCTCCTGCTGCTATTAACAATCTGTCCACCCTTTTGTGGCTTTCTAAACTTACTTGTTCAAAGGCACCATGGGAGTCTTAGTCTTTATTTCTGATCCCTCCAGGTAGTAAAGATTGTGCCAGTTTCTTCTGGACTGAGAACTAGAGTCAGCAGAGAATTCAGCGGAAATGGGGGCCCTGCAAAGATGGAAGCGGATCGTGTGTTCCCCCCGTGTGTGTAACAGGTGTCTGTTCTCATGCTGAGATAGCATCTGCATCACCGCATTCTGTCCCCACCAGAACCTTGCCTCATTCGCTTTTTAATCACTTATTCTGGCTGTTTTTCTTCCTGTCAACAACAATTTATAATGATGTCTCATATAATACTCCACTCATCATGGTTCAGCATAAACAGTGAAATTGCAATGGAAAGGATAAACAAGATCCCGCTTACACAATTCTTTGTCTGCATATGAAAACCAGGGGAAAGACTTAAAGTATTTCACTTCTAATCATGAGTTGGGAGCATTGGTAAAATTCTGATTATAATCACTTTCTTTTTTTAAAAAAATTATACTTCATGAATTTTCTTATAATAAAATCTCTGTAAATAAAAAATCCTAGCTACTGGGGCTGGGTTCACCTGACAATGATTCCTATGGCTCTGTGTTTTTAAAAGGAGACAGAGTACAAGAAAAAAAATAGACATCATGGATTTAAATATTTTTAAAGAGTAACTTTCAAGCATATCCTCATGACCATATGAATTGTTGCAATCTTATAAACATCTGTTGGGCACATCATTTTCAATAATAAGTGGTGGACAGAAAGATTCACTCATGCTACAAAATCCTCAAACTTTGAAGAAACATTCCATTTTCTGTTAATTCCATGTCTTCAAATTACTCAGAGTTGTGAGAATGAATAACTTGAGCTCAAAAGGGGAACACATGTCAATCACCTTTGCCATGCCTGTGGATAAGGCACATCTCCAGATGAAAAATCCAGGTTAAATGAGAGAACTCAAAAAATCTGGGAGTCAGACTATTCCAAAAAATTCAAGAGGAAGGAACACTTCCAAGCTCATTCTATGAAGCCAGTATCACCCTAATACCAAAACCAGATAAAGACAACACAATGAAAGCGAATTATACGTCAATATTCCTCATGAACATAGATGCCAAAATCCTCAACAAAATTCTAGCAAATCGGATCCAGCTACATCAGAAAGATCATACACCATGACCAAGTAGGATTTATCCCAGGGATGCAAGGATGGTACAATATCTGCAAATCAATAAACGTGATACATTACATAAACAAATTGAGAGATAAAAATCACATAGTCATATCAATTGATGCAGAAAAAGCATTTGACAAAATCCAACACCCTTTCTTGATTAAAAACTCTCAGCAAGGTGGGAATAGAAGGATCATACCTCAACATAATAAAAGCCATATATAATAAACCCACAGCCAACATCATACTCAATGGACAAAAACTAAAACCATTTCCCCTAAGAACAGGAACAAGACAGGAACAACCTGTCCTCTAAGAACAGGACTCTCACCACTCCTGTTAGACATAGTACTGGAAGGATTAGCCATTGCAATTAGACAAGAAGAAGAAATAAAAGGCATCCAAATTGGAAAAGAAGAAGTAAAGCTGTCCTTATTTGCAGATGACATGATATTGTATGTAAAAAACCTGAAAGACTCCATAAAAAAACTATTAGACTTAATAAATGAATTCAGCAATGTAGCAGGATACAAAATTAATGCCAAGAAATCTATGGCATTTCTATACACTAATTGTGAACTTACAGAAAGAGAGACTAAAAAAGCAATCCAATTTACCATCGCACCAAAAAAATTAAAATACCTAGGAATAAACTTAACTAAGGAGGTAAAAGACCTATACACGGAAAACTACAGGACACTGAAAAAAGAGACAGAGGAAGACGTAAACAGATGGAATAACATACCATGTTCATGGATTGATAGAATCGACATCATTAAAATGTCCATACTACCCAAAGCAATCTATAGATTCAATGCACTCCCCATTAAAATACCAACAGCATATTTCACAGATCTAGAAAGAACTCTCCAAAAATTCATCTGGAATAAAAAAAGACCCCGAATAGCCAAGCAATCCTGAGAAAGAAGAACAAAGTAGGTGGGATCTCAATACCAGATTTCAAGCTGTATTACAAAGCCACTGTTCTCAAAACAGCCTGGTACTGGCACAAGAACAGACATATAGACCAATGGAATAGAATAGAGAACCCAGATATCGACCCAAACCACTATGCTCAATTAATATTTGACAAAGGAGGCATGAACATACAATGGAGTCAAGACAGTCTCTTCAATAAATGGTATTGGGAAAATTGGACAGTTACATGCAAAAAGATGAAACTAGACCATCAACTTACACCATACACAAAAATAACCTCAAAATGGATAAAGGACTTAAACATAGGACGGGAAACCATAAAAATACTAGAGGAATCCACAGGCAGAGAAATCTCAGACATATGCCGAAGCAATTTCTTCTCCGATACAGCTCCTAGGGCAATGGAAACTAAAGAGAAAATAAGCAAATGGGACTACATGAAAATAAAAAGCTTTTTCACAGCAAAAGACACCATCAACAAAACAACAAGAAAGCCCACTGTATGGGAGAACATATTTGCAAATGTTATCACTGATAAAGGTTTAATCTCCAACATCTACAGGGAACTTATACAACTTAATAAAAGGAATATAAACAATCCAATCAAAAATTGGCAACAGACCTAAATAGAATCTTTTCGAAAGAAGACAGAAGGAAGGCCAAGAGACATATGAAAACGCTCAAAGTCACTAATTATCTGAGAGATGCAAATCAAAACGAGATGCAAATCTCACACCTGTCAGAATGGCAATCATCAACAAATCAACAAACGGCAAGTGCTGGCGAGGATGCGGAGAAAAAGGCACCCTCGTACATTGCTGGTGGGAATACAGACTGGTGCAACCACTGAGAACGGTATGGAGTTTCTTCAAAAAACTAAAAATGGAGCTCCCATTTGACCCAGTAATCCCACTTCTAGGAATATATCCCAAGAAACTAGAAACACCAATCAGAAAGGATATATACACCCCTATGTTCATAGCAGCACAATTCACCATAGCTAAAATTTGGAAACAGCCTAAGTGCCCATCAACAGATGAGTGGATTAGAAAACTATGGTACATCTACACCAGTGGTTGGCAAACTCATTAGTCAACAGAGCCAAATATCAACAGTACAACGATTGAAATTTCTTTTGAGAGCCAAATTTTTTAAACTTAAACTTCTTCTAATGCCACTTCTTCAAAATAGACTCACCCAGGCTGTGGTATTTTGTGGAAGAGCTACATTCAAGGGGCCAAAGAGCCACATTAGGCTCACAAGCCGCAGTTTGCCGTCCATGGATCTACACAATGGAATACTGCGCTGCTATAAAAAAGAAGGAATTCTTACCATTTGCAGCAGCATGGATGGACCTGGAGAGCATTATGTTAAGTGAAATTAGCCAGGCAATGAAAGAAAATTACCACATGATCTCACTCATTTATGGAAAATAAAGAACATTATAACCTGATGAACAAAAAGATAGATACAGAGGCAGTAAAGCACCGAACAGACTGTCAAATTACAGCAGGAAGGCTGGGGAGTGTTGGGGATGGGGGGGAAGAGATCAACCTAAGGACTTGTATGCATGCATATAAGCACAACCAATGGACACAAGACACTGGGGGTGGGGTGGGATGAGGGCATGTGACAAGGGGTAGGGGAGGCTGGGGGAAGGTCAATGGGGAATGAAAAAGGAGATATATGTACTACTATATGTAATATTTTAAACAATAAAAAAGAGAAAAAAAAAGAAATTGACTAAAAATAAAATTCTGGGAGCTTTGAGCCAGGAAAAAAAAGTAAATTTGCTCTGAGAGGGGTTGAGAAGACCAGTTTGGCCAGTTCTTAGGAAATAGACACAAACAGACCCCCAGAGTCCATATAAGCCATGATAAGGCTGGAATTTGAGAGGGAAAGTAGGAGACATGAATTTTCCCCTGCCTTCAGACCAAAGTGTATTCATTTTAGGAAAAGAAGATTTGACTATCAGGTAAGTTTCTGGTATCTTTACTAGGATCCTTAGGACTGAAAAGATATGCTGCACTTTAAAAATCAGATCATTGTGAGATGATCATATTTAAAATATATGCTCATTCATACTTATTTTCCCACTCCATTAAATTACAGTCACCATCATCTATTATCTTTTTTAAAAATGGTTTTTCTTACCTTATATAATATAACTTGTTCATTATAGCTTTTGATTTTGGACTATATCTACCTGCCCTACTTGGCCCACTATTATATGATTGCATTTACTAAGATGGAAAATAAGACTATTATGTAGAGTCATATATGTAAGGTTAAAAATTTTTTCCTGACTAAATTAGCAAGAAAAGTTCACTTCACAGAACTATTACAGATTAATGTTTAATAATCTTAGAAAATAATAAAGGAGCCTGAAGATTGGGAATAGAAAATTTTTGTCCAGTTAACAACAGTGGCAAGGTAAAAGAGAGAGTAACTCCCTGTATGACTAGGAACTATGGACAAAGAAGTATAAAATTACAAACAGATTTCTTTGTGATGGCGTGTAAGCACACAGATAAAGAAGTGACCACCAGGAGCCAATATATGACCCAAAAAAGAAAATCAGTTTCCTTCATTAAGGGTAGATGTTTGCTTAATAAAAGGGGTAATAAAGACAAATTATAATTTCAGTAAGTCTCTTAGAATGTCATGGACAAGATGCTTTGGTGTGAGATAGGATGATGGTTGGAGGAGTGTGTGGAAGTTTCCTTAGAATGTGTCACTTTCTCCCACCGGACTGTGAGCTCAAGGACAGAAAAGAGCATCTTTTATATTTCTTTGTTTTTCTGGAACTTACTTCAATGCCTGACAAATAGTAAATACCCATTCCATTTTTCCTGGAGTCATAGGCACTTAAACAAGTCTACTCAAAATGAACTTTTTAATGGATGCAGGTCAACCACAAAAGAATTCTTAAGTGGCATGTTTTAAATACTCTGAGCATGACCATTGTCCTGTTCAACATTCTAATGCCAGCAATAAATAAGTAAAATTTAAAGGCAAGTGGTCAAACTAATAATCAGAAAGAGGACAGTGGGCCTATGTCTCATAATACCTAATATAAGACACATACAGAATAGATGTCGATAGCTATTTTCTTCACTTGATCTTACCCCAAAGGCCGAGAAATGATCAATACTATTTTCTTAACTTTTAAAAATTAATCATGCTATTCTCAAGGTTTAATATCCATGGTGGTTGGGACAACTAGACATCCACATTTGGACCCCCTATCTCACACCACATGCAAAAATTAACTCCAAATGAACCCAACCTGTGGCAATGTTAAACATGCCAGATTAGGCATACAAATATCTTTTATATTTCAGCAGCCCATTAAACTGAAAGTAAAGTAATTTTGTTTTTACTCATTAGGTCAAAGAGAATTAGACAAAAAAACTCAATGGATGAAGGAATAATAGTTGTCTTAGCAGAAATGAGGAAGCAACAACAATACTTGTAAAGTGGGTTTCCAATGAAAAGTTAAGTGATTTCTTCCTCAGAGTTTCTGAAAAGCTCAGGATGTGGAATGACAGGAGCCCCTGGAGACAGATGCAAGAACAAAGCTGAGAACAGAAAAACTGGTTGAAATCAATATGAGAGAGAGAGAGAGAGAGAGAAATATGCCAAATGCTATAGCTCCTAGGTTGCTTCCATTATTTATTCTTTTTTTAAAAAATATATATTTTATTGATATTTTATAGAGAGGAAGGGAGAGGGATAGAGAGCTAGAAACATCGATGAGAGAGAAACATCGATCAGCTGCCTCCTGCACACCTCCCGCCGGGGATGTGCCCGCAACCAATGCACGTGCCCTTGACCGGAATCGAACCCAGGACCCCTCAGTCCGCAGGCCGACGCTCTATCCACTGAGCCAAACCGGTTTCGGCCCATTATTTATTCTTGCATGAGACTAGAGATTTATTTCTTGAAAAAATGAACTAGGGAGACTGAATTTGGGAATGCTAGAACACTAGAGGAGGAGTGAGTGTTGGAGCTAAAAATAGGGGAAATAAATGAAGTCTGGCCTGGCTGGTGTGGCTCAGTGATTGAGTGCAACCTATGAACCAGGAGGTCACGGTTTGATTCCCAGTCAGGGCACATCCCTGGGTTGTGGGCTGGATCCCTAGTGGGGAGTGTGCAAGAGGCAGCTGATCAATGATTCACTCTCATCATTGATGTTTTTATCTCTCTCTCTCCCTTTCCCTTCCTCTCTGAAATCAATAAAAATATATTAAAAAACAAAACAAATGAAAGTCTGCACATTGAATAAGACTGCTCCCCTCTGCTCTGCTTCCTCCTATTAGCTCTCCTCACAAAGACTGGAGTATTGGCCCCCCCACCAATAAAAACTGGGGATTTTTCTCTGTAGAAACAGAATGACTCCAGAGAAAACACAACTATCTAATACTGGCATTTGCAGGTCCTCAATGAAAAAGTGATGTGGCCGCTCTGTCACCCTACACTGCTCCCACACACAGAGCCTCCAGTTTTATAGTCCTCATTCTTTCATATGAAAGGTCAGACAAGGTTGACCAGACATTTGAAGAATGTCTTTAATATGAAAAATGAACCAAAATAACTGGGGGGGCGGGGAGAGGGGCGAAGCATAGAAAAAAACAGTGAAAATGAAAGGAGAAGAAAACATTTCTTCAAACAGAATATACATAACTTAATGTCTTGGAGAAGGGGAGAGAAGTTATTGCATCTATGAAGCAAAAATGGGGAGGGGAGAACAATTGGAGGTGAAGAGAGAACTTTTTGTAAATAAAAAATATGATAACAATTAAAATGCAATAGAAGGCTTGGAAGACAAAGAAATGGAAAGCTCTCAAATATAGGATAAATGGCAAAGATATGAATAATATAAGGTAAATGATTAAAAAATAGACTCAGAAAATAACAGCATAATATATATGAGACAATTCCAGAGGGGGAATGAATCATGAGCAAAGGACTGAAATGACTGAACTTTTCAGTATCAACTCTGGAAACGGTAAGATATTGGAGAAACAGCTTCAAAAGTCTAAGGGGGGAAAAAAGAGGGGCAACTGTAGTACTTTCAACAATAAAGATAATTTTTTTTAAAAGCCTAAGGGAAATTTTAACTTTGAATTCTATACTAACTCAAATTATCAATCAATTATAAGAATAATCTAACAATATTTGTAGGCATCCAAGGACTCAAAATTGGACCTTCTGTGTACTCTTTTTTAGTTTGCTTCTGGGGGGTGTGCTTCTCTAAAAGCAATAAAGTAAAATGAGAAATAAAAACATACAGAAATCAGGAAACATGAACTGCAACACAGAAGAACAGTGCAAGATGACAGTAGAGCAACTGATACAAATTAACCTAAGGTCAACAATTGGAGAAAAACATGATCAAATACCATGTTTTCCAGCCAGTTAACCTTGGTAACAACAATGTAAACATGGAAAAAAAAATGTTAGAATTAAAAAAACTACACACTATATACCTAAAAAAAAAAATCCTTCTTTATAAAAACTGCCCTATTTTACTGTAATTCAACATTAAATGCAACATGAGTCCAGGACTGCCCTTGCTTTGGAACAATCATTGGGGCTCTAAACGTCTGCAGAGCCCTCTGCACCTGAAGTGAACTGTGAATGAATTTCCTGCTACTGTAATGAAAATAAGGTCTTCTCAACACAATAAACTTTCCCTTCTTGTCTTAAAAAAAAGGGGGGGGGGCCTGAGAGGGGTTCTCCAGGACAACAACAACAAAAAAGGAATTGAAAGGTTAGACCATATGGAAATAGTATTGTAAGATGTTCTCAAAAATCTTCGGTGCATTTAGAAAGAATGATCAATAAGGTGTATACAAAACCAAGTATTTAAAAACAAACGAACACCAAGACAATCTCTTCCCCCAAAAGCAAAAGGTTATATAAGAAGGAAACATAATCAGGGTACATTACCTAGCTAGGCAGTAAACGGTATTTATATCATCATCATAATGTAAACATTAATATTAATTTACCTTCCCCAATTATATAATTGTTGAGAGGATGGAGTGGAGAGAGGAAGAGAAGATGGAGATATTTAAAAGATAAATCCTCATCTATGAAAACGAGATATCAATAGATAATGTTTAAAATGTTAATACAATAGCCAAGCATACCATTTGGAAGTACAGAAAATGGAATAGAATAAAAAAAACTAAAAGAAATGGACATGGTTGCCTCCCAGGAACAACCTGGAGATGGGGAGGGAGGAGTGGGCAGGGGATTGCTAAATTTTGTCTTATATTTGATTTTCAAAACTATTTGCATATATTACTCTGACACAAATACAATTCAATTGAAAAATAAAACCTGTAAAGACCCCCAACTTCCTAGTATAGTCAATCTGAACTACTTGTTATTCAAATTATGAAAAGGGGAAAGAACATGAAATGCAGATTCAGACAGATGTGCCACTTATTAGCTGTGTGACTTTGGTGAACCTTTAACCCTTTTATTGCATCATCTAAAAAAGGATTCATAACACTTTCTCATACGATTGTTATGATAGTATTATATAACAGAGCACTATGATATCTATCAGAGAGCCCAGCATATAACAGAGGCTTGATAAATGTTAGCCATTGCTATCCTTAGTCTGGCCTTTCAGGAACCCCCATCAGTTCACCTTCTTTTCCAATCGACATTTCTTGTCTACAATCAGACATTGTTTTTTTGTGTGTGTTAGCCACATCTCCTTTCTTCATACTTATTACTCGGTTTGTACAAACCTCTGTCTGCAACTGGAAAAAATATCTTGAAACTTTTTTCTAAAATTCTATATAAGGCTACATAGTATTCCATAGCGTAAATGTACCACAGCTTTTTTATCCACTCATCTACTGATGAGCACGTGGGCTGTTTCTAGATCTTAGCTATTGTAAATTGTGCTGCTATGAACATAGGGGTGCATATATCCTTTCTGATTGGTGTTTCTGGTTTCTTGGGATATATTGCTAGAAGTGAGATTACTGGGTCAAATGGAAGTTCCATTTTTAGTTTTTTGAAGAAAATCCATACTGTTTTTCACAGTGGCTGCACCAGTCTGCATTCCCACCAGCAGTGCACGAGGGTTCCCTTTTCTCCACATCCTTGCCAGCACTTGTTGTTTGTTGATTTGTTGATGATAGCCATTCCGACAGGTGTGGGGTGATAACTCATTGTGGTTTTAATTTGCATCTCTCAGGTGATTAGTGACTTTGAGCTTTTTTTCATGTCTCTTGGCCTTCTGTATGTCCACTTTGGAGAAGTGTCTATTTAGGTCCTTTGCCCACTTTTTCATTGGATTGTTTGTCTTCCTTTTGTTAAATTGTATGAGATTCTTATATATTTTGGAAATTAACCCCTTACCAGATATATCACGGAGACAGCATGGAGAAACTTGAAGAGTATTATGCTAAGTGAAGTAAGCCAGTCAGAGAAAGATAAATATCACATGATATCACTCATATGTGGACTCTAATGAAGAAAATAAACTGATGAACAGAATAGATCCAGAGACAAAGAAGCATGGAACAGACTGATGAATCTCAGAGGGAAGGTGGGGTGAGAGGGTGGCGGGGGGGAGAGATTAACCAGGGAATTTATATGCATATATGCATAGCCCGTGGACAGAGACAACAGTGTGGTATAGGCCTGAGAGGGGTGGGTGTGGGGTGGAGGGGGCCAATGGGAAAAAAGGGGGGATATCTGTAAAACTTTCAATAATAAAGATACAGTTAAAAATATTTATATATGTGCCATTTTCTTTGAAACACTTCCTCTCAATGTATCTCCAGGACTTCTAAATTCGAAGAGCTTAGGTTATGTGGCAACCTGATCTGAGGGCAGTAGCTAGGGGTCTTATTTTGAAGCTGAGATTAGATAGAAAACTCATTTTTTAAATAACAAACTTGGATTATATGTTTATTTGGAGTAGTTAGGGGATAAGTGTTGATGGAAATTATTGGATCTAAACCAACCTAAATCACCACTTGACACTGCTTTTTATTTCCCCTGAAAACTACCCCTTTGTAACCCTATCTGTTTTCTTTGCTATGAGTTCCTTTCATTCCCTTGTATGTGCCATCACATATAATATTGGGCATCTATTTAAATGTTGCTTTTTTAAAAAAAAGTGATCTCATTCTTTACTTTCCAGACCAATCCTATATAATAAAAGTATAGTATGTAAATTGTCCCCTTGACCGGGAGGTCATCCGGGAGTTCGACCAGGGGGGCAGGGCTGGCAGCCACTAAGGACCCTACCAGTGCATGAATTTCATGCACTGGGCCTCTAGTTGTGATGATAATTGAGGACAGGTACAGCTTTCTATTTGTTGTGTATAATCCCATGACACCTGATTCATGTCCCACTCAAGAAATCCTGGTGACTATGTTATTTGCTTTTTACTGAGACATGAGTGAGGTAGCCCATGCTACAGAGAAGGAAAAAAATAGGAATTTAGTCATCTCCTTGGAATAAATCAACTGCCAAGAATCCATGGGAAGACACAGTGTGCCTTTCAAAACAGAAAATATGGCTGGGAAAGTAGGAAGGAGAGAACCAAGGCAGGTATGGGGACAGCAGGGATCAGGTTGGAGACACGGCATGAATGACAGAAAGAATGTGTAATCAGCAAAGTGGCCACAGCTCTCCTTCAAGTGAAGCTCAGGTACTGTGGTAGTACTAGGGCTGGCAACATCACCATCACTATTATTATTTAGGTCCTTAAAATGTGCCCATCACTGAGCCCTGAGGCACAAACACATGCTTCAATATTTACTCTCTAGGGCTTGAATCCATGGTGGTACAGTTGTCGATCCTCCCACAGCCATCAGGCACATGCTTGACTAAACAGATGGCCTTTTCAGAATTTTTTCACTTGGGTAGGAGGGTGGAGGCTTGTACAGCCAGAATTCTTGATTCAATATGTCTTCTTGAGTATATTCTCCGAACAGAAGCACCATGTGGAATGGGGAGGGCAGATGATGGGGGTGGGACAGTGAGGAAGAAGAGGGGCAGCTGCCATGGGACAGCGTTAAAAAACAAACAAACAAACAAACAAACAAACAAACAAACAAAAAACAGAACTTAGAGACCAAAAATCTACTTTCAAGTTGCTTTTGCCATTAACTTGCTACGTGACCATTGCAAAAATCTCTTTACCTCTCTTAGCCACAGTTTCCTCATCTGTGAAACGGTTATAACAATGTTTCTTCTGCTTACTTCTCACACTTTTATAAGGATTAAGCAAGTTGGATTTGTGTTACAATACTTTGTAAACTGTAAAAAATTACATCCTCATTTTATAATACCCTAGTGTCTAAAATAATTCTAAAACTTGTTTTTTTTTCCCGAAGAATAATAAATGCTTTCAATATTCATTAACTACCAGATATTCTTTAAATTTCCACAATTTTCAAGATTAAGGAGGAAAACTAATTTTTTAATGTTTTTATTGATTTCAGAGAGGAAAGGATGGGGGGGGGATAGAAACGTCAATGATGAGAGAGAATCATTGATTGGCTGCCTCCCACATGTCCCCTCCTGGGGACTGAGCACACAACCGGGCGTGTGCCCTGACCGGGAATCGAACTGTGACCTCCTGGTTCATGGGTCAATGCTCAACCACTGAAATTCACACAGGCAGCGTGGAATTTCTTCTTCCTCTCTTTTCTTTCTTGTCTTCCTTTCTTTCTCTCTTCTTTTCTTTTTTGTAATCTTTCTTGCTTTCCTTTCTTCCCTTTAAAAACATCTTTCTTTAATTCTCACACTTTTCATTTGAGTTTAACCATTTAAATCTCTGCTCCTTGTTCCTCTATTAAATTTTCAAGATACCAACCCAAATTACTTCCTGATGAAAGCAGGAAGAAAAGAGAGTAACTATTTGATAGTTGGGAAATAGAGAATCCTTCGTCCTAAGGAGAACTGTGGTGTTTTTAAAAAATTAATAGGTAACATATACCTATAGAAAGTACAAATGTCATAAGCATATGGCTTGATGAATTTTCACAAATTGAATACAGCTACTTAACCAATACCCAGATCAAGAAACATAAAAATAGCAACATTCCAGAAACCTTAAACCTCAATGCCCCTTTCTCATTCCTACTTTCCTCCTCAAGAGTAACTACTATTGTAATTTCTAACAGCATAGATTTTCCTGTATTCATATTTTATATCATTTGAATCATATCATATATACTCTTTGTGTCTATTTTCTTTTGCTCGATGTTACGTTTGTGAAGTTTTTTCACATTGCCTGTACAGTTTTAGATCTGAATTCTCCATGGCAGGATACTATTCCATTTTGTGACTATGCCATGATTTATTTTTCCTTTCTATTTTTTGTTGGACATTTGGGTAGTTTCCAGTTTGAGGCTACAATAAACAATGCTTCTATATACATTCAAGTACATGTTTTTTTGGTGAATATCTGTATGCCTTTCTATTGGGTATATCCTGGGAGTGGAATTGCTGAGTCATATGGGATGCACATCTTTGATTTTTATTCTATACAGCACTTTTGGAGTTCTAATGGTTTCACACTCCAGAGAAAGAACTTTGGGTTTTTTGTTAATCCTCTCGCAAGGATATATTTTTCCATTGATTTTTAGAGAGAATGGAAAGGAGGGGCAAAGACACAGAAAGAGAAATCCCAATGTGAGAGAGAGACATCCATTGGTTGCCTCCTACACGTGCCCCTACCAGAACTGAAGGTGGGGTTGGGGGGAGTGAGCCTGCAACCGAAGTACATGCCCTTGACTGCAATCAAACCTGGGACCCTTCAGTCAGAGGGCCAATGCTCTATCTACTAAGCCAAACTGGCTAGGGCTCTTTATCCCCTCTTATAGTTACACTTATCCACATTCATATATATGTCATTCCTTTACAGGAAGCTTATTTGATTTTTCTAGGTTTAGTAAAGTCCAAAGTCTAAGCCTAATGAAACCCTCTTCTGAGAACAGAGACTGGAAATGTTGTATAAAAACCTTTACAATGCTCCTGTTTTCCCTTCTCACAACCATGACAGAAAATTATTTTAATTTTCTTCAGTGCTCTTTTCAGAGAGCTCTGACCATATATTTAACTTTTCTAAAATCATGCAGAGTCCCTTTCCCTAAGCATACCAAGCTATATTTCTCTCCATTCACCTAGAGACCTCACATCTGTTTTTTTAACTGTATTGAAAGAAAAGTAAAAATCAATAGATGATAATGTTTCCAAGCATATACAGGAGCTATGGCAAGTAATTTAAGGGCAGAGAATAAAGAATAATCTTTTAAGGGACAGACTAAGAGAACAGGAATGCCTTATACCAGCTTTTTGATCTATATGAACCAGGAGGCACCATTAATCCTTCATCTGTTAACCCAATAATTGGTTATATTTGATGGTCACAGGAGAGATTTCATCAAAAACTAAGTCAAGGGACCAATTGTGCTTAATTACTAATTAGTCTTGAGGCCGCCTACCTGGGTTTCCAACATTACAGAACTCCCCATGACTTGACAAACTTCCCATTCAGACTATTTGAATTCAAAATTTTGGGCCTCCACTGTCATTGAGAAGCATTAAAACACTCTTTTGGTTGAATTAATGCTTGCATATTTGTCCCCTACCAAGGTTAGATCCAATTCAAGCATCCACTCATCAAGTATTTACTGAACATCTACAACACAGAATGCTGATATATATGTATTCAGCGCAGCATGATCCTTATTTAATATTGGATTATCCAGGCCCAGTTCCTGTGTCCCTGTAGAAATCATAGCCTAGTGAATAGATTAAAAACTAAGTAAGAAATGAATATGTAAGCACAACTTGTGATTAGGCTAAGAAGAAAATAAACAGAATAAAGTATCCAAGCATAATGACACAAGAGGGTGGAAACTTCTTAGAACTTCAGGGTCTCTAGAAGGTGATGTTTAAGCTAAGACATAAATGGTGAGAAGGAACCAGCCATGTAGGGAACAGTGGAGGGGAAGTGCATATGTAAAGTGGAGGGAACAGCATATACAAAGGAGCCAGTGCAGTTGAGGAATAGTATATTCCCTCTCAATTTATTTTGAATCTACAATGTAAAATTTAGATTTTCCAACTCTTTTAAACAATAGTAAGGGCAGTTCGTTTGTTAACAGTAAATCTTGTACAAAGGGGAGAGATGTCCCTAATTCCTCTGTGCTAAATACTCATTGTTTGGCAGCAGGTCTGTGGATTGGAACTGGAAAATGGGGATGAGGACAATGTGTCCAAATTAAGTGGCAGAAAATAGTCATCTCATTGGCATACCTAAGCAGTTGACAAAGGCAGAGTGCTAATAGAGCCAAGGTCCAAAGTATTCAGGAGCCAGAGCTGCAGTCAAGGGGAGCAAAGTCAAGTAATATTGTAAAAGTCAGCATTCCAAAACATCTAAAAAGATTCCTGTCGAGCCAAAAGGGTCTTATAGTTCCTTGTCTCCTTGGAGGAAGCAAAATAGTGAGTTGGACAGCTAGGAGCAGGCAAAGGACCAGAAGTAGGAAGTCAAAGTCAGAATACACAGGATATAAGAGTTATAAGACAGTGGGTCAGATATAGAAAAGCAATCAAGGAGGGAGATCACAAAACCACAGAAACAGGGAGAAACCAAAAGATAGAAGGTGTGAGGCATCGGGAAGAAAGTAGGGCTTTAGTAACAGAGGGCAGAGATTTTAGACATCCATTTACCATCATCAGAGGAAGATGGCTTCTGTTGAAAAATAGGGATCAGGGTTTTAAGAACTTCGATCTATGTAACTTCCTTATGTTTATAATTTTCACTATAAACCATAGTAAAGAAATTATTTCGCCAAAAATCAATTAGAAGGAATACCCTTAAAACCAATAGGGCCTCTAGGCCGCAAAAGGCCTTCAGACTGGGAAGCTAAGGAGTCTGTGTCTCACTCTGTAACCACCAAGGGACCAAACATCTCCAAAGATGGCAAGAGCTGCAGAAAAAACAAAACAAAAAAACAGAACACAGAGAGCTTCTTTGGAAACCTTAAGGTTGAGCGGGAGAGAGGCCTGTGTGAGGTTTCCTGACATTTGGTGACCAGACGTGAGGATGATTCCATTTGGACTCATGCTGAGTGCCCTGAGAGGCCCAGTTGGAAGCTCTGAGATACAGAAATGTGGCTGAAAGGAAACTGGGTCAGGCAGATGCAGTGGTGGCCACCGACTCCTTTTCAGACGAGATTGCTTACTCAGAACTGAGCTGGGGTAGACACGCAAGAAAGTCTTCAGAACCTTGCTACTTAGAGTGGGATCCATGACCAGCAGCACTGGCTTCACATGGGATACTGTTAGAAATTCAGAATCTCAGGCTCCAGTTCAGACCTACTAAATTAGGATCTGCATTTTAACATGACCCCCAGGTGATTCCTATGTAATTTAAGATTTGAAAGGAACTGGTCTAGGACATCCCTGGAGTATCCAAAAGAGCATTACAGGCTATACAAGGAGAGGACAGGAGGAAGGGAATGATCAGTGGGTTTGGAGGTAGATGATGAGTTGCAGTTTGAACCAAAGCTACACTTGGGAAAATCTGAGGGTAGAGAGCCAGCACTCCTGCAGGTGGCAGGATGGTCCCTCTTGGTGAAAAAACAAATTCTTGCCCGGCTGGTGTGGCTCAGGGGTCAACCTATGAACCAGGAGGTCACAGTTCAATTCAGGTCAGGCCCCTGCCCGGGTTTCGGGCTCAATCCCCAGTGTGGATCATGCTGGAGGCAACCAATCGACGATTCTCTCTCATCATTGATGTTTTTATCTCCCCCTCCTTTCCTTTCTCTGAAATCAATAAAAGTATATTAAAAACGAGAAAGAATAGATTATTTTCCTTGGCCAGCAAAGCAGGAGAGAGAGAGAGAGAGAGAGAGAGAGAGAGAGAGAGAGAGAGAGAGAGAGAGAGAGAGAGAGAGAGAGAGAGGCAGTGCTCAGGTCTAGAGGTAGGTGACTGGAAGGAGGTTACCTAGCCATGAAGACCCAGAGATTAAATTGGTGAGAGGTTCTGTTACAAAGCAAAAAAGAAGAGAGAGAGAGATAGAGAATCCAAAGGAGGTGAATGGCAGCATTCCATCATAGGAAGCCAGCCCAACTCACACCAAAAGATTTCCAAGTATGCGGAACAAAGAGGTCTGTTTGCTTTTCTTTATTCTTCAGAACAAACAGCAGTTTTTTTGGAATATTCCTATGAAAACTAGATGCTATTGCATAAAAGCAAATTAGGGAGAAGTCTTACAGAAGTCAGAGAGGTTCAGTATGGATATCTGATCTCTCCCTGCTTGACCAGGCTCACATCCTACTAGGTGTCACTCTGTACTTTATATTCTAACAATACTGAAGTAGATTTAGATCTGGAACTTTCCATATACCCTAGTGTGTAAAAGAGATGCCATGTGGTAGATGAAAGAAAATGTGTGACATTTCTAAGGAATCCTAAACTGCTTTGGTGGCTTTTGAAAGGACTGAATTTTCTCCTGAGCTGGTTGGGGACAGAACTAGAGACATGGTTTTCTGATAAACTTTGTACCTTGAATTTTACCCTTCAGCACAATGACTAGGCAAACTGGGTTTCGCTAATAATTATCACATTTTTGTAATTATATGTCTGGGTGAATACTAAGAGGCCATCTGGGGTAGAGAGGCTCTACCCTGAACAGAAAAGGTACTCAGTTCACATCACTTGGATAAATGAATAAGTGAAAGAATTGTTGGCCTAGAGACTTAGCCAGGGGTCGGACTCCATTTTTTCCAAAGCCAGCAAATAAAACAAACAAATAGAAAACCATTCCTAGAGTAGAGAAGTAATAAGGCTGAGAGAAAGAAAGAATCAGAAATTAGCCCTGACTTCTAGTTGGTCTCAAATTTCCAGTTACTTCCAGGGTTAACTATTTTAATGACACTAAAACTTGACAGGTCAAATACTGTCCCCTTCAAAATATACCTTCCTAAATTCTCCATTATCATTAGTGATATAAGTGTCCTCAATGTTCCCTTATTCACAATCTCAAACTTACTTTTTACTTTCCTTTGTTCCATATATACATCCTGCTACAAAGTTCTGTGGTTTGGTTTACTGACTGTCTTTCATGTATCTTCTTTCCTATGTGATATCATAGTCATCATCCTTGTACTGGCCCTAATCACTCAAACTTCAGATCATGACAATATCCTCCTGGCTGGATTTTCTTCTTCTGTCTGCAGTTCCTCCTGATAAAGCTTTCAAAAAACCTTTCATCTTGCCATTCTCTTGCTTAAGAGCCACGCTTTTCTTCCAATTGCCTATTGACTCAAATATAAGGTAGATAGATTTGTATGTATTAGTATTTCATCTATTAGTATTCTCTACATGGTGTGATCAAATTGAATTTCTTACCATTTTTCCCCCAACTCTTGATCATTCTCATTTTGCTCATTTTTAAAATGATTTTTCTCTTTGTCTTGGTGGCACTTAACCTCTTCCCATCAAATCATGACTATCATTCAATTAAAATCAGATTCAAAATTCACTTGCTACCTGCCTTGGCTGATGTAGGCCACACTTTGGTTGAGATGACTGCCTTGATTTTCATTCCCATGTACTATCATATGTATGTAGATATATACACACATATATAAATGCAAATATATTATGTATATATGTATACAATCTTTTTATGTATTAATATTATTTTTTAAATAAATCATTATTGTTCAGATTATTACAGATGTTCCTCTTTTTTCCCCCCATAGCTCCCCTCCACCCAATTCCCCCCCCCCACCCCATGGCCTTACCCCTCACTACTGTCCTCATCCATAGGTGTAAGATTTTTGTCCAATCTCTTCCCGCACCCCCCACACCCCCTTCCCCCCAAGAATTGTCAGTCCACTCCCTTTCTATGCCCCTGATTCTATTATATTCACCAGTTTATTCTGTTCATCAGATTTTTTATTCACTTGATTTTTAGGTTCACTTGTTGATAGATATGTATTTGTTGTCATTTTGTTGTTCATAATTTTGATCTTTGCCTTTTTCTTCTTCTTCCTCTTCTTAAAGAATACCTTTCAGCGTTTCATATAATCCTGGTTTGGTGGTGATGAACTCCTTTAGCTTTTTCTTGTCTGTGAAGCTCTTTATCTGACCTTCAACTCTGAATGATAGCTTTGCTGGGTAGAGTAATCTTGGTTGTAGGTTCTTGCTATTCATCACTTTGAATATTTCTTGCACTCCCTTCTGGCCTGCATACTTTCTGTTGAGAAATTAGCTGACAGTCATATGGGTACTCCCTTGTAGGTAACTAACCGTTTTTCTCTTGCTGCTTTCAAGATTCTCTCCTTGTCTTTTGCCCTTGGCATTTTAATTATGATATGTCCTGGTGTGGTCCTCTTTGGGTTCCTTTTGTTTGGGGTTCTCTGCGCTTTCTGGACTTGTAACTCTATTTCTTTCACCAGGTAGGGAAAGTTTTCTGTCATTATTTCTTCTAATAGGTTTTCAGTATCTTGCTCTCTCTCTTCTTCTGGCACCCCCATAATTCAGATGTTAGTATGCTTGAAGTTGTCCCAGAGGCTGCTTACACTATCTTCATATTTTTGGATTATTTTTTCTTTTTGTTTTTCTGGTTGGGTGTTTTTTGCTTCCTCATATTCAAATCTTTGGTTTGATTCTTGGGGTCCTTTGGTCTACTGTTGAATTTCTGTATATTATTCTTTATTTCAGACAGTGTATGCTTAATTTCTGACTGGTCCTTTTCCATTTTTTTTTTTTTTTTTTTTTTTTTTTTTTTTTGGCATTCTCATTTAGATCCTTAAAGGTCTCACTAGGTTCCTTGGAGGTTTCTAGAAGATTCTTTTTTTAAAAAAAATTAAATCTTTATTGTTCAGATTATTACAGTTGTTCCTCTTTTTTCCCCCCATAGCTCCCTTCCACCCGGTTCCCACCCCACCCTCTGCCCTTACCGCCCCACCCCACTGTCCTCATCCATAGGTGTATGATTTTTGTCCAGTCTCTTCCTGCACCCCCACACCCCTTTCCCCCCGAGGATTGTCAGTCCACTCCCTTTATATACACCAGATTATTCTGTTCATTAGATTTTTTATTAACTTGATTTTTAGATTCACTTGTTGATAGATATGTATTTGTTATTCATAATTTTTATCTTTACCATTTTCTTCTTCCTCTTATTAAAGAATACCTTTCAGCATTTCATATAATACTGGTTTGGCAGTGATCAACTCCTTTAGCTTTTTCTTATCTGTGAAGCTCTTTATCTAACCTTCAATTCTGAATGATAGCTTTGCTGGGTAGAGTAATCTTGGTTATAGGTTCTTGCTATTCATCACTGTGAATATTTCTTGCCACTCCCATCTGGTCTGCATAGTTTCTGTTGAGAAATCAACTGACAGTCATTTGGGTGCTTCCTTGTAGGTAACTAACTGTTTTTCTCTTGCTGCTTTTAATATTCTCTCTTTGTCTTTTGCTCTTGGCATTTTAAATATGATGTGTCTTCGTGTGGTCCTCTTTGGATTCCTTTTGTTTGGGGTTCTGTGCACTTCCTGGACTTGTAAGTCTATTTCTTTCACCAGGTGGGGGAAATTTTCTGTCATTATTTCTTCAAATAGGTTTTCAATATCTATCTATCTCTCTTCTTCTGGCACCCCCATAATTCAGATGTTGGTACGCTTGAAGTTGTCCCAGAGGCTCCCTACACTATCTCATATTTTTGGATTCTTTTTTATTTTTGCTTTTCTGATTGGGTTTTTTGTTTATTTGTTTGTTTGTTTGTTTGTTTGTTTTTGTTTTTGTTTTTTTTTTGCTTCTTTGTATTTCAAATCTTTGACTTGATTCTTGCGATCCTCTAGTCTGCTGTGGATCTCTGTATATTATTTTTTATTTCAGTCAGTGTATGCTTAATTTCTAGTTGGTCCTTTTTCATATCCTCGAGGGTCTCACTAAATTTATTGGCCTTTTCTAGAAAATTCTTGAAAAATCTTATAACCATGGTTTTGAACTCTATATCCCGTAGTTTGCTTTCCTCCATTTCTGTCATCTGTGACCTGTTTCTTTGTCTCTGCATTTTGGCTGCTTCCCTGAGTTGATAGAATGGCTTTGTATGCTAGATGTTCTATAGGGCCCAGTGGCTCAGCCTCCCCAGTTACCTGAGGTGGACACTCTTGGTGCACCCCTTTGTGGGCTGTGTGCACAGTTTGTTGTAGTTAAGCCTTGATTGTTGTTGGTATCACTGGGAGGAATTGACCTCCAGGCCAGTTGGCTGTGAGGATCAGCTGTGTCTACGATGGGAAAACTTCTGTGCTGGAGACACTCTTATGAGGCAAGACTTGCTTCAGTGGGGCTTTTGTGCTCACTTAGTCTGCCCCCCTGAGTGTGTCCCTTATGGATCTGAGGAGTTGTAATCTGGATGGTCCTACTCTGATCACTGGGTACACTGGCTCTTGGATCTCAAGGAGGTGCTAATTTAGCCTCTGCCTGAGGCCACCCAGCAGGAACTATGGAGAGATCTGCATATTCCTCTTCTTTATTTGAGTTTTGGAGGTGCCATATGAAGCCCACCTGTGAAGCAATGCAAGTTGCTGTGGGGCCTTGGGCCTTCTTTTGGATGTTCTGGGTCTTTCTGACTCAGCTGAAATTTGATAGGTAAGTTTAGATTTCAAAGGACCAGACCATTCATATGAAAAAGCCTCTGCGCACAGCTGGGGTGGGGCAGAGTCTCAGGGTGGAGCAAACAGCAATGGCTTCCCATCAGCCCTGCCCTAAGAGGCCCCCGGTTCTCAGTGTCCCTTGGTAATCGCTGTAAGCACCTCTGGGAGAAAGCCGCCCTCGCATTTTGCCCACTGCCAGACAGTCCAGTTTCTCCTCTTATGAGTCTGGGTCCCCAGAGTCTCGCCTGGACCTGGAGTTCAGATCAGTCAGGAGCTTGTGTCTCCCTCCTGCTTGAGAAAGCCAGCCACGCACTCAGTTCCCAGCCCTCTCTGCTCATGCACCTCCGTACCTCTGCACTTTACTTCCGCAGCTCCTCTGAGTCTCAGTGTGCTTTTCTCTTTCCTTCTAGTTGTAGAATTTCCACTCAGCCAGCCTTCCTGTGGTTCTGGATGATGTCCGTTTTGTCTTTTAGTTGTAGTTTTGAAGTGATTGTATGAGGCAGCAAGTTCAGGTGTTTACCTATGCTGCCATCTTGGTTTCTCCCACTCTTCACCATGGATTCTCAGTTGTTTCATCTCTAGAAGATTCTTGAGTAACCTTATAACTGTGGTTTTGAACTCTATATCCAGTAGTTTGCTTTCCTCCATTTCTTTCATTTGTGACATGTTTCTTTGTCTCTGCATTTTGGCTGCTTCCCTGTGTTGATGGAGTGGCTTTCTGTGGTAGGTGACCTATAGGGCCCAGTGGCTCAGCCTCCCCAATCACCTGAGGTGGACACTCTTGATGCAACCCTTTGTGGGCTGTGTGCGCAGTCTTGTTATAGTTAAGCCTTGATTGCTGTTGGTAGACTGGGAGGAATTGACCTCCAGACCAATTGGCTGTGAGGATCAGCTGTGTCTATAATGGAAGAACTGTTGTGCTGGAGACACCCTTATGGGGCAAGACTTGCTTCAGTGGGGCTTTGGTGCTCACTGAGTCTGCCTCTTGAGTGTGTCACTTATGGATGTGAGGAGTTGAAATCTGGTGTCATCTCACACTGACCACTAGGTACACTGGCTCCTGGATCTCCAAGGAGGTGTAAGTCAGCTACTGTCTGAGGCCACCCAGCAGGAGCTATAGCGAGATCTGCTGATTTCTCCTCTTTGCTTGGGGTTTGGAAGTTTTGGAGCTGTCTGACCCAGCTGCAGTTTGTTAAGTTAAGCTGCGAAAGGGCAGGCCATTCATATGCAAAAGCCACTGTGCACAGTTTGGGTGGGTTTGTAAATTGGGTGGGGCGGAGTCTCAGGGAGTCACCAGGGTGTAGCAAACAGCGATGGCTGCCAGTCAGCCGTCTCAGTGTCTCTGTGTCTCCGCGTCCCACACCCCAGTGCAGTAAACAATGATCCCTGCGAGCACCCCTGCAAGAAAGCCACCCTCACTTTCCGACCCGATGGAAGACAGTCCAGCTTCTCCCCGTAGGAGTTTAGGTCCCCAGAGTCTCGCTGGAAACTGGAGTTCAGAGCAGTTGGGAGCTTGTATCTCCCTTCAAATTGAAAAAAACAGCACACCCAGTCACCAGCCCAATTTGCGCGCCTCCGTACCTCTGCTTTTCCGTGCCTGTGCATGTCCTACCCGGTCTCAATGCGCTTTTCTCTTTCCTTCCAGTTGTAGACCTTCTACTCAGCCAGCTTTCCTGTGGTTCTGGGTGATAGACGTTTTGTCTTTTAGTTGTAGTTTTAGTGTGGTTGTTGAAAGGCAGCACGTACAGGTGTATACTTTATGCCGCCATCTTGGTTTTTTTCTGTATTAATATTATTTTACCTTCCAAATTTATATAAAATTAAGGGACTTTGTTACTTTAATGTTTCATTAGTGTAGAGTAGAATTATACACAAAGTAGATTATTATTAATGATTTTAGAAAAAATAAATAATAATTTTGCTTTGAAATATTAATATTGCCACTCATTTTCCTTCATGAATAAATAGATTACTTAATAGATTCACTCATTACTGGTCAACTACTTATTGAATACCTTTTGTTCTGAGCCCTGAAGAGAGACCTGAAAATATCAAGATGAAAAAGACATAGTCACTAATCCTCCACTTGCTCAAAGACAGAAAAGAAATTATATAATTGCAATTATGTCAGCCTCCTGGAATTGTCATCTACTTTTCTAGAAATTTCCCTTATGCACAAAAGACATTACTCCCCTCCCCTCTCTTAACCAGAATGACTGATTCATCAGTAAGCAATTGACTCAGGAGTATTTTAATTTTTTCCTGAAGCAATGATTCATCAGACCAGTGGAAAAGTTTATATTCCTTTCAGTTAGAGTTTTATTTGGTGCTCAGCAAGACAACAGCAGTTACATTGAGTAACTCTGCAATGGTGATATTGGTCTAAAAAGAATGAGGGTAAAGAGGGTCTATTATATGGACAGAAGGAGATGACTTTGGGTGATGAACACATAATGCAATGATGTCTTATAGAGTTGATGATGTACTAGTATTATAGAGTTGTACACTTGAAACTTACATAATCTTATTAAAGTTTTAAACAAATAAATAAAGAGGATGACGAGAAGAACCTTTGGAATCTGAACAAGATTTACTCTCCATTGTTCTAAAAAAAAAAAATGCTCTAAATAAAGAGCCCAAACTGAATTGTTCTATACTAGATAGGCAGGGGGCTTCTAAACAGCCTGCTTATTGAGATGATTCATATTATATACTTGGGATACTTAAAAATTATTTTATTTTCGATAAATTCTGTCCTTTCTTCTTCTCTGGTGTTCTGTAGTAAGTAGCTCCTATCTGGTTTTCAGTTACTGACTTCCTCATAATTCTTTGTTCCTACTCTTCTACATTCTTCAGTGGAATCTGTTTCTCTTGGTTCCCTATTGAAACATATATTTTAGTGGGGTTGTGGTTTATGGCATTCTGACACTGCAGGTTCAGAAACACATCTATTTGGTAAGATGAGGTGAAAGAAAAAACATTGATAGTGACCTTGATAAACGAGAAATAGAACAACAAAATAAAATTCAATAAAGAAAATTCATTGATTTATAGACAGAGGCACAAAAATGTAACTATAAGGCAGGGAACAATACTGTGCTACTTTGTAGAGCTTTGCAGCTAATATAATGATTTGTGGAAAGAAATAAGAGAGATGAATTGCATTCAAACTTCTTATAGTATACTTGAAAAATTTTAAGATATCAGCACTCATCAATTTTTCTCCATGTACAAGAAAAGAAAACTGGCTTAGAAGAAAGCATATTGTTGGTTGTATACTTCAGGCTTTCTTTACTATCAGAGGGATGAAATACTGAAATGAGCTCCTAAGGGAGATTGTGGAATCTCTAGTCCACATATTAAAAAGTATTTATTACTACATATACATAATTGCCACATATAGGTAAGTATTAATTGCACAAATAAACAAGTATTTATTGCAATCTTTGGGAAATCATCATAAAGAGAAGAAAAAAACTCAGTGAGCAGGAGGATTTAGTTCTTTGACTGGTTTAAGGAAAGTAGTTGGACAATCTTTCAGTATTCTCCCAGAACACTTCCAAAAACATGATTCTGGGGAACTCAGGATTCTAGAAAGTGAGATGTTTAGAAGTATATGTTGAATTGATCCGATGTTATACCATCACTTCTGAAGAAGAAGAAGGAAAAGAAGAAGAAGAAGGAGGAGGAGGAGGAGGAGGAGGAGGAGGAAGAGGAGGAGGAGGAAGAGGAGGAGGAGGAGAAGTCCCTGTATTTTACATAGGACTTTCTCCTAATTTTAAGTTGACATTCCAAAGTTTGTTGACCTCTGAGATTAGCTGTGGTTTGGAGAAAATGTTCCTATTTTACACCAGCATTACCCTCATTTACCACTTGTGACAGCCAACATTTTCTGTCATCAAGTTCAGAATTAAGATCAAAGACAGAAGTAAATCACTCTAATTAACATAACAAGCAAACCAAAATGTCCTGTCTTACAGTTTCTAAAACATGCCTTATCCTAGAACTTAAATTTCTTTTCCTCCCATTTCTCCCAAATTATATCTTAACTAGAGGCCTGGTGCACCAATTCATGTATGGGTGGGGTCCTTAGGCCTGGCTGGTGATCAGGGCCAATCAGGGCCAGGCCGATCAGGGCCTGCTGCTGGGGAGAGGGATGGAGGAGGGACTGCAGGCCTATTGGGACCTGCCAGCCAGGGGGAGGGACGGGGCACGGGAGGTTAGCAGCCAGCCCCGAGGAGGGAGTCAGCCTTCGGCTCCCCTGAGAAAGGGGCCACATCCGCCGCCACCCACCCCCAGTTCCCTGTCCCAGCCCAGGGCCCAAAGGCCCCAGCGGGGTCGGTAGAGGAGACGATGGTCAATAGCCAGGCACAGAAGGAACGGACGCCAAACACCAATGCCGCCAACCGACTGTGGGAGGTTGGCTATGGGAGCACACTGACCACGAGGGGGCAGCTCCTGTGTTGAGCATCTGCCCCCTGGTGGTCAGTGCACATCATAGCAACTGGTTGACCGGTCATTCTGGTCATTGCGGTTGGTCAGGTCGTTCAGTCGTAGCAGTCGCTTAGGCTTTTATATATATATAGATTATATCCCTAAAGCACCATGCATTCTAGAAATGTGAGCCCTGTGATGGCATTCCTTGACCCAGAGGCCACAGAGAGAAGATTTTTGAGAAAGGCCAGAGGAAAGACATTCAGCAAAATGAGAGATGACTTACCTAGCAAGGCAAGACTGACATTTGCTCTAATAGCAAAACCCCCATTTCAAGTTCTGGATATGAGCTGCTCAATAGAAATATAATGTCAACTACATGGATAATTTTGAATTTCCTGGTAGCCATATTTAAAAAGTAAAAATAAACAACTTAAATGCATTTTAAAAATATATTTTATTTAACCCAACATGCAATCAATATGAAAACATTAATTACATATTTTATATTCTTTGAAATCTGGTTTATATTTTACACTTGCAGAATATCTCAATTTGGACCAGCCACATTTCAAGAGCTCAATAGCCACATATGGCTAGTGGCTCCTATATTGGACAGAGAAATTCTAGATCATATATCTAACTTCAACTGCAAGGAAAGGAAAGAGCAAAGCAAGGGAAGGTTGTGCCATCTCTGTGGCCTTTGCTCCAGCACTTCCCTAATTCATTTTCCTTTACCATGTAGGAAAAAGTACTCTGAGAGTGCACTGAACAAGTCTTCGCTTAAGTGGCATTTTCTCAATCCCACCTGATCACTCCCCACCCTGAACCCCTTCTATTATGCTCTTTATTCCATAGCACTACAAACTTCTAATATGCTATATTATTTATTATTATGTTGTTTAGTGTCTGTCTTCCAGCCGATAGAATAGAAAAGAAGGGCAGGAATATGTGTTTATTTACGTCATTAAGGTAACCCAAGTAACTTGATCAGTGCCTGGCATATAGTAGATCCTGTAACAATAGCTGATGGATGTCACAGGAGTGAGTAGGACTTTAAAGCTTAGAATTTTACAGATGAGGATCCAAGATGGCGGAATAGGTAAACACCTAAATTGCTGCCTCGCACAACAATTTCAAAACTACAACTAAAAGCCAAAAGGTCTATCACCCAGAACCACGGGAAAGCTGGCTGAGTGGAAGTTCTACAACTAGAAGGAAAGAGAAAAGAGCATTGAGACGTGCACAAGCACTGAAAAGCTGAGGTACGGAGGTGCGCAAATCGGGCTGGCGGTGGGCGACTGGGAGCACTGCTTTTTTCAACCCAAAGGGAGACAAGCTCTCAATTACTCCAAACTCCAGTTTCTGGGGAGATGCGGGGGACCCAAACTCCTACGGGGAGAAGCTGGACTGTCTGCCATCGGTTCGGAAAGTGAGGGTGGCTTGCTTGCAGGGCTGCGTGCAGGAATAATTGTTTACTGCGCTGGGGCGTGGGACGCGGGGACGCAGTCGGAGATGCAGATCCGGCTAACTGGCACCCATCGCTGTTTGCCATGCCCTAGCCTAGTGATGCCCTGAGACCCCGCCCCACACAACCTACAAACCCACCCACCCAAGCTCCAAACAGCGGCTTTAGCATATGAATGGCCTGCCCTATCGCAGCTTAACCTAGCAAACTTGCAGCCTGGGTCAGACAGCTCCAAAACCTCCAAACCCCAAGCAAAGAGGAGAAAACTGTAGTTCTCGCTGTAGCGCCTGCTGGGTAGCCTCAGACCGTAGCTGACCTGCACCCCATTGTATATCCAGAAGCCAGTGTACCTAGTGGTCAGTGTGAGACACCAGATTTCAACTCCTCACATCCATAAGTGACACATTCAAGAGGCAGACTCAGTGAGCACCAAAGCCCCACTGAAACAAGTCCTGCACCATAGGCGTGTCTCCAGTGCAGCAGTTCTTCCATTATAGACACAGCGGGTCCTCACAGTCAATTGGCCTGGAGGTCAATTCCTCCCACTGTACCAACAGCAATCAAGGCTTAACTACACCAAGACTTTGCACTCAGCCCACAAAGGGGTGTACCAAGAGCGTCCACCTCAGGTGATTTGGGAGGTTGAGCTACTGGCCCCTATAGGTCACCTACCACACAAAGCCACTACATCAACACAAGGAAACAACAAAATGCAGAAACAAAGAAACATGTCACAAATGAAAGAAATGGAAGAAAGCAAACTACTGGACGACATAGAGTTCACAACCACGTTTATAAGGTTACTCAAGAATCTTCTAAAAACCGCTGAGGAACTTAGTGAGACCTTTAAGGATCTTAATGAGAATGCCAAAAAAATGGAAAAGGACCAGTCAGAAATTAAGCATACACTGTCTAAAATAAAGAATATACAGAAACTCAACTGTAGATCAAAGTACCCCAAGAATCAAACCGAAGATCTGAAATATGAGGAAACAAAAAACACCCAACCAGAAAAACAAAAAGAAAAAAGAATCCAAAAATATGAAGATAGTGTAAGGAGCCTCTGGGACAACTTTAAGCGTACCAACATCCGAATTTTTGGGGTGCCAGAAGAAGAGAGAGAGCAAGATACTGAAAACCTATTAGAAGAAATAATGACAGAAAACTTTCCCTACCTGGTGAAAGAAACAGACTTACAAGTTCAGGAAGCGCACAGAACCCCATACAAGAGGAATCCACAGAGGACCACACCAAGACACATCATAAGTAAAATGCCAAGGGCAAAAGACAAAGAGAGAATCTTGAAAGCAGCAAGAGAAAAACGGTTAGTTACCTACAAGGGAGTACCCATACGACTGTCAGCTGATTTCTCGGCAGAAACCATGCAGGCCAGAAGGGAGTGGCAAGAAATATTCAAAGTGATGAATAGCAAGAACCTACAACAAAGATTACTCTACCCAGCAAAGCTATCATTCAGAGTTGAAGGTCAGATAAAGAGCTTCACAGACAAGAAGAAGCTAAAGGAGTTCATCACCACCAAACCAGGATTACATGAAATGCTGAAGGGTATTTTTTAAGAAGAGGAAGAAGAAGAAAACGGTAAAGATAAAAATTATGAACAACAAAATGACATCAAATACATACCTACCAACAAGTGAATCTAAAAATCAAGTGAATAAAAAATCGGAAGAACAGAATAATCTGGTGAATATAATAGAATCAGGGACATAGAAAGGGAATGAACTGACAATTCTCAGGGGGAAGAGGGTGTGAGGGGTGCAGGAAGAGATTGCACAAAAATCTTACACCTATGGATGAGGACAGTGGCGGGGGGTAAGGGCATGGGGTGGGGTGGGGAATCAGGTGGAGGGGAGCTATGGGGGAAAAAAAAGAGGAACACCTATAATAATCTGAACAATAAAGATTAAAAAAAAATAATAATTTTACAGATGAGGACTGTGACCCCAGAAAAATAAACTGACTTGTCAAGGTCCAACAAGCTGGTCAGTGGCAGAGCCAGTCTTAACACCCAAGTTTCTGAAACACTCATCTGAAGCTTTTTATACCATTCGATGTGTAAAAAGAAAGAAAGGTAGAAACATAATTCCATTATTAGACATAAAACACTAACTATGGCATTGGTAGTGCAAAAATTTGTGTTGGATTGTGAATACCTAGAGGACAGAGACTATGTCTTACTTAGTTTTGAATCTTCCTCCCCACCCCCCATAATTGCAAAGAATATTTTACATACTGTAGGTGCTGAATTAATAAAAGAATGAGACTGGTCGGTGTGGCTCAGTGGTTGACCTATGAACCAGGAGGTCACGGTTTGATTCTGGTCAGGGCACATGCCCGGGTTGTGGGCTTGATCCCCAATAGGGGGTGTTGCAGGAGGCCGCTGATCATTGATTCTCTCTCATAATTGACGTTTCTATCTCTCTCTCCCTCTCCCTTCCTCTCTGAAATTAATGAAAATATATTTTTAAAAATAATAAATAAATAAAAGAATGAGTGGTTAATGGTGTCTGGTTTGTGGTATAATATGTGGTTTTCTTTTACTGGGAAGACAGTGGAAAGAAGTTGCTGCATTCACCACAGATTGTTAGCTTTTCATTATGGCTTGGAGAGTTTGGAATGAGGTTGATGTATCTCCCACTACTAATAGCAACTAGCCTCTGGAGCTGAAAGACTAAAATCTAAGAAAAGAGATTTTTTCCAGAGGTATGTTTTAACAACTAACTAGTTTGTAATTCTCTTTAAAGATCTATCAAGGCCATGAGTGTTGCTAGTTTGAATCAATTTTCATATTTATGTTTCTGAAAATCTTTCAGACTAAAATCAAGATGGCGATGACAAATAAGGAGGCTGATTACAATGAGCAACAAAAACGGCCCATTGTATGTACCTGCAGTAAAACTTAGCTATTGTCATGATGTAATCATATTCATTAGATTGTTATGTAATCGAATATAAACTCTTTTTAAATACTGTTCACAACATCTTTAATCCTTTGATATCGCTGAGAGAATGGAGATAGTTGCTACCTTCCTTCATTGAAGAAAACAGAAATGGAGAAAGATCATCTGTTGGTTATTCATCAAGTTAACAGCAAAATCACAAATGCAGACCTGACCTCTGAGGACCCCTAAGAAAGACTTTGAATAAGAGTCTAGTAATCTTTGATAGTTGTTTGAACTAAAGGCCGTGTCATCATTTAAAACTAACACTAGCCAGGACCCTGAGAAATTCTATTTGCATAAGAAATCTATAATCAAAAGTTTATAGAAACATACTATTGGCATCCCAGTAGCTTTCTCAGCTTGAACATATGTTATCTTATCCTTTTTTAGAATCTTTAAAAAAATAAAACCAGTGCTGGAACTTTGGGTGCAGCTTAAAGTACAAGCATAGAACAATTAGGAACAATGCCCATATGATTGAATTTGAATGAAGAATTTCAATAACTTTGAAACAAATTGTGGGCATCCCACTATCACGTTTTTTATAAGTTTTCTTGAAGGGATTACAGATAGAAAGCTATTAAAAATTAAGCTATATTTTGCAGATTAATTTGGCTGGACATGTTAAAATGGCTGGGGCCTAGGTTAAGGAGAGACAGTCTTTGAGGGCTAATGATGTCTGGTGGTATTTTATCATCAGGCAGGTGCTACACAAGTGGAGTTTAAGTTTCCATCTATGATTCCATCCCATGTTCATCTGATTTGAAAACAAGCAGTATGGCTAAGGAAAGAAAAGACTCTCTTGAGGATCAGGAGAATAGATATAAACCCAGAGCAATCATTTGCAGTACAACCTGAGGAAAATTGTTCAACTTCTCTGAGCTTTGGATTTTCCATCTAAAAAATAAATGGGAGGTACTTGAATTATAGGGGGGGTCACTTTGTAAATTATATAATTGTTTATGCTGTACACATGAAACTAATATAATATTGAATGTCAAAAAAGGGAAGAAAACTCTGTAAGAAGACAAGCTGATGAGCAGAGACCTGGAGGTGAAGGTGCAAAAAGACCCTGGGCTTGACAAGGGCAGAGACACCATATTGGGGAGGGGAAAAAAGAGGTGGTATGGTTAGAGTTAAATAAGAAGGGTCAGACTAAGGATGTGGACTTAACTAAGTGAGACGCTGGCAACTGAAGTTAACATGAGAAAATGGTGTGTAAAAGATTGGCCAAGGGTGGTAGCAGAATGCATTAAAGAGCTAAGTGCCTGGAACTGGTAAGGCCCCCTGTAGTGATTTGCAATAATTCGTATGTGAGGTGAGGAGATCTGAAGTAGCACTGCCATAAAGAGAGGGAAGAAAATCAGTGATGGCTAAGGTGATGATGTAATACACAGAAAGAAGATGGGAGAAGAGAACAGAAAGGGATGCCAAGATGTTGAATTAGAGGGCATGCGTGGCAAGTCATCCATGGGGAAACACTGACTGAGCTTTCGCTGTGAATGTGGTAATGTGGATAACCAGATTAAGTGTGATGGTGACAGTTGAAGCCATTGGAACAGATGAGTTCCCCTGCTAAACAGAGAGAACATAGCTCAGGATTTAGGATGGAACATTGGAGAATTAATGTGATAATGTATGTAAAGTACTTAGCACAGTGGCTAGCATATACTAAGCAATCAATAAATGGCAGCTTTTACTATAGTAAAGAACACACAGATTTCAAAGATAAGGCACACAATGAGCTTTCAGAGGAGAGAGGCATACATGGAGGACTACATATAACAGCTCCCCTTTCTGATTAGAGAGTCTAATCTCTAATGGTAAGGGAGTCAGGCCCCAATGCAAGAGTACCCCAGGACTCCCAATGGTCATCTTCCACAAAACTCTTTACCAAATACAGAAGAGAACCAAATGTTAACAGCTTTGTCAGTAGTTTGAATTTCTGGGAGATACATTAACTGATCACTCAGGTATTAGCTGGAAAGGATATGAAATATAACTCACAGATCTATCTTTTTTTAAGCCAGAGTTTGTAAGAGTTTACCATTACCCTTCTCCTAACCGGTTAAGATCAGCCTTGGGATCACAAAGTGTGGGTCAAAGTGTTCTTGCTTGGGTTGAGTCCCTGGGCAGTTAGCATCAACTGGAACAGGAATGTCCACTTTGTAGTATCCCTCCAACTTCCTGGAACCTTGACCTCAGCTCTATATACCTGGACATATCTCCAATCATGCAACCCTAGTAAGGGGCCCCTTAAATATCACAGTAACCATGGTACCCATATAGACAAATACTCCTAGAAAAGCATTCATGCGTTTGTTAGCATATATTGATCACTTACTCTGATCTAAGCACAATGTCACCCACACTAAATAAAATAGAAGGTTCTAAAAAAAAGTAAGTCAATGAGTAGATAGGGGAGTGGAGAGAAAATAATTAATAAGGGCTAAAGTGCTAGACTGTTAATAAGATGCCACAAAGCATTTAACTGTTCATCTGTCTTCATAAGCTTTTTCTCTTTTATAGCAGAAAAGACAATTAGATGTGTAGGATACTCAATCCTAATTTCTGAATTCAAGAAGTAACTAATGGTTCCACAAAAGAAGTGTTTTTCCACTTTTCCTACATCAATCCAGCATGTGTGCGAATGTATCTCTGTCAACGATTGGGGAGAAAAAAGGAAGGAGAATACGATTACTGCCAGAACAAGCTCAACAGACAGGAACAGAAAAGAATTTTACTGGCAGAAATTAGAAATTGTTCTTTCTCACTCCACCAACACATAGTAATCAACACAGAACTACCTTCTGCTGCCTTCATAAGCTGTGTTACAAAAATGATGCCTCAAGGATACAAGTAGAATTTACCATGCAATAAAGCTGTACCACCCTAGTTAGCACACCTGAAACTATTTTTAAAGTATTTAATTTTTGCTCATGATACTTTTGATATAGACCCAATAGTCTAAGTTAGTTAATGCATGAGGCTAAAACTTTTTGACCATAGGCCTTTGCAACCCCTCCAGAACAGATTGAAAAGTATATGATGAAATCTTTAGAATTAATAAAAACTCTTTCTCTCTGTGTCTGTCTCTCTCTCTGTCTCTCTCTGTCTCTCTGTCTCTCTCTCTTTCTCTCTCTGTCTCTCTCTCTCTCTCTCTCTCACACACACACACACACACACACGTGAGTGTTTCATGCATGTGACATGTAATGTTTCAAATGCTACTAGACATGTGCGGTGAGATGTTAAAATAAGACTGTCTTCCTTTGGCCAAAGCTCCTAGAAAAATGAACACCAACCACTCCCACATTCCAAAGTGAGGTGCTAGAGCCCCTAAGCAGAACTTGCTGTTTTGTAACCATTCCTTGTCTTGGAGATGCTGAGAGTTTTTGAAGACTGAGAAAAGGATTTCTTGTAGAGTGAATTGTGAAAGTGTAGTGGCATTTTCCTTCTCCATCATGCTTACCTTGAGCTCTGTATTGCACTTCAAGCCCAGTGGGAGGTGTGTCAAGGAAAACACCAGAGTTCAGTATGTTTCCATGTCAACAGTGAGAAATCTAAAGGGTTAGTTAGAGACTGTCTGAAGTAACTTGAGGCAGCAGAATAGACCACTGCAGCTTGTAGGTAACTACATCCCTGCTGACAACAGAGACAAGGTGCTCGTTTGCTACATGAGTCAGTGTAAACATTATAGGCAAGAGGTTGCTGACCTGGAACTGGTTAGAACAGTGCCCAGGAGGGTTTTCTTTGAGAGACAAGACAACCTTCAGCAGAAAGAGGCTCAGAAGTTTCACTGGGTTTACAAGGTCTGAAGAGGTACACAGACAGGTTGTCCAAAGCCAAGGCAAGGGCTATAGTTGAGTACCACCAGGGGGATCTCTGAGGAGACCACAAAAGTACCACTAGAGAATGTGCTCACATCTCTGCCCAGCCAGAGGAAATTAGGCCCACTACAGTGGTGCTAGCCAGACTTTTGCTGTTCCACACCTCTCCTGCATTCCCACACGTCAATATTAAAGGAGCCAGAGTGAGCCTAGAGAGTGGGGCATAAGAAAGGGAAACAACTCACACCCACCTGCACAGCAAGCTTCCAGTTGAAGCAGGTCCAAGCTGGGAGAAAGAAGAAGGTGTAACTTTGAATGAAGTTCAAAAATTTTATTACGCTGCACTAGACATATTAATTACTGAACTAAGACTGTTCTAGGAAATCAATGACCAGATAAGACAAGGTTTTCTTATCTAATTGTGAGCATATAAACTCTGAGGTCTGCCCAAGATTTCATCTGGGAGCAAAGAAAGATGTAATTGCACAGAATGCAGACAAAGAAGGAAAAGTACCCATTTGTTTTCTGAGTGCACCATACTCTTTCCTATATGTCTACAGCTCCTGCTGAAAGGACAGACCCTAGAAAGCCACATTTTGCCCTTTGTGACTACATTTTACTCCCCATTCCTGGTCATAGTTGATTAGACCAGGGAAGGATATTTGACCAAAGTCAGCCAAATAATTGTTCAGCCAGAGACCTGTGACATGCCCTTGAATGAAAAGAAAGTAAGGGCAATCAGTTTCCTTTGCATGGGAATATAAGAAAAAAGAAGAGAATGAATAAACTTATCCATGGGAATTAAACCTAAATATCAGTCATTCATTCAACAAATATTTAGAAAGGGCACTATTATGTTATAGTAAAGAGTAAGAAACATAAAGTCCCTGTTATCAAGGTGCTAACATTCTAATGGGTAAGCAGACAAAAATCAGTTAAAGAAATAAATAAATTAGAGAATGACAGATTATTATTATTGCCTTGAGGGAATACATAGAATATTTGGACAATATTCTAAATTGTCCAGGGGGAGGGACCTACTCTAGATAAGGTTGTCTGGGATGAGCTTGCTGAGGTATGATATATAAACTAAAATCTGAAAAATTATATAGATCCAGATTTGTGAAGGCTCAGGAAAAGAGTGTTTCAAACATAGAGAAAAGCAAATGCAAAGACCCTGAGGAAGCAAATTGCTCGGCACATTCCCAGAACTGACAGACGGCCAGGGCAACTAGAGCAGAGTGAGCGAGAGGAAAAGATGAGCTCAGAGAGGGAGAGCAGAGCCAGACCATGCTGAGATTGGGAGGCCATGGTGAGTACAATGTGACCTAACGATACAGAGTTTAGGCCACTGTGAACTAAGTGAAATATACCTTTAAAAAATAACAAAGGCAAAACACACACACACACACACACACACACACAAACACACAAAACGAAGACTGAGCAGTAACTCTGAGCTGTCCAGTAAAAAGTATAGCTAACAAATATTGAGTTCTTTCATGCCTGTCAATGTACTGCATTAGAAATCAGCAAACTTTTTCTAAAAATTTCTAGATAATATATATTTGAAACTTTTTTAGATCATACTGGCTTGGTCAGAACTATTCAACTCTTGTAGTAGGAAAGCAACCAGATAACATGTAAATTAATTAACATAACTATGTGTGAATAAAACTTTATGGACACTGTGAATAAAACTTTATGGAAATTTAAATAGCATATGATTTTCATGTGTCAGGAAATTTTAAAACCATTTTAAAGATGGTTTAGCTCATGGATCCTAAAAAACAAAATAGTGGGCAGGTTTGTTCCATAAGCCATAGTTTGCCAACCACTATTATAGATGGTTTACTTGTGATTAACTCATATACTCACTTTATAGAAGGGGAAAATGACAAAAGTTCTCACAGCTAAAAACTGGCAGAACCAAGATATGTACCAAGCAAATCTGGTTCCAGATTACATTCTGTTAATTTTGCAATCTTGCCTTATGCTAAAAAAATAATGCAAATTTAACATATTCAGGAGAAACAGTTCTGTAATGGTGGAATAAAAAATCCATTCCTCCATAAAAGCAAAGGGAACACTAGCAAAAACAGTTAAAATCAACTTTTTCAGAACTCTGAAAATTGACCAATTCCAATGGCATTTTCACAGAAATGGAAAAACAACCTAAAATATGTATGGAACCACAAAAGATTCCAAATAGCCAAAGCAATCTTGAGAAAGAGAAACAAAGTGGAGGCATCACGTTTTCTGATTACAAAGCTATAATAATCAAAGCAGTATAATATTGGCATTTTTTAAAAACCCACATAGACCAATAAAACAGAACAGGAAACCCAGAAATAAATCACTGCATATAATGTCAATTAATTTTCAACAAAAGTATTAAGAATATACAAGGTGGTGCCCTAACCAGTTTGGCTCAGTGGATAGAGCATCGGCCTGCGGACTCAGGGGTCCCAGGTTCGATTCCGGTCAAGGGCATGTACCTTGGTTGCGGACACATCCCCAGTAGGGGGTGTGTGGGAAGCCGCTGATCAATGTTTCTCTCTCATCGATGTTTCTGACTCTCTATTCCTCTCCCTTCCTCTCTGTAAAAAATCAATAAAATATATTTTTTAAAAAAAGAATATACAAGGTGGAGAGGATAATCTTTTCATTAAATGTTGGAAAAACTGGATATCCACATGCAAAAGAATGAAACTGGATACCTATCTTACAACATACACAAAAACCTACTAAAGGTAGATGAAAGACTTGAATGTAAGATCTCAAACTGTAAAACTCTTAATTTGGGGAATTTACACCAAAAGCAAAGGCAATAAAAGCAAAAATAAACCACTGGGACTACCTCAAACTAAAAAGCTCCTGCACAGCATAGGAAACCATCAACAAAATCAAAATATAACCTACAGAATGGGAGAAAATATTTGCAAATCACAAATCTTATAAGAGTTCAATTTCCAAAATACACAAGGAACTCATACAACTCAATAGCAAAAATACATACATAAATAAATAAACTAATTTAAAAATGGGCAAAGGACCTAAGTAGACATTTTTTAAAGAAGACACACAGATGGACAACAGGTACATAAACAAGGGGCTCAATATCACAAAACATCCAGGAAATGCAAATTAAAAGCAATGAGATATCACCTCACTGATGTTAGAATGTCTACTACCAAAGGGACAAGAGATATCAAATACAGGTGGGAATGTGGAGAAAAGGGAACCCTTGTACATAGTTGGTAGAAATGTAATATGGCACAGCCACTATAAAAAACAGTACAATGGTTTCTCACAAAATTAAAAATAGAACTACCATATATTCTAGCAATCCCACTTCTGGGTATATATCCAAAGGAAATTAAAACAGGATATCAAAAAATACCTGCACTCCCATGTTCACTGCAGCTTTATTCTCATTAGCCAAGATATGGAAACACCTAATGGATGAATAAATAAAGAAACACACACACACACACACACACACACACACACAGGAATATTATTTTGACTTAAAAAAGGACATCCTGCTACTTGCAACAACATAGATGAACCTGGAGGGCATTATGCTAAGTGAAATAAGTCAGAGAAAGACAAATCCTGCATAGTATCACAATATGTGGAATCTAAAATAAACAAGTTAATAAGTAAGTAAGTTATAGTTAAACTCATAGAAACAGACAGTACAGTGGAGGTTGTCAGGAGCTGGAGGGTGGAGAAAATGGGGAGAGGTTGGTAAAAGACATACACTTTCATTGATAAGATGAATACAGTCTGAGGATCTAATGCATAACATGAGTTGATAATACTGTATTGTAGTATTGAAATTTGCTCAGAGAGTAAGACTTAAGCGCTCTCATACTCAAAAATTAATATGTGAGGTGATGGATATATTAATTAAATTGATTGTGGGAATCCTTTCACAATATATACATACTAGAGGCCCAGTGCACAAAATCATGCACCAGTGGGGTCCCTTGGCCTGGCCTGTGAGATCGGGCTGAAACCGGCTCTCTGACATCCCCTGAGGGGTCCGAGATTGCGAGAGAGTGCAGGCCAGGCCAAGGGACCCCATCAGTACACAATCAGGGCCGGGGAGGGATGTGGGAGGTTGGCCAGCTAGGGAGGGATCATGGGAGTGCTCCGGGGCATGTCTGGCTGGTCTCGCTCAGTCCCGATCAGCTGAACCCCAGCAGCAAGCTAACCTACCTACCAGTAGGAGTGTTTGCCCCCTGGTAGAGAGTGCACGTCATAGCGAGCGGCTGAGCGGCCTTAGCATATCATTAACATATTACTCTTTGATTGGTTGAATGGACGATCAGATGACCGGACACTTAGCATATTGGCTTTTATTATATAGGATATCAAATCATCACATTGTACACTTAAAATATAATACAATTCTTTAAATATAATACAATTATCTCTCTATATAAAAGGCTAAGTGACCAACCGTTCGTCCATCTGACCATCCGACTGACCCACTGGCCAGTACGTGTGATGCGCACTGGCAATTTAAAAATAAACGTTGTCTCGCGCATGCGCGCTACATAAGAGCTAATCGCACACGACGCCAGAATGTATCTGAAGACCAACTATTGGCACTTTGTTGTTATATCATGTTGTTGTTGTTTATTTATAAATCAATTTATCAATCATTGTTTTTATCAATGTTTGTATATCATGTTTTTGTTATTTTTATGTCATGTCTTCATTGTTTTTTATCATGTTGTTATTGTTTATTTATTAATCAATTGATATATTGTTTTCATATACATTTTACTAATTTTCTTTCATCTCTGACACTTCTATTATAGAGAAAGGGTGAATAGCGATATTAAAATATTTTGTATTTTAATTTTATAATAATATATATATTATTTTGACATGTAATTTTTTGCAGTAACGTAATTATCACACAAATCTTTCTTATAAATAATTTCCTTTCAATGTGCACAAATCAGAAGTCAAACCTTTACCTAAAGAAACTAGAAAAACTCAATCTAAAGCAAGAAAATGGAAGGAAATAATAAAGATTAGAGAAGAAATAGTGACAGATGTTAACTAGACTTATTGTGGTGGTCATTTCACAATATACACAAATATTAAATCATTGTGTTGTACACCTAAAACTAATATAATGTTATACCTCAATAAAATTAAACCAAAACAAAGCAAAAATTAACTCTAAATGAATTTAAGACTTGAAACCAAAACACTATTGAAAGAAAGCATAGGCAGTAAGCTCCCTGACCTTTGTCTTGGTGATGACTTTTTGGATTGAAAGCAAAGGCAGCAAAAGTGAAAAAAAACAAGTAGGACCACATTACATTAAAAAGTTTTGCCCAGCAAAAGAAACCATCTACAAAATGAGAAGGGAGGCTACTGAATGGGAGAAAATATTTGCAAATCATTTAGCTGATAAGGGTCTAATATACTAATATACAAAGTATACTACTCAATTGCAAAAAAAAACACAATTTGATTTAAAATGGGCATAGGATTTGAATAGACAGTTTTTTAAAAAGGAGTAAGTTAAATAGAGAATAGAAAAACAATACATAAAATCAACTAAATACATAAAATCAACTAAATACATAAAATCAACTAAATACATAAAAGTTAATGGTTTGGGCCCTGGCTGGGTTGCTCAGTTGGTTGGAGCATTGTCCCAATATGCCAAGGTTCAGGGTTCAATCTCTGGTCAGGACACATATAAGAATCAACCAATGAATGCATAAGTAAGTAGCACAACAAATTGATCTATCTCTCTCTCTCTCTCTCTCTCTCTCTCTCTCTCTCTCTCTCTTCATTTCTCTCTAAAAATAAATACATTTTAAAAAGTGGATTCTTTAAAAAATTCAACAAATTGACAAACCTTTTTTTAGACTGACCAAGAAAAAAAGAGAGAGAATATCCAAATTAATAAAATCAGGAATATGCAAGTTAATAAAATCGGGAACAAAAGAGGGGGCATTACTGCTGACCTTACAGAAATAAAAAGGATTATAAAGGAATGCTATAAACAATTCTAAACGAGTAAAATACATAATATAGATCAAAATGGACAAATTCCTAGTAAGACACAAACTGCCAAAACTGACTTGAGGAGAAATAGAAAATTTGAACAGATCTATATATAATAAGTAACGAGATTTAACTAGCAATAGACAAATTCCCCCCCAGAAAAGTCCTGCACCAATCCTTCACAAATTGTTCCAAAAAAATAGAAGAGGAGTAAATACATTCCAATTGATTCTATGAGGCTAGTAGTATTCTAATACCAAAGAAAATTCCCCAAAAAGAAAACTATGGATTAATATCCCTCATGATTGCAGTGTAAAACTTAAAAGTACCAGAAAACAGAAACATAAATCACAAACAAGTGGGATTAATCCTAGGAATGCATGGGTAGTTTGATGTGAAAACTGATCAATGTAATAAACTGTATTAATAGACTAAAGGATAAAACCACATGATAGCAGAGCGTAATGGCCAAGAGCATGAGTCTGAAACCTCCACATAAGTTTCTATATTAGCTTTACCACTGGCTGTGTGGTTTATGGCAAGTCAAGAACATTTCTATGCCTGCTTTCCCCTAGGTTTATTTGAGGACTAGAATGTATAGGATTTACAATAGTGCCTGATATATAGTAAGCGCTAGTCAAGTATTTACTGTGTTATTTAACTATTTTTATTTACTAAACTTGCAAAGGATCATGAAAATTATGACTTAACCAACTCCAAATTGTTTTTGCTGCTCTACCACAAGTATCTCAACTGACATTCTCAATTTGCTATTTTAAGTGCTACAGAAATGCTATTGAGAAGTAACAGATGCTTTCAGAGATTAAAATTAACTCATCAATATGAGAATAAAATCTACCATGGTCAAAATGATGCCCTAGCCGGTTTGGCTCAGTAGATAGAGCATTGGCCTGTGGACTGAAAGGTCCCAAGTTCTATTCCGGTCAGGGGTACAAGCCTGGGTTGCGGGCTCGATCCCCAGTAGGGAATGTGCAGGAGGCAGCCAATCAATGATTCTCTCTCCTCATTGATGTTTCTATCTCTCTCTCTCTCTCTCCCTTCCTCTCTGAAATCAATAAAAATATATTTTTAAAAAATGTTGATATCCTTATGTTTTATTCTTCCCCTGATGTTTTCCTTCTCAGAAAATAAACCAGTTTCTCAGACTCCCCACCCCAGATTGTCATCTTTGATCTCTTTTCTTTCCCCTCATATTCAATATTCAATATACAAGCAAATTCTTCAAAATTTATCCCAATCCATTCACTCCCTACCTCCCCAGCGGTAGCATGCTAGTGCCATCATCTCTCTTCTGGATTGTTTGCTATATTAGCCTTCTGACTGACTTCTCTGCTTTCCCTCCTGTTCCCATACATCCTAGTCTCCATACAATAGCCAGAATGACACTTAGAACAAAACCGATCCAGAGACATGGAAGCATGGAACAGACTGAGGAATCTTAGAGGGAAGTGGGGGAGGCAGAGGCGGTGGGAAGAGATTAACCAAAGAACTTACATGCATGTATGCATAACCCATGGACACAGGCAATAGTGCTGTGAAGGCCTGGGTTGGGGCGGGGTGAGGAGTGGAAGGCAGTGGGGGAGAAGCAGGTTGGAAGGGGTAAAGGGGGAGGGGGGGGACATACTTTTAACAATAAAGATACATTTTTAGAAAAGATAATAAATCATAATGATTTATAAAAAAAAAATTGTGAATCTGATCATGACTGTTCTTACCATGCCCTACAGGCCCTACATAATCTGGCTCATGGGTAGCCTCTATTATCTACAAATTTCTTCCCTACTCCCAGCGCTTCAGCCACAGCTGATTTCTGTGTTGATGTTGCCTTAAGGTCTCTGCACTTGCTGTTTCCTCTTCAGTAACATCCTTCCCTCTCTCCATTCAGGTCTCTGCTCAAATTTTACCTCCTCAGAGCTGCCTCTGGCCATTCCACCTAAAATAGCCCCATGCTGCTCTCTACCTTCTTACCCTGATTTACGTGTCTTCATAGCATTTATTGCTACTTGACATTACACATTTATCATCTGTTGCATTCCATGATTTTGTCTGTTTTTTTCACCGTGGCATTCTTGGTGCCTAGAGCAGTACCCAACACTCTAGTGATCAATAAATATTTGGTGAATGAACGAAGGGACAGACAATCAGGAGACCTAAAAGAAAGTAGCAGAGACAGCATTATATAGAATCATATGTCTCTGGGACTGCATTGACTCCCGCAGGTTTACAGGCTCAATTACAGTTCAAGTGTATCCTTAGAATAGCCACCCCTCCTCATTTGTCTTTGTTCCTTGCAACAAGAAATTAATCAAACCTGAAATTGGTACCAGGAATGGGGTGTCAAGTAAAAAAACCCAAAGAAAGTGTGGCGCTCACTTTCTAGCAACAAGGTGAGAAGCAGTAAGTAGCATCTCCCCATCTTAGTATGAGGAAGAAGTATGGGGCTGAGGAGGAAAGGCTAGAAAGATAAGCCATGGGCTGGGATACATTGGGCCCTGAGAAACAAATCTTTCAGGAACTTAGTGGCCACTGCCTTAGAGCATTTCTGAGCAATGAAAGTAAAGAACAGGGGTTTAGTATCCTTCGTTTCCTTAAGTAAAGCAGTCTATGTTTCCAGGTTGCCCAGCCAATGGAAGATAGAGAAAAGTGGGGCCAGTTTGCATCTCTCCCATGTCTTACAAATCCACATGGCAGGGAACGCCACAGCAAATGCAAAGAAGGAGAAGATAAATTATGCTGCTCGGTATTGGAGTATCAGGCAGAAGAGGACTGCTCTGCAGGGCCTCCCCTTAGAGCAAACTCCCTCAACAGTGTGAGAACTCAAGCAGTGTGGCTGGTGACTAAAGAACAAGCTCCTCTCCAAAGAATGGAGACCTATGGTATTCCCTGGTCCTATCATATATATCCTACCATGCACCAGAAGCTTGCCTTAAAGGGCAGGCTTGCAGTGGGAGGGTGGGTAGAGAACAGGCATTAATTGCAAGCCTGGAGTGCAAATAGGCAACGAGCGAACTGCTCTCAGTTCTCCCAAGAGGCACTGCTCTGTTTAAACACCCTGATGGTGGCAATTTAACCTGCTCACAGAACATAACCTTTGCCCTGTTGCTTTAACAGTTGTTGCTGAGAGAACCAGGCAGCCCCCAGATCACAGGATTATTTAATGTGCTAGTAAATGTATTTCAGTTGTCTCTATTTGTTACTTGAATTCCTGAGAAGCCATGAAAGTTTACAAGCTACGGTACAAACTTCCAGTAAAGTCAAATAGACACCTGTTCACTCTTTTGTCACATTTAGCAATCATAAATATTCAATGATTTACATCTTAAAATGATCGTTGTTTGTTTTTAAAAATAGTCATTTTAAGAACCACAATGAAGACTATATTTCAAAAAATAAATATCCTTATTTAGAATTTGAAAGCATCTGAATGAATTCATTAGGATTAAGTATGGCTTCAAGTAACAGTGACTTAAACAAGGTCAAAGTTTATTTCTTTATCAGGTGAAAATTGATCCAAGGCTAATATGAGAATCCACAATCCTCAAGTATTAATGCTCCTTCTAGCTCACTGTTTTGACATCCTTATGACTGAGTCCTTGTCCTCAAGGTCCAAGAGGGCAGCTGGAGTCCAGTCATCACACCATTTTTCCACATAGCATCATGGAGGAAAAAGATGAAGGATGGGAGAAGACACTCACCAGCTGCCTTTTAAAATGGTTTCCTGGGAGGCCTGCACAATATGTGTTTATATCACATTAGTTAGAACTTAATCACCTGGTCATACTCGGCTACAAAGCAACTGGGAAATGACTATATTCCAGGTGGCTATAAGCCTAGATAAACATTGGGAGTTATATTACTAAGGAAAAAGAAGAATTGATATTGAGGTCAACAACTAGCAACCTATGCCCCACTGGATAGAGCTCTAGAAATTCTGTTTCCAGGACAGGTTAGCCACGATTGTTGCTAAGGATGAGAAGATTAGTCCATGTAACTATTAAGATATGCCTGGCTAGACAGAAAAAAATGGAGATGGAAATTTAGGTTAGAAAGTAGGGATGGAATGTTTTTATTTTAAAATATAAAGAGAAAATGATGAATCAGGAAATGAAATGGTGTGTGTGTGAAAGAAGAGTGAGGCTCTTAACGGATACCTCCACTGCCTTCAAGTTACAGAAGTGGGAGGGCAGCAGGGTTGAAGAGTCATGTTAAACTGATGGTTGAAAGCATGGGTCAACAAACGATGGCCCTAGAACCAAACCAAGGTCACTGTTTTTGTAAATAAAGTTTTATTAGAACACAGCCACACTCATCATTTACATATTGCCTATGGCTGCTTTCCATACTGTAATGGCAGAGTTGGGTAGTTGTAATAGAGACCATGTGACCTGCAGAGATGAAAATATTTGCTATCTAGACCTTTACAGAAAATGTTTGCTTACCTCTGGTTAAAACACCTGGGTGAGGTGTTACAACCTCTGACTTGACTACTTGCTATGTTCTTAAAGCAATTTCACATTAAAAAATAACAGTGATCCCTAGCTGGTTTGGCTCAGTGGATAGAGCATCGGCCTGCTGACTGAAGGGTCCTGGGTTCAATTCCCGTCAAGGGCACATGCCCAGGTTGCAAGCTCTATCCCCAGTAGGGGGCGTACAGGAGGCAGCTGATCGATGATTCTCTCTCATCATTGATGTTTCTATATTTCTCTCTCCTTCTCCCTTCCTCTCTGAAATCAATAAAAATATATTTTAAAAAAATAACAGTGAGTTACAAATAGGATTTAAGCTGTGACCACAGGATGCAATAGCTGCATATTATTAAGGAAGGACAATATTGCTTTCTTAAATAATGTGTTATCAATTGCTCTGGAGAAGTTCCTGTTTTGTATTATAGTTTGTTGGGTTTTTCCCAGACTCTGCATTCTCTCGTTTCATGGCTATGGGCAATTGAATGGGAACCTTCGCTCTGACAGATGGTGATAATGTCCCCAAGTGCTATCCATCACATGTTGTTGCTGCCGTTGTTAGAATGCAACATGGAGAGCCAAAACCGGTTTGGCTCAGTGGATAGAGCGTCGGCCTGCGGACTGAAGGGTCCCAGGTTCGATTCCGGTCAGGGGCACGTAACTTGGTTGCGGGCACATCCCCAGTGGGAGGTGTGCAGGAGGCAGCTGATCGATGTTTCTCTCTCATCGATGTTTCTAACTCTCTATCCCTCTTCCTTCCTCTCTGTAAAAAAATCAATAAAATATATTTAAAAAAAGAAAAGAATGCAACATGGAGATATTTCATTTTCTTGAGCTAATACATTTATTTATTTGAATACTAGTAAGCAAAACATTGATGCACAAAGCAAAGGAAAAGAAAATCATCTTTTGAATTTCAGATCAAATGTCACCTCCTCCAACAGGTGATCTTCTAGATGGAATTATTCTCACCTCCTCTGTCTTCTGTAGCATGCAGCTTGCATCTCTATTGAACCTGTTACATTATGTCTTGTTTTGAGATTGTCTGCGAACATATCTATCTCTTCCTCTTCTAGAATGTGAACTCCATAGTGGTATATCTTGTTAGTTTCTGAATGCCCAGTGCCCAGCATAATGCCTGGCACCTGATAGGTGCTCAGTAAGTGTTCATCACATCTTTTCTCATTATTCTTCACTAGAGGCCCGATGCATGAAGATTCACGCAAGAATGGGCCTTCCTTCCCCTGGCTGCCAGCAGCGCCTTCGCTCTGGCCGGAGCCACCTTTCTGCTCTGGCCCGTAGCCACCTTTCTGCCTTCCCACGCTGCCCAGAGGCCCGGAGTGGCTGGGGTGGTTCGGAATGCCTGTGCCCCCAGCAAGCATCCCGCCCCGCCCCCAGCCACTCGGCGCCTGTGTATGCAAATTAACCCGCCATATTTGTTGGGTTAATTTGAATACTCACTCCTGATTGGCTGGTGGGCGTCATGAAGATACAATCAATTAGCATGTTACTCTTTTATTAGGTAGTTTATAGAGGCAGTCAGATCTGCCTCCAGACGACGTTGTTCTGACCATTGAATTTTCCCTCCCCACCTTCTCAACTGTAAATTACATCCACCTTTATGCACTCCACCAAGTGGTGAAGCAGAAGAGAGAGAAAGGGGTGTTCTTTTCCCATATTCTCCACCTCCCTTCCTCCTGCTTCATTGATCCAAAACACTTGGACCTGTCTTGGCAAGAACTGACTCTGGCAAGAAATGCAGCAGCTTCACTACCCTGAATTTTAAACTTTATAACTGAGGAACTGTCTCTTCTTATCCCCACTCTCATCAAAACAAAGCTTTAGCTATAAGAACATAGGATTCCTAGATTTAAAAAACAAATGTATGAAAAACTAATCATGCTGGAAATGGGAACCCACGAGAATAGATACTCCCATGATGCCTTTCATAGGCCATGGAGTGGTTCTGCCTTTATTAGCAGGGGGCCCATGACAAGGATCAAAGAATGAGCTCCTTCCTGGCTCCAGCCATGTGCCTGTGGGCCCTTTTGCCTTTTCCTAGGGCTGCTGCCAGGACTGTCACTTAGTGCTCCAGCTTCCTAGGCACCCACCAGATGCAGCTGCCAGGCTGAAAGGAAAGAAGAATTGATTTCAGTTTCCAACTTGAGGATGTCCTCACTGCTCTGACCTTGAACAGGGCTATTTCACTTTTTTGCCAATCCTCAGTCCATAGCCAGAGTTTTGCTCTCAGCACTGTTTTGATGCATTTCCCCAGGATCTTTTTTCTTCACTTCTTCTCTGTGGCCTCTCATTTGTGGCCCTATTCTCTGGCCCTCTCCAAACCCAGCAGGGCCTCCTGGCCAACCAGGATAATGGTGGGCACTCAGAGAGTTGCGGCACTGGCTCTTAACAGGCTGACAGGCACCAGGGAGGACCAGTGACTGGGAGAGAACTGGGGCTACCTGATCTATCGAATCTGAGAATCCCTTTGACCCTTGCAAACAAAGAGAGATTGGTCCTAATATTAAGAGGGCTTGACCTATAGCAAGACCTACTTTTACCTTCTTTTCTCATTTAAAAGATGGAAATAACACCAGGAAGCTACAAATATTCACACAGAGACAATGTCAGCATAGTGGCAAGAGCCCCTTGGAAGAAAGCAGGCATTGTTTTGGGCTAGAACTATTAAGGATTTGAGGAAGTAATGCAGGAGAACTCAAATTTGGTCAGATTTTCCAACACTAAGATCAAACTAGATTAGGCAATTCTGTAGTCCAGCAATTCTGACTTTATTTCCAGTGAGTATGTCTTATTTTCAGAAGTCAGAATTGTCTAGGAAACACTGATTCTTGCACAATACTGCTATTCTATTCACCCCTTCCCCTCACCAGCCCAATCCTCTCCCCCTGGGCCACATCCCAGCAAAATGTGGTTGTGTGACTCTCTCTGAAGCAACATTTAGCTTTCCTGCTAGGAAACAAAATAAAAAGCTTCAGTTTCCTATGCAGGCTGGGAGTCAGGAATGCAGAGGCATGAGATCTTGTTCCAGTTCCACCTCAGCTACTTAGATAAGTTGCTTTATCTCTCTCGGCCTCAATTTCTCCCTACAAAATAAGTAGGCTAAATCTTTTTCTAAGGTTCCTCCCAGGCCCTGCTGCAATAATTCATTCTTAGCTGCACGAAATACATCACAATTCTGAAGAGGGGAAAATGATTGGCTCTCAGATGCACTGATTTCTCTTTGCAGTACGAATGGAAACTTTACAGAGGCCACTGCCGTATTGACTCAGACATGGGGGCAGGAGAATTATGGTTTGAGAAAGCTGTGCTCTAGAGTCCTGGGCTTCCATTCCTGTTGATAATCCACAGAGTTGACTCATACTCCTCTACTGACATCTATAGAGGCAGCAGAAATCATCTCCTTGAAGCATCATCCCTGCCCTCCACTACCCATCCACTTGACTACACATGGAGTGAGCATTTTTATGTACCAGACACTATTAGAAATACAAAAAATTAATTAGGTAAGCTCCCTTTTCAAACCAAGCTCACTATATTTGTAGAAATAAGAACCAGAAAGGTGAAAACCCATGGGTCCTAGTTGAAAAGTCATTTGATCCTCTTTTTCACCTGCCTAAAAAGAGAACTGAGTAGAGGTTCAGATCTTTGATATCAAACACACCTGATACCAAACTTTGGCAAGTTAATCTCACTCATTCAGTTTTCTCACCTTCAAAATGGCACAATAATGGAAATTCTCTCAAAGGGTTAGTGAGATAATGCATGTAAAAGTTAATTTTCTTGCCACAAATATTTTTGAGGGCTTTGTGTATTTTTGGAAGATAACTAAGAATATAATTTCAGTGTAGAGGTGGCCCCTTTCCTCATGAATTTTTCAGTGTGTTGCAAACATTAATTAGATATTACACAAATAAATATGTAAGTTTAAGTAACGATAAGTACTATGTGTCATTTGGGGTTTTCCAGGGAGCAGATGCAAAGACAGAAATAGAAGCATAAGAAATTTATAGGGGTTAATGCCTGAGAAATGTTAAGGGCAGAGGAAGCAGACTTGGGCAGGAAGAGCCTCAGTCCGCAATGCAGATCTGTCAAAGGCTCAGCCAGTCCAAGAGGGAGTAAGGAACAAAGACTGCCCATTAGAGGAATACCACGTTGAACAGAAATAACCAGGCACTAGGACCACCCACTATGTCTTTAGTTTGGGGCTGTCCTGGATGTGGCCTTGGCTAGAAAGCTGAGGCAGGTCCGAAAGGCACCAAAAGAAGGCATTCAGTCAACAGCACTCTTTACAGATGAATAGCAGTCACTGTTCTAAGAACTTCACATATATTATCTCATTTAATTCTCACAACACCTCTATGAAGTATGATTCTTATCCCTGTTTTGTAATGTTGAATGATGAATATCACCCAGTCCTCTGAGCTCTAAAGAGAAAGAAATTTTTCTTTGGCAGCTAAGCATTGTTCCTTGTTGACCCTTGGTGAAGAAGGGAGAGGGTCACTGGAAAAGGTGATGGAAGAGAAATGGCTTCAGGAGGTGAAGTTAACTCCCAGAGAGAAATATCGGGTAGTGGGAAGCAGAGGGAGGAGATGGAGGTAAGAATGAAGTGAAATCTGGAAAGGAGAGAAGTTTATAAAATATTTTAAAGAAGTTTTCAGTATTCCTTTTCCATCTCCTTCAGAAACTTTGGTGAAGCTCTACGTTGCCCTTTAGAATTTTCTGCCTTGGGTTTTCTTTAGTCTCCAACATTGTGCAGAGTTTGGCCTTGATAAGAGCTAGATAGGTCTCTGAGAACTTTGGAGGAAAGGTCTCTAAGAACTTTGGAGGCATGTGCATTACAAAAATTAACTTTACACAGAGGCACCTCTTTCTTTGGATCTGGAGAGTAAGGAGGAGGAACAAGGAGGGGAAGGGGTGTCTATACTGCAATGAAGGGAAGTTTTGAAAGAGAGACTGGGAGCAGAAGCCTTGGAACCCCCAACTTCATCAAAGTGATCCTGAAGGCTCAGGCTTAGGGACCAAAGAGTGGAGGCTGCACTGAGGCCACAGCGAAGGTGAAGAGCCTGAATTTCTACCAAATTGGGGTAAATTTACACTCTTCTGTTTCCTCTTCTTTAACATTCTGCTCATTGACTTCCTCCACCAACCCAGGAAATAGATTTGACCTCCTTATTTTCAAGTTGCTGGTGGCAAGAAGAATAGCAAAGATTTGCTCAAGGAAGAGCTATTATAAAATAATTGTAATTAGTGTAATAGTGCAGAGAGAGAAGCTCCATTTCTTCTGCAGAATTCAGGACTCTATTTGCATTTGAAAAACAATCTTATTAGAGCAGTATATTAGACTATAAGGTATTTTCCAGGAAAATATTTCAGAAGAACCATAGCAATCTTGTGCTTGTGTGCATGCAGACACAGATGCACACTCTTAATTTTCCAGTTAAAAGTACATAGGTACTTTTTCAATTAAAAAGCACTCAGAAAGTGAAATAAACTGACCACTAAATTTAAAGAGAAAAAGACTTGTGGAAAGCTATATGGCAAGGTTAAGAGAACTGTGGAATTAAAACCTTGCAAAAATAATTTGAGTTAAAAACTTTCTAAGAGAATTAGTCCATTTCATTGATTTAGGTAGTTATAAAAGTAATTACATTTTTCAGGAATTTTAATTGGTGGCTGCAATCAGATGCACATGGGGATTTCCTCCTGATGCTAGAATTGCAATCAGCATGTTTAATTCATCGATGGGGTATGTGAAATCCCCCAACCCAAAGGGCTATTATGCATCTAAAATCGCCCTTAAATGGCTTCCTATTTTTCATGTTTCTCTTCCACGACTTTTTACTCTTGGCTAAACCTCTTCACATATTAGGCTACTTATTTAGTTTCCTCCTTACCCTCACCTCCTTTATACATATTTCATAGTTTTCTCTTTGGGCTCAACAATCACAGAAAATGAAACTGTTTAGGACTCAGAGAATTTTAATGATCATCCTGTGCTATTCTCTCATCTTATAGGTAAGAAATCCAGGACAACACTGGTTAATTTTCCCAGGATTATGCAGCTGCTTAAGGGCAGGAGTGGTGAAAAGCCTAGGACCCAGGTCCCTTTCCCACCGGCCTCCTACTTTGCTCTTCAATAACTTTCCCTGGGGCAGCTCTCTTTTAATTTTTCCTCCTGGGGCCTCTGCCAGTTCACTAAGGCGCACCTTATGACATGGAACTCAGTACAACACACACACAATATGTTTATTCAAGGGCCACCAATGCCCTGGTTTGTTTCCTAAACACATTTTGTGGCCTTTTGACCTACTTTGCACATTGGGCATATGTCTTACTTTAAGTAGGCTGACCCAAATGCCTTCCCTCTATGAGAAGTCTTAAAATAGGGAAAAAGAAAATCCTCTATTTAAAAAAAAAAAAAAAAAGAAGAAGAAGAAAGAAAGAAAAAGAATACAAATGCCAACAGAAAACTAGAAAAGTCATGATCCCATCACTTTTCCCACCTCATATGCTATACTTCCTCCAGGCTGTTCTCCTAGGCATTCCTTTTAAATGTCATTGTTAACTGTCCTTAGCCTGACTTAGCTGAAACCGAGTGTTGGAATAAGTTAGTTATAAAACCGTCTTGCTCTTCCTCAGAATTGGTGGAAGCACATCCAGAGAGCACCAACACATCTAGAGCCTCACCCAGCACATGATTTGGGGAGTGGAAAATTACTTTTGTCATTCTGTGGTTGGGGGGCTGTGGCGGAGACCACTACTTGACTATTTAATATTTATATTCCCTTTTACTTTACTAAAAGAACTCCAGTTTTACTTAAAGCAACTCAGTGTGGAGCTTAAAAACGATATTTCTGCAGCCCCTCTTTTAATTAGGATTGGCTATGTGAAACAGATTTGGTGAAAAGATGTAAGCAGAAATCACAGGATGGCATATTGCAAGGAATGCTCTTTGAAATGTACTGGCTCACTCCATATGTTTGCTCTCCCTCCTTCCTCCTTCCTCCTACCTGTGTGGTAGATGTGATGGCTGGAGCTGCAGAAACCACCTGTGACCAGAAGGTAATCTTGAAGAAGGAAACTACAAATTAAGGATGTTGGCAGCTGAAAGAATAAGGCGGGACATCGATGATATTTTGATGCTACTATAGCAGCTCTGGGCTACCAACTTCCCAACTTTATGTTATTTGAGAGAAAGGTATATGTCCATCTTGTTTAAGGCACACTTTTATTAGATTTTTTTTTTTTACTTGATGTTAAAAATTACTGATATAGGATCCAAATATCTGTGAAATGCTTTCAGAGAGCGCCCTCTTTGGATTCGCTAATGATTCCCCTAAGTCTGGATCTTTAGTTACTTGGGATTTCCCAGGCCTCTCAATGCACCCCATGCCTTCCTCATTGGTGCCTTGACAAGGCCAGAACCTCACCCCTTGGACTCCTTGGGTTTTACTTTCTGGACTCCCAGGGCTGGATCCTTTCCTCTTACCTTTGTTTTTTTCCAGTGTCATTCCCCTAAACAGCCCAGCTCTGCCTGGAACCTGCTGATCCTTCTAAACCCCACCCCTCACTCCTCCTCAATTTAGTTTGTGCACCTGGCTAGGGGTCATCCTGGCCAACTTTATAATAACTGCTTAACAGAAGATTTGCATGTAATATTTCTTTGAGTCCTGGCTGGTTTTTCTCAGTGGATAGAGCGTCGCCCCTCAGACTGAAGGGTCTCAGGTTCGATTTCGGTCAAGGGCACGTCTCTCCACTGCAGACTCCATCCCTGGCCCTGGTCCAGGTGTGTGTGGGAGGTAACCAATTGATGTGTCTCTCTCATATCAATGTTTTATAAATAAATAAATAAATAAACAAACAAACAAATAAATAAATATTTCATTGAGCACATACTCTAGAATGGACTCAAATTTTATCTTAAATTTCAAGATGTTTTTCTTCTTCCTAACAGACTTTATCAAACTGAGTAACTAGTTCACCATAGTGCCAGCAAGGAGTAATCATGGCTGGTTAGACCCAGCTGAAAAATCTAGCCATAGGTGGCTAATGAAGAAGATTTGGTTGTAAGATTTTTTCCCCAAAAGGTTAGCCATAGAAATAGAGAGGCCTTTATTCCATTTTTTAAAAAATGTGTTTTGATTGATTTCAGAGAGGAAGAGAAAAGGAGAGAGAGAAAGAAAACATTAATGATGAGAGAGAATCTTTGATTGGCTGCCTCCTGCATGCCCCCCTGTCCTGTCTGGGGATTGAGCCTGAGTATGTACTCTGACTGGGAATTAAACCATGACCTCATGGCTCATAGGTCAATGCTCACCCACTGAGCAACACCAGCTGGGCACCCTTATTCTTATTTTATTATTTTTACCCATTAATCTTTCTTGTTGAGTTATGATTCTGGCAACACACAGGACTGCAATCTTGAGAGTCCAGATTTACTTACTGGATAAGTGATAACTTTTAAACCAATCTAAAATATCCAACTAGTGAATATAAATTAGAAAAAAAAAGTAAATTATTAAATAACAGCATTGGTGCCTGGGTTTTGGAAGTAAGTAACATTCTTCCCTAGGCTATCTCTGAGCAACATTAGCTTGTGATTATAAGTGAGCCTGGTCAAGTATTTTCTCCCTGGATCCTGGTTCTGTCCTTAACCCAAGCCCCTGAGAAAATGCTCTCCCTGGTCCACATTTCCTACTACTGGAGCTTTCACAGGACAGTTGACTAATGTGATTTAAGTTGGCTCATGTGTGCTCCCACTTCCATAAGAGCCCACGTTGAGATAGGAAACCATGGAAGAGACCCCCTTGGCTGCACCTGAAAAGAATGAGTCAGAGAAGAATGACTTGGAGGGGATGGAGGGCTAGATGAAAGGCTCTCTGGATGAGTGCCCCAGGCTCAGCTCTAAGAGATTCTTCTGTACTGTCAACAAATTGGGAGCTGGTATAAAAGACATCACTGGAACAGTTCTAGTTCTAAAAGTGGGCCCTCAATGGCTTCCTTCTGTCTTTCACAGGGACTGCTCAGAAAATCTAACCCAGAGATTACATCATTTCTCTCCTTGGGATTCTCACTTGCCTTTCTGTATCATGCAGAGCAATTATGCACACGCATACACCCCAATGTTTACCTCCATATTTTATCCCTACCACCTGTCATGACTCGGCAAACAGAGGACATTCTGGCTACCAGAACTCCCTCTCAGAATTATAAACAACAGCAAAACATTACGTTCTCTTACACAAAGGTAAAAGACAAAAGGAAAGCCAGCTCAAAAGCCGATCAGGTGGTGGAACTATTGGTGTCCCCTTATTGCTACTTTCAGGCTTCCCATATTTTCTTTGATTATAATACATGTTAACAGATGGTAATATTCCTGAGCACTGATTCTGGGCCAAGCACCCTGCTTAAGCACATTCCATGTTTTATCTCACTTAATCCTCTTTACAAATCTATGGATTCATATATAAGGAAACTAAAGAAATTAAGTAACTTATCATTGAGTAGCCTGCATCTGAGTCCAGGTTTATCCGACATTAAAACAGGATTCTTAGCTACTACACCATTATTTTGATAATGGAAGAAGTACACGCGTTTAAAAAGGTGGTAGATGTTGAGACTGGAAACTTTAGTCATAAATTTATCTTAAGGAATTGTACTGTTCTAAATATGAGAGGGTATGTGGTATGGTGGTATATATAGCATGGTGGTTAAGAGCCTGGATTCTGGAGTGAGAGCTCATGAGCTCAACTCCCCAGCCTCCCATCTTGCTAACTCTGTGACCCAGGGCAAGTTATATAACTTCTCTATGCCATATTTTCTTAGTTTATAACATGGAGATAACAATAGCACCTACCACAGGGTTATTGTGAAGATTAAATAAATTAAATTATGGAAATGCTGAAAGAGTGCCTGGCATATAGGAAGCACTATGAAAGTATTTGTTGTTTTGTTTTTCTTATTTTATTCTAAGAGATTTTGAAGCCCATCTTGTATTCTCCTAAAAAAAAAAACAAACCACAAAACAATTTGAGCTATAAATCTCCTGCATCAAGGATTTTAAGAATGAGGCTGCCTGTCTTTCTTAATGGAATAGCTGTAAGGTAAGGGGAGATGAATGCATGGTGATCAATCTCTTTCAGGGCTGCATGGCTGTGCCTTGCAAAGAGAAGTTTTAACTGTGCAAGCAAACCTTAGAATTAGGTTTGCTTGCACAGTTAAAACTATTCATCTCCCCCCGCTTTGTGTAATAAATTTAATTATTATTAAAATCACTAGAGGTCCGGTGTATGAAATTCGTGCATGGGGGAGGGGGGGCGGGTGTCCCTCAGCCCAGCCTGCACCCTTTCTAATCTGGGACCCCTTGAGGGATGTCTGACCCACTGGGATCGGGCCTAAACGGGCAGTTGGACATCCCTCTCACAATTCAGGACTGCTGGCTCCCAACCGCTTGCCTGCCTCTGCCTGATTGCCCCTAACCGCTTCTGTCTGCCAGCCTGATCACCCCCTAACCACTCCCCTGCCAGACTGATTGACTCCTAACTGCTCCCCAGCCGCCCCAATTGCCCCTAACTGCCCTCTCCTACTGGCCTGGTCACCCCTAACTGCCCTCCCCTGGGCGTGGTCACCCCTAAATGCCCTCCCTTGCCAGCCTGGTCACCCCTAACTGCCCTCCCTTGCAGGCCTGTCCCCCCCAACTGCCCTCCCTGCAGACCTGGTCTCCCCCAACTGCCCTTCTCTGCTGGCCCAGACCCCTAACTGCCCTCCCTGCTGGCCTGATTACCCATAACTGCCCTCCCCTGCAGGCCTGGTCCCCCCCCACAACTGCCCTCCCCTGCTGGCCTGGGTTCCCCCAACTGTCCTCCACTGCAGGCCTGGTCCCCCCCTAACTGCCTCCCACTGCTGGCCTGGTCACCCCCAACTGCCCACAACTATCCTCCCCTGCAGGCCATCTTGTGGCAGCCATCTTGTGTCCACATGGGGGCAGCCATCTTTGACCACATGGGGGTGGCCATCTTGTGTCTCGGACTGACAATCAATTTACATTTTACTCTTTTATTAGATAGGATTATGTTATCAAAGTTCTGGTCATCATTATTAAGGGAAGAAAAATGTCTAGAAATTACCAAATAAAACTATTTCTGCAGCAATTATTTCTGCTGCAAAAATAAAAGTACAATATATGGAAGAAGAATATTTCTGCAGCAGAAACAATAATTGCTTAATATATATTCAAAAAGCAAAGTGAGTCTTTCTGATAATAAGCAAATGGATGAGTACAAGAGCTTGAGTTCCATTGTGGGAAGAATTTCGAAGGGGCTTAGGTTTTCCAAAGTGATGGTCCCTGCTCAGAAGCTAGAGAACATGATCTTCCAGCGGACGTCAATGGCTCCCAAGTCGAGGCCCAAGTCGGGGGATGTGTGAAGAAATAGGTGAAAACAGCTAAATGAATCCAATTGGGAAAAAACAGAGATAATGGTGGCTCCTTTGGTCTAGGGAGTATAAATAAAACAAGTAATGCTTTCCCACTTCTCACCTCTGTCCCCTGTAAAGCTCTTCTTCAAGCCATAGTACTTTCTAGCCTCTGGGAGCTCCCCCTTTCTAGGACAATGGCTCAGCTGTTGAACAGCTCTTATGCTGAACTGACATCTGCCTTCTGAACTTGTACTCCTTGTGCTAGCTCTACATCTTGGCAGGGAAAGACAAACTTATTCTGCCTGTGACACGTGAGCCTTTAAAATATTTACAATGACATGGTGTTCCTTTGGTTGACTATTTTTTCTTCTCCAGGCTAAATGTGATTATATCAATTATCTCTGATTTCCTGACTCTCACCATCCTATTTGCTTTGCTCTAGTTGGTCAATATCCCCCAAGAATTGTGGTACCTACCACGGAACCCAGTACTTCAGTGTGGTCTAACCTCAGCCCACGGAGGACCAGGGCTGCCTATGATTTCCACCTCACTTCCCTGCATGCAGTCAAAGATTGGGTAGGTTTTTTCAGCAGACACATCCTAGTGTTGGAAAATATTCAACCTGTAATTAATTAAAGTCCCCAGTTCTCCCATATAAACAAACATTGTTCAGGTAACTTGTCCATCCTAAATAGTTGGTTTTCTTTTTTTACCCTAAATTTAGAATTCTGCAATTATTTCTGATACATTTCATGTTATTGAGTTAGACAAGACACTCCAGAGTGTCTAGACAATTTTGAATTTTGTTTTAGTTCTGTAGCTATATTTTCCAGCTTTGTGTCATTGTAGGTTTAGTAAAAATGCCATTTAATCCGTTGCTGCATTGCCAAAATGAAGCAAACTTTTCTGACATTATTGAAAGTGTAGGCTTGGATACACAATGCAGAATGACTTCTAAATTAGTTTGAGCAATTTATAGACAGCTTTTTGAAATTCTCTCCAACCCACCTGAAGAAGGCATAAGGCACACAAAGAAGAAAAAGAGGCCTCTTTAATGTGAAAGTGGGCAAGGGAAAAAAAAGAAAAAGAAAAAAGAAAGAAAATGGTGGCCCTACCTGCACCTTCCTCCTGTCCCTGGTCCCAGGATTGGACCCTCTTGTACTCTGATCCAGATATCATCCTTTGGGGCTGGATGAGGCTGATGATATGCTTATAACTCCTTTTAGACCATGGCTCAGCCTGGGTACCCAACTTCCCTGTCCAGGAAGATCCCAGGCAACAGATTACATCAAGGGCATCATTTTAAGAGTATGGACATCAAATGCAGCAGCTCCACGCTGTACAAGACTCAGCCCTTCGATAGTTCTCCAGCTTCCTCTTCCTCCCTCTTCCTTCATCTTCATGGGATCAGTATCAGACAGAAAAGAAGTTTTTCCCTCATTGGTTTAGTTCTTCCTATTTAGACCTAATTAGAGAAATTGGGGCCTAACTTTTATGGGCTTAATGTTGGGGAAACAAAGCTTACTAATAAAACTAAGGAAAAGAAACAATTTTATGGCCAGGGCCTGCTGACCAGTATAATGTTTTCTCTGATACAGTTGAAATGAAAAAGTACCCTCTGAACCTGAACATTTTTGGTCTGACTTTTACAGCTGCCCTCCCATCATAATCAAAGTCTCTAGAAAATTATCTTACATGGGCTCATATGGGCTTCTTTTTCCTCATATTCCAAGGTCAGGCCATAGCAAATGGAACTTTAAAAAATGTCCTACACAGTCATCAGAGTGGGAGGCATAAAGCAATAGAGTAAAAGACCATATTTAGCTGCTGGCCCTAGAATCAGGCTGGATTTCAGTAGTGGATTCTCTACGTAACAGCCATGTGATCCTGGGCCAATTACTTTATTTCTTTGTTCCTCAGAGATGGATAAATAAAAATTGAGTTGATGTAATAAGAATAAATCAAAAGTTTGTAAGCTAGTTAGTACAGTGCCTAGCATCTATAAAGTGCTCAATAAATACTAGTTATTTTAAACTAGTCTTCTAAGATACACATATATAATGCATAAGCTTCCTTACGTATTAGGTATTTATAAATATTCAGCTTTGTTTTTCTAGTATTCATTTGTTATGCTTTGATCTAATACAATTAAGAAACATGGAAACAGCTGTCTCCAGGTTTTCAAAGCCTTAGCATGTCAGCAATCTAGTCTAATCTAGAAATCTAGATTCTTTTTACACTTGAAGAAACTGAGGCCCAGGAGGAAAAAGGAGCTTTCCAAGACACACAGCGAGTGAATGGCAGAACTAGGACTCTAAACCAGGTAGCCAGACTCCCAATTGTGTCCACAATTAATGCCCTTCCCCCTCCCCGCCCCCAGAAAGGAATCAGAATTAGCTTCCACTTCCAGCCCAGCCAGTGTGGCTCAGTGGTTGAGCGTTGACCCATGAACCAGGAGGGTCACAGGTTCAATTCTCTGTCAGGGCACATGCCTGGGTTTCAGGCTCCATCCCCAGTAGGGGGCATGCAAGAGGCAGCCGATCGATGATTCTCATCACTGATGTTTCTATCTCTTTCTCCTTTCCTCTCTCTCTGAAATCAATAAAACACACACACACACACACACACACACACACACACACACACACACACACATAAAACCTCCCATTTCCAAAACCCCTGTTTACTAAGCAGCAAGGGATCATGGAAAAAAAACATAAAACTTGGAACTGAATGGACTTAGATTCACATCCCAATTTACCACTTACTGCTTGCAAATAACTTTAGCAAATTGATCTCTTTGAGCCTCAATTTATTTATCTGGCAAATGGGGTTATTTACCCCTTATTAGTAGTTTTTATGATGCATAAGACATACCAACTATGAAAGCACAGTGCCTAGTATATTGGGATGCCAATCACACATTGGCCCCCTCCTTAGAGGATTCTTACTTGGTTCCACTGATTTGGGTTCTCTGCTGGAAGCAAGCCACTGCCAGATACAAGTGAGATGGGAACATGTTTGAGGGGAAAAGCAGCTGTTTTCCTTGCCGTGAGTGAAATGGTGACATGTCGTTTCCCTCAAGGCCACTGGTGAGCATAGGTTGTTTCCTAGAGGACATCAGCTCAGGAAGTATGCCAAGACCCAGGGTTACTTACCACAGGGAAATTGTCTCTAGATCAATGTCAGGCCTTGGCTTTATTGGCTGGCCTTGAAGCACCAGGATTAAGTGTCCTAATCCTCAAAGTCTATTAGCATCTAAAAGCAGCTTTTGCTTTTGGCACTGGGAGTGTTGATTGCCACAACCTTTTCTAGTTAAGCTTCCTTATGCATTAGGTATTTATAAATATTTATGGAAGGATGGAAGGAAGGGAGGGAGGGAGAGAGGAAAGGAAGGGAGAAGGGAGGGGCGAGAATTGGTTCAATGATGCAACAGTGATAGGCCCTTAAGAACTAAGAAATAATGTTTTATTCTGAAAGTTAATCTATACAATCAATCCATAATGGATCAGATCAGGATATGTGACATCATCTTAAAGCAACAGTACAATTCTTAGCCAAATAAAACTTTTATGTCAGTTGTTCCCCAACCTGGCTAATGATCAGAGTCACTTGTGCTCGCTGTAAACATTCAGACTCCTAAACTCAAAAAAGATTCCCATTTATTTGTAAACCCTCCAGGTACTTTTGTGACAATCAGCCCCACCCTGGCCAGCAGACTGGCTTTGGGAACCACAGACTGCAAGAAGACTGGAAGGATTTACACATAAAAAGCAATGTGTAGGTCAGAAAAGGGTTGGCCAGCCAAGGAAATGTGGGCAAAAGGGCACATTTGGCACACTCTGGCTCATGCAAACAGGATTCTGGAATTGGGTTCCCTGCCAGAAACATCTAGACCATCTGGAGAGCAGATTCCTGTTGAGAAGATAGCAGAGCTGATGAGCAGAGCCTGATGTTATTAAGCATCTGAATGGTCTAATTCCCCTTGTCAAAGTCCCCTGCTCATTGAGCAACCTTCTGATAATCTCTCCCCTCACAACTGATATAAATGGAGAAAAGGGGCAGATAATGGTAAATTAATCAACTGGCATTCTGGTTATATATCAGTCTCTTGTGAGTTAGTATGAGTCAGCATCCCTGAGTCTGATCAACTCAGAGGCTCTGCCAAGATCGAGTTTCTGAGGCTGCACAGCTGAGAGCCTGACCCTGGATCCAGTCAATGCAGCAGAGTAAGTATCCCATTCAGGCCCAGGAAGCCAGCCAGCTAGCTTCTCCTGGGGAAGGGAGGAACACATGTCCCCAGGAAATATACTATGGAAGACTTTTCTTGATAACTAGTAGCCCTGCGCACGAATCTGTGTGCCAGTAGCTCTCTGCTGCTCCCCTGTAGCTCCTCCGCTCCCCTCTCCACCCCCTCATAGCTTGCTGCCCTACCCCATCCTGTAGCTCTCCACCACCTGCTTGTAGTTCGCTGCCCCACCCTCCTGCAGATCTGTGATCTGGTCGTTACACCTCACGGATTAATGAATAATTAGCATATTCCTCTCTTATTACATAGGATATTTATTACATGTGCTTTACTGGGTACATGAACTTAGAGGAAGGGTTTAGGGACTTAGAAGAATGGTCATTTAAAATACTTTTTCTGTTCTCAAAGGGCTTTCATATGTATTAGCTCATCTGACACTTGCACCACCCTGGGAGGTAAGCCAGACACATATTACTATTATTCTTATTTCAGAGATGAGGAATCTGAGTTTACCTCATATTCAAAGTAAATGGCACAGCTGGAACCAGAATCCGGAATTTTTTACTCTTATACTCTACTCAGTTCCCCTCTCATTTAATAAAGAAACTACCCTAAATAAAACCTTAAAGGAGCAATCGAAACACCTGAATGGGATAGAGTGGGACTGTGTTTGCATGTGTATGGTGAGCTGGGTTAAGGACACATACAGAGTAGACAGAGGAGTAGAAGAAAAATCATACCAGTGGTGGTGATAAGAAAGCACATCAAACACTTTTCTCTTAACCAAGAGAACTGAGACATGATTCAATTTAACATTATTTATTGAGCACCTATTGTGTGCAAGGCCTGGTGTGCTAAGTGCTACCAAGAGGTGTAGAGCATAAGAAAGAACATTTTCCAACATGTGCTTTGGTATGGTGAAGAGTGATTCCACCCCTAAATATTTTTTCTTCTTTAATGGCAGTATCAAAGAGTGCAGTCCATACCCAGGGTATTTAAAGAGAGGTGGGGAAAAGGAGACCGGTAGTTGAGAAGTTGACTGTGATTATGACTCTGGCAGCCAAGACAATCCGGAAATGAAGGCTTGATAACATCCATCATGAAGGATGGATGGATGTTCATGCAAAATTCTTGGGAAAGTAAAAAAAGGATGCAGCTTCCTCAACATTTTTCCATCATTGTATTTTATCTTAAGTCTTTAGGTCCTTGGTGACTTCACCAACAACAGTTTCCCAAGTAAATCCTGCCTTATAAAAACATGCTTTTTATAATTGCATGAAAACAAAATCTAAATTCCAGAGGTGCAGGAATTATGAAAGGGGTGACGCCCTGAACTCCTCTTTCTCCTGCTCCTACAAACATTTCTGCATGAGCCACAGCTGGGACAAGGTGCTCCAGCCAGACCTGTTAATTAGCCCGCAGATACTGCCATGTGGCTTGCTTCAGCGCTCATGTTTCCCTAACTGCTTGATTCTGTTTCCTCTTTATAAATCTGCATGTTTTGTTGTGAGTGCTCTGGGGTAGCAAAGGGAGAGAGAGCTGCCTGTTCCCCACTGGATCAGTTCATGTCTGGCTGGATCAGCCTCCCACCCCTGTCGCTGATTCATCAGGCTCAGTCTATTCAAACAGATGGGGCTTCTATTTAGGTATTTTAATAGCATGTAGTTAAGATACCCTATTGAGAGTCTGATCTGACAGAGGTATGATGAAGTGTTGATGTGCTGAGAAACCAGGCTCGCTAGGCAAATAACTTCTTTCCAAACCATATAATCTGAATCAATTCAAGCAAGTAAGGGCCTTACTGTGTGCCAAGCATTGTGTTAAAAGAGCCAGAAAAGAAATAGAACGCTTGGCTGACAAGCCTTTAAACGTGTCTTTCCCAGGGGAGAAACCACGCATGGATGGATGTCTTTGTAATTTTATAAACATCTTTGACGGCCTACTGTCTGCAAGGGGTTTGAGCAAGCAAGCAGCTAAATGGTCAGGGTAGTGGCCTGTGTCAAACAGTTAAAGAGAAAAGTGGCTTTCTATTGTCTCATGATGAGAAAAATAAATGACCTAACATTTATTGAGCATCTACATTGAATGATCTTTAATGCATCACATTCCTTGGTGCTTGTTACTGCCCTAACTCTAAGTGATATGTGATATCCACTCTCCCACTTTGCAATGCTTATCCAAATCTGATTTCTTTTTTCTTCTTAAGAGCAATCTGACCTTCTCCAAAACCTTTGCTCCCAATCTTCAGGCAATAACATCTTCCTTTATAGCTTTTACTGTTTGTTAACAACATGCCTTTTGGAACTCTAATTTAGTACCTAACAGTTTATACTCTCGTATTGATCTCTAATCTTTCAGGTTTGTGATACTACTATAAGCTCTTTAAGGGTAAAGCTTGACTTATATTTGTTCAGTTAACCAATATTTGTTGAGCACCTACTTTGCACCAAATCTCCATTATGGGGGAAGCAAATATAAATTTTAAAAGATTCCTGCTCTCAAGGAGTTCACACATACATTTGCTACTCTGAAATGGAATCAGAATCTCTTTCTGGAAAGCTCTTAGCATAGTACCAGACACACAGTAAGTCTATAAATGGACACTATTATTAGTTATCATTTCTCTAAGACTGGATTGAAGAGTGAGAAGTAAAGAAAAGAACTGGGAAAGGAAGTTACAAACTGTTAGGCTGCTTTTGGAGCTATATAATAGAAACCCCATCACAAATGGCTTAAACAGTAAAGGAGATTTATTGGCTGTTCCAATTGAAAAAGTTCAAAGGTAGGGTAAAAATTGGTTATGATTAATCAGAGCTTTGGCATCACTTCTTTGTCATTCTTTTGGTATTACTCTCCCTGTGTATTTGCTTTACCTGCAGGCTGGTAGCAAGATGCCTTAGTAATTCCAGGCTTCACATTTACACCTAACGTCCAAAGGAAGAAAGACTCCATCTTTTCTGGTGGCTCTCTTAAAAGTGATGAAACCTTTTCCCCCAAAGCCCCAGCAAACCTCCCTTCTCATCACAGCATACTAACAGTCCCAAGCCTTTTTTTTCCCAACCAATTCCTTGACCAAGGAATGCCATGGATTGCTTGGCTTAGGCTAGATTCCTGACCCAGGCAGGCATTGGTAAGAGGATGAGATTACATATCACTTAGATGGCCTGCTTGTACTGCAGTAAATAGCCAACTCCCATATCTCAATACCTTAATTCATTTCTTGCTCACTACATACCAGCGGAGATCAGCATGGGGAGCTGTACCATATGGTCACTCTGAGACCCAGGCTGATGGAGGCTCCATCTTGACACATGCTTTAGCAATCACTGTAGCAGGGGGAAGGGAACCTGGTGAATCATACACTGGCTCTTAAAGGCTTCTGCCTGGAAATGACATGCATCACCTCTACTCACATTTTATTGGCCAAAGCAAGTCACATGGCCACACCTAACTTCAACAAGCTAGGAAAGGTAATCCTACCATGTATCTAGAAGTAGAATATTTATTAATTCTGTTTCAATCAGGACCAACTGTACAGATAACTTTATAGAGTTAGCTTCTCCAGAAGCACATGTACTTCCTTGGGAAAAAGATCTGTTAGCAAAAATCAGGTAGTATTAGGATGGGAGCAATGGATTCTGACTAGGCAACCAATAATGTTTATTATAGAAGCTGTATGAAGACAAACTGATCTCAGACATGAAAGATCATGAACAGATTGGTAAAGATCAAGAAGAGAAGCAACCTCTGTAGCCAACTAGAGGAAGATCCCAGATGAAAATAAGCAGCAGGGCCAGTAGCACATGTGCTAGTCTGTTTGCTGCTATACATCCCAGCTCAGGCATAGGAGCATAAAAAGCAGGTCAGGAAGACATGTAGGAATGATAAATGATCTGTGGGGCCTTGTGGGAGGTCTTGGGATGTTAAAGTTGGAAAGTTAAAAGAGTCAATGGGAAGCCAAAGAATAATATAACCCAGAACCAATGACAGTCTTAAACTAGGTTAAATATTTAAGAAATAACCTATTACAATAACAAAGACTTGTGGTACAGACAGATGACACGGAATCCAAATGATGGAAATTGGAGGGCAGCCATTCTGAAAGAGACACAGAAACAAATCTGGAGCCTTCTTTTCCATTGGGCTTTTTTCATAGGTGTTAGAGAAAAGGTGTTAGAGAAAGGAGGTTTCCATGGGAGAGGACTGTCTGAGTTTACATTAAAGCCTTGTTTCTACCCTGGGAAGGCAATACAATATGAAAGAACTCTTCTAAATCAGCAGTCTGGAAACTTGGGTTTGATATGGGGAAATCATCATAAACTTCTTTCAACTTGTTTTCTCAGCTGAAGAAAGAGGATAATAATGCCTCCTCTACCTCCCTCAGCGATTTATGTGAAGATCAAGTGAACTAGGAAAACCCTAGATACGTATATGTATGGTATTACAACACAGGTGAGAGTCAGTGGGAAGAGCTGAGGATGTTTAGGTTATAGGTGAGACACCACCTCCAACTAAATAGAGCCCAAAGGGAAAGACAGAGTAAAGATGAAGTGGAGGTATCAGCAGGCTGATAGGCACTGTCGAAGACATCAACACTGTTAATTGCAAGGGATGGAAACCCAATTCAAATTGGACTGATAATAAAATAAAATAAAATGTATTGACTCACATACCAGAAATAATTGCAAGGGTGAAAATAGCTTTAGGATTCAGGTGCTCACGTGTGATGGTTGGAAATCTGTCTCTGTCCTTCTCTAGTGTTTGCCTTCCAGTGTTGGTGTCATTTTTAGGAAGTGTGTCCTTAGACGATAACAAAGATTGTCCCCAGCAACTACCACTTATGCTGGTTAGTTACCTAGTAGTTAGTGTTAGTTTAATAACCCTAGTAGGAAGAATGTCTTTTTCTCATTTCTACAAAAACCCTGAAGAAATTCTTATTGTCTGGCCTGGATTGTCTGAGTTAATCACTATGATGGCATCAACCCCAGCTGAATCATATGAATGGAGAGTGGGGAGAAATGCAAACCATTGAGGAGCAAATGAAAACTACTCATATCCTTCACCAGAAGAAGTATGCGTAAGGGGCTTGTTTCAGAAGTGATGACTATAGAAAAGAGGACACAGGGCAGAGGAGGGAAGAAATCAAGGCAAAGGGAAATTAACACTTTCTGGAGAAAGGCAAGTTTAAAAAGGGGTTACCAGTTCAGCTGGTGTGGCTCAGTGGTTGAGCATCGACCTATGAACCAGAAGGTCAAGGTTCAATTCCTGGTCATGGCACATGCCAGGGTTGTGGGCTCAGTCCCATGTAGGGTGTGCAGGAGGCAGCCGATTAATGATTCTCTCTCATCATTGATGTTTATATTTCTCTCCCTCTCCCTTCCTCTCTGAAATCAATAAAAATATATTTTTCAAAAAAAAGGGATTACCCAAGTGCACTTTGGGGGATGGGGAGGTGATTTAATGAGACAGGTGCTTAAACAAGGAGATCAGACAAACCACAGTGAGGACATAGTGAAGAATTCCCAAAGTGGCTAAATGCACTGCTTGAAAAATAGTAGTTTAGGAGGCAAAAGAGCCACAGTCTCAGGCTTTCAGTTAGTCCTTTGCTTGATAGGTGGTTTTGTCCCTAACTGTAGGAGGGAAAGGACGGAGGGAGGGAAAAGACTGTGTCAATTTTGAAGGAGCTAGAGTCTATCATCATAATGCTAGACTAATGCTGGAGACATGGACAGAGATGTTCACAACACTGCCATATTTTTATAGTTTAATGAGTCTCAGTGGAAAAGCAGCAGAGAAATTATCACTAAATGTACTGGAAGTTACAGCCTGTCAAAGAGCTGTGAAATGTGACTGCCATACACAGCACGGTAGGTCCTCTCCGCCCACCCAATAGACATGAAGGCCCACCTTTTCTTGCCTTTTTCCACCCTCCTACACACACATTATACCTACACACAGGCATATAACAGCAGGAAACGATTCTCTTGGAACACTGTCGGAATCATTCTTTAGACCTCCCAGGTAGGTCACTACCCTGAAATGAAAAGCTGCCAGCCTCCGGTGTTTGACGCTGGTGGAATAGGGCTGATTAAAACTGACTTCATACTGAGCCAATACTTGTGAGAGGCCTTTAGTTCTGGATCCATCCTCCGGATCTTAATGCTGACATCACCACCAGCCCGGACATTGGTACACTTCCAAGCGTGTTCAAACAGAAGGGCCTCACTTCACGCTTAAGCAAATGACAACATTAGCTGCTCTGATCCTGGACTTCAAGGCCTGACTGTGTGATGGAGAACTGGAGCCCAGAGGTCACAGTTCCAGGTCAGCACTCTGGAAGGCCAGGAGGACTCCATGACCCAGGACTGAATATAAGGAAAGAAAACTCAAGACTCTTGAATTCTTACTTCATATGCATAAATCCCAATATTCTGCCTTCTATAGTTGTTGCCAGGAAAGGCTCTCTAATCATAGATCCTAGAGTTCTGGTGCTCTCTGTTGAATCTCACATCCAAAACAGACATCTTGGTTACAAGGCCCTGCCCACTCCTCAGTGAATGTCAGTAATTATTGCACACAGTGCTTGGAGAGCTATTACTTTAAAAAGAAATAGCACATAAACATAGAATCACCATATTACCCAGCAATTTCACTCCTAGGTATATACCCCTCCCAAATTGAAACAGATACTTACATACTTGTACACAAATGCTCATAGTAGCATTATTCATAATGGCCAAAATGTGGGAACAACCTAAATGTCCATCAAAAGTGGAATGAATAAGTTATAGTATAAACACACAATGGGATACTATGCAGCCATAAAAAGTAATGGAGCATTGATACCTGCCACAATGTGGATGAACCTGGAAAACATGCTAAGTGAAAGAAGCCAAACACAAAGGTCACATATTATACAGTTCCATTTATAAAAAATATCTAGGATAGGTAAATCCATAGACAGACAGAAGGAAGACTGGTGCTTGCTAAGGTCTGGAGGTAGGGGAGAATGGAAAGCAACTGCTTAGTGGATACTGGGTTTTTCTTTTGGGGTAATGAAAAAGTTTTGGAAGTGAATAGAGATGCTAGTTGCACAAGACTAAATGCACTAAATGCCAATGAATTGTTCACTTTAAATTGTTTTAATGTTACATGAATTTCACCACAATAAAAATATCCCCCCCCCAAGTGGGAGGGGCATACTGACTCAGCTGGCATATACCTTTATCCCCTTACACCCACCCTTCTTTCTACATGAAGGTGTAGGTGGATCAGCCATTATGTGACCATGAAGCAACAAACATTTATCAAGAATAGCTGAGCATAAAGATAAAAGGAAGCTGGGTCTTTGATATCATAAAGGAAACCAGAATATCATCAAATTTTTTAAAAATTGATTTTAGAGAGGAGGGAGAAACATTGATGCCAGAAACATCAATTGGTTGCCTCCCATACATGCCCTGATTAGGGGTTGAACCCACAACCTAGGTATGTGCCCTAACCAGGAATCAAATCTACAAACTTTTTGGTGTATGGACAACTCTCCAACCAACTGAGCCACCTGACCAGGGCTTGGCAATTTTACTAAGAGACAAAACTCCTAGTCAAAGAAATAGCAAAATATTTGTTCTTTATAAATTTCCTCTTTAAAGAATGACCTTAACATAGACTAAGAGAGCAAAATCACAGGTAAACCTTGGTTTGGATGTATTTGTTTCATGTCCTTTTGGTTAGCTGGTTTCACCAGTTGTTGAGAAAATGTCCTTTGCTACACAGATCAGCACTCACTATCTGTAAACACTGCAAAAAGGAAGATAACTAATACAAAATAGCATCACAAACATTAGGTATACAAGTAAAATGACAGAAAATAAGTCTTTTATATAAAGGTCATACTTTACTCTTGGACTAAATAAACATTATTTATTCATTCAATATGTATTGGCCACTACTTACTAGGTGCCAGGCACTGAGCCAGGGATCTGAGCCAGAATACTACAGTGAGCAAGAAAGACAAAGGTTCTGCCCTCATGGAGTTTATATTCTAGCAAAGGAGAAATACAGACAATAAACACATGAGCAACTTCAGATGGTATCTTATATATTAACTAGGAGCCCAGTGCACGAATTTGTAATTGTGGGCCGAGAGGCTGCGGAAGGCACAGGGACGGGTCTCGGCCCATCCTCTGCCACCCTTCCCGGCCCCTCCTGCCACTGGCGCCAGAGCTGATGGCGCTGAGTGATTGGGACCGGTGCTGGGCACCAGCTGTGGGTGAGAGCATGGCTGGCGCTGGCAGTGAGTGTGAGCAGCGGCTCCAGCGCTGGCAGTGGGTGCAAGAGGGGCTGGTGCCAGTAGTGGATGCAAGTGCCAGGTGGGACTGCGGCGGGCGGGACCGTGGTGCGCAGGAGCAAAGAATCTTCAGTAACCACCAGAGGCTTGGCCTGATAACAGCAATGGGTGCTCCGCCTTGGTCTGGCACCCCCGCTCACCTGCTCCACCATCCTGCTGTGGCCAATGCCCGCCCTGTTCCGCACACGTCCCCTGGTGGTCAGCGCACGTCATAGCGACCCATCGCTCGGTCTATTTGCATATTAGTCTTTTTATTATATAGGATGTACTGCATATAGAGCACTGAGCTTGCCACTCTCCTCTGATTTAGGACTAGCTCTTACTCTTAGCACCTCCATCTCCAGCAGGACTTCACAGGGTGCTCAGGTTACTCGCTACCAACAAGTCAGCAGCACTTTCAACCTCACAACACTGGTCTCCGTAGTGGGAAAGTTCTCAGTTCCTGTCACCATTGCTGACATCCCTACATTTCACCCTACTTCAGGAAACAAACAAAAAGCACCTCACCCCAACCACTCCCACCCCTAAAAGGGGAAAAATTAACCCAGCAAAATCCATTGTTGTCCCAAGAACAAAGAGCCTGCAAACAAAACGAAGCCTAACTTTCTGGAAGAGAGCTGGGGAGGAGAGGAAATGGGCACAGCATTCAGGCCAAAAACTTGTATGGGAGGAAAAATGCAAATAATCACTAAGTACAATACATAAAACTCTAATTCCTGAAGAAGGTGCCTAGACCAGTGCTGTCCAATAGAATAACATGCGAGCTACAAATGTGAGACATACATATAATTTCAAGTGTTCTGATAGCTACAGAAAAAGAAGTAAAAAGAAACCAGTGAAATTATTTTTAATAGTATATTTCCTCTAACCCAGCATAGCTACAGAATTATCTTTTCAACATATAATCAATATAAAAATTATTAGTAAGAATTTTACATTCTTTATTCCCATACTAAGTCTTCAAAATGTGGTGTGTATTTTATATTTATAGCCCATCTCAGTTTGGACTAGATACATTTCAAGTACTCAGTCATATGTGGACAGTGCAGTCCTAAACAAAGTGTTTCCTTTTCCATGAACATTAAAGCTAATGGCTCCCCAGAATTGAAGCTCCTAGCCATCTCATTGGCTGTGCCCAAGAAACGATACTCTGCTGTTAGTCCTGGAGACACAGCCCTAGGTACCACAAACCACAGTGAACATAATTAACTGATTAAGAGAATGTATATATATTTGCAATTCAGGCAGGAACAAAATGATCAGCCTTAGTGAACAAAAGGCTATGTTCCCCTAGTGGTGATTCATCAGTCCATCCATTCATTCAACACTGAGAGCCTGCTATGCATCAGAATTAATTCTATATGCTAGTATCCTGCCCTCAAGGAGCTTAGTCTTTTATAGGAGAGGCTAATAGACATAAATAATTAAATGAGAAATAAACAATTCATTTAAAATAGCAATTTTGCTATGAAGAAAATAAAACATGCCCTAACCAGTTTGGCTCAGTGGATAGAGCATCGGCCTGCAGACTGAAGGGTCCCAAGTTCGATCCCGGTCAAGGGTATGTACCTTGATTGCGGGCACATCCCCAGTAGGGGGTGTGCAGGAGGCAGCTGATTGATGTTTCTCTCTCATTGATGTTTCTAACTCTCTATCCCTGTCCCTTCCTCTCTGCAAAAAATCAATAAAATATATTTTTTAAAAAAAGAAAACAGGAAAATGTGATCATGAATGGGAGAGATTTCCTTTAGATAGGGCAGACAGAGAAGGTGGCACTTAAGCTGAGAATGAAATAACAGGGACAATAATGGAGAAGAATGTTTTATGCAGAGAATAGAGTTAGGGCAAATACCTAAGATAGGAAAAAGCTTGGCATATTTCCAAAACAGAGAAAATGTCAAAGTGGTTAGAGAGTAGTTAACAAGGAAAAGAATAAACAGTAGGAGACCTTGTCAAAAGGTAGCCAGGGGCCAGACCACTGAGGGCCCATAGAAAAGAGTAAGAAATTTAGATGTTATTCTAAGAAGAAATTTAAAAAAATCAATGAAAGGTTCTAAGGGGGTAGGAGTTTGGGAGATGAACATCTGATTTACATTTTTAAAAAATCTTGTGTGTGGAGAGTAGTCAACATCCCTGGAAGTGGGGCGAGGGGGGGGGGGGTGGGATGTTAAGAGTAGAAGTAGGAAGACCAGTTGAAAGGCTGCCATAGGCTGGTAGTGGTCAAAGTAAGAAATCAAGTTTAGAATATACTTTAAATTTATCAGCAGGTCCTGTTAGCTCTACCTTCAAATTTAGATTGTATAAATTAGATTATAATTTGAGTCTGATAGGACTTGCTAATGGATTGGATATGGGAAGAAAAAAAAAACACACAAAACTATGACCAACTATTAGACTTTCTGCTTGAGCATGTAAGTGACATGGTGGTTCCATGTACTGAGATGGGAACTAAACAGGAGTAAAATTTGCCCTTCCTCCAATGTTTGCATCTTGACAAATGGAACCACCCAGTCAGAAACCTGAGCTTCATCCAAGGCACTGGCCTATGCAAGTCAACAAATTCATTAACTCTATCTCCCAAAGTTCCTCAAATCTGTCTGTGCCTCTCTATCCCCACTGACTTGGAAAATTTTTTAGACCAAATGACTCACCAAGATATTGAAATGGCCTTAATCATCTCCAGGTTTAAACTCCACCCAACATCAATGCTACAAATTGTTCTCCTGCTTAAAATTCTCCAACAATATTTTCAAAGAGCAATTTGGCAATGTCTATCAAAGTTTAAAATGGGCATGCCCTTGGACTCTTTTATGATTTTATCCTGCAGAAATACCCAGAGAATGAAAATATGAGGGTAATTCATTATAGCACTGTAATAGTTGAAAAACTGGACACTCACCTAAATGCCACTCAATAAGGAAATTGTTAAACAAACTATTATACAACTATACTGTAAAATTCTAGTCCTTATTTTAAAAAATTGAAGATCTAAATATACTGATATGAAAAGACCTTCATATTTTTAAAGATACTTTAAAACAAATAGCAAGGTGTATATGATTGCATTTATTTAAAGATCATTGCAGAGTATCTGTGCGTACCTATGTGTCTATGCTGTTTCTTAAAGGCCTAGCAAAGGTCTGGGATGACACACATTAATTAAACTATTAACAACAGTTACCTCAGGGATAGTAAGATTGGGTTAGGCTGTGCAGAGAGTTTTTAGTTTTTACTATGTAGATCTTATTGGATGAATTTTTAGAAAATTAATATTCATATGACAACAACAAAAAAGCTGTATGACTATCTTATATGCCTTAACAGGATTCAAGGCACTTTAGGACCTGGCACCAACCTTCTATCCAGACTAATTTCTCAGACTATTTACATTAGGTATGCAATAATGTACTTCTGTACTTCTGAAATGTGGGGCTGACTGTTGAAACTGGGTCATGTACTAGGCCTATCTGCTTTGCAACTGGAATAGGAAAGGCAGCTTCTGGTGTTCAGGACATGAAGCTCTTTCTCAAGAGAAGCTGAGGGTACTTACTCATCCTGCGGAGGGCACACCAGAATCAGCTCATCCTCTAGCTCTTCCAAGAAAGGAGGGCAATTTCATGACTCTCCCCTTCTCAGCCTATTTGGCTTTACTTACGTTTTGAGAATACATGTATTTATCTTGTTCAATTTATTTTGCTTCTTTTATGATATAAAAAGTCAAATGAATAAATAGTAAATATATGATATAAAAAGCCAAATGGATAGTAAATTTACCATAGTGCCAGTGTCTTTCTGAAAATCTTTTTCATTTCCCCAAGCGATTTTTTTTAAATCCTTACCTGAAGACATAGTAAGATAGAGAGAGAAATAGAGAGAGAGATAGAGAGAGAAACATGAATCCATTGCATTCCGTACACTCCACTGAGGATCAAACTCACAACCCAGGTGTGTCTTGACAGAGAATTGAACTGGCAACCTTTTGGTGCATGGGACCCTGCTCCAGTCAACTGAGCTATACCATTCGGCTTCCCAAGAGATAATACATGTGAAATAGCTTTGGTGGAAACAAAATGCTAAACAAATAGAAGGTGGAATTATACTGATTGCTAAATTCTAAAGATTTTCATATTTGTTTTTTGATTGTCATTTCTTAGTTACTTTATAAAACTCGGGAATAAAAAAAAAAAAGGAAGTGCATATGTTAAGTCTTTCTATTGTGGTCCTGGCTGGGAGTCTAGCCATAAGAGCCAACTGGTAGAAAAGAAAATGAACTGCTCTTCCCAATCTCATTCCCATTTAGTCCAATTCTCTCAAAATGGAATAAAAAAGTTATGAAATATTTAAATGTCTTCCTCAGTCATTCAGATGATTAGAAATGAAGTATCTTGGCAAGATAGGAAACTAGAAACCTAATTAGCAATTGTTTATTCTGTGGTTTGCTACATTCTAAACCCTAAACTGCCACCTACACTAGTCCCTCAATTAAAATATCTTCCACTTGGTTTGAATTGCTGTAGCATATAAGAAGACTTTTTTTTTTTAGGTTATTATTTGGCCTCATTTTAAAATGTATTACCCCATAAAATATCAGAGCAGAGGAAATCATTGGTGATCCTAGCACAATCCTCTCATTATTGACAGCGAGAAACCAGCCCAGAAAGAATACGTTAGATAACAGTATCACAGTGCAAGTATCTAGTTAACTGGTCCTGGGACTAGAACTTAAGTCTCCTGACTTCCAGGCTATGCCAAATTAGATAATTTCTTTTAATCATTTAAACTTAATACTCCTTAAGGTGTTTAGGGGAAAGGGGGCATCTTAATAAGAAAAAGGCTTTAACTTCAAGGGCAGGTAGAATAAAAGCAGTTTTCCACCAGATATAAGGTTATAGATCCCCTGTAGCCAGTACCGTTTATATATGACCTTACTTATATATTATATAAGTAATACATTTTAGTGCAGTGGGAAGAGAAAAAATTTCCTTTAAAAGCCAGTTAACCTTCCATGCTGACTCCTAGAGGAGGGGAAATAGCTCCTTGGTTAGGGAAACATCTGATAGGCCACTTTGGATGTGATAGGATCATTCACAGCACTGTTTGGAATAGGAATAAAACGAAAAACAAAGTTATTTCCTCTAATACATTTATAACATTCCAAGGCCTTTGGAAAGAAAGGGGTAATTGAAGAGAAGGAAAAAAGGAGCCGAAATTTTAGCAAGATTTAAAGCCAGGATTGTCCTTGAGGTGAACTCTGTGAGAATGGCAAGAGACTCTTTTAAGAACAAGAATGTATATGATCCACCCTTATGCGCCTGGACTATGCAATGCTGAGACAAAACCCCCTTTCATTGCCTGTCCCCTGCCCATTACTATAAGAACTTCAGTGAGGATCTGTTACACAGACTTGCATTGAGGACACTCGGGGAGTCAGTACAGGTGGTGCAGAGGAGAGGTGGAGAAGCCAGGGAAGCAAGGAGGCAGAGCAGGAGGATATAAGCCACCAAGCCCTTCCCCTCACTCCCCAAAAGAAATGATAGTGAAGAAGTACCCCATGGTGTTAGGATAAAACTGTTCTATTTAAATCTTAAAGGATAGTGGGACACCTGGGAAGCTGAGTTATACTAATACAGCCAATCTCGCTCAGAGAGGAGTTACCAGCCATTCTTATAGGCTGTGGGTGGTAACAACTCCATATACCCCGAGGTCAGCAACACTGTGACCACATGTATCAACGAACCTTGGGTGTAAGTCTGCCCTTCTGAGAGCTGCTAACTGGGAGGGCTCCCATTTTTGGTCATACTGTCACTGACTGCCTTTTCTCACCAGATTATTGTGCCACTCAACATCCATAAACCTGTTGGATAAAGTAATATCAAACTCCATTGAGTCACTAGATATGTTATTGAAATGTGGGGTAATGTACAAAATTTTATATATTAAGCTATATTTCCCTATTAATTTTGAGTATAAATTCAGAGATGTTTATATAAGGAAATAATAAACCCAGGATTTAAAAAAGAAACACCTAAAAATCCTAGCAATAATATAAAAAGCTTGCTTTTGTCACTCTTATTTCTTCCTTTTTTTTTTTTAATACGAAATGCTTCATGAATTTGCATGTCATCCTTGTGCAGAGGCCATGCTAAGCTTCTCTGCATTGTTCCAATTTTAGTATATGTACTGCTGAAGTGAGCATTGTCACTCTATTTCTTTAATTCTACCAGGTATCTTCTACATGAACTTTTAAAATGTCTATTTGATTCTTTTTTCAAAATGGAAATATCTTTTCCATTATAACTTAAGACCACTGTAATTCTCAACTCTAATTATATATATATATATATATATATATATATATATATATATATATATATACATACACACACACACACACACACACACACATACATACCTCACAGGTTATAAAGACTAAATGACAAAAGGGAAGATGGCAACCAGCAGGAAGGTAGGGAGGGAGAGAGTGTGAGAGAGTGAGGAACCCATAGAGGAGAGTGTAGACGTGTGTGGTGTGTGTGTGTATGAGCTAGGGACAGTTATATTCTGCAGTTCCTCCAAGGGGCTGCCAAACCGGGCAGTCTTAGATGGCGGAGCCCCGTGCACAAAGTGTACACTTCTGGGAGGCCGGTGCGGGCACGGAGACCACGCCATCTTGAGAAACAGAGCTGCTTGAGACTAGGATCCTGGTCTGACACAAACCAGGACCCTGCAGCCACTGAGGACAGAGAACTGCGACCACAGCTTCAGACCAACATACAACAAGAATCCAGACTTCCCAGCAGCAGATTTCTGTGAGTCAAAGAGCCTATCCCCCTCCCCGCAGGCTCGAGGATAGCGCCATAGTAACTGATAGACCTGCCCCTCGCTTGAGCTGCAGGACCCCTATGGGAAATTGAGCTTGAGAGTGCGGGAAATTGAGCTGGGGAATTTGAGCTGAAGAGCGCTCACGGACCGCAGTGCTGCTACTGGAATTTGAGAGACTGGAATCTTCTCCCGCAACGCAATCGGGCAAACAAACCCGAAGCCCACACAGGGCGGCAGTGCCACCTGACTTTGATTCTGGGCAAGCGCACATGGAAGTCAGTTTTCCGCAGCGCAGGCATGCCACAGAACTATTGTGCAACTCAGTTCCCCACGGTGACCTGGACCCAAATTCTCCCGGCAAGAGGCAGCACTGGGCATCACCAACTTGACTCTGTTTCCTACCATGTGTGCCTGGGATCCCTGACTCACAGAGCATTCACACTAAGAGCCAGTGACTCCAATTCTTGGTGCATATGCACACAGGGACCCTGATTCTCAGCGAAAAGCCGCACGAGGCAACAGAGACTCTGATACTCGATTCTTGGTGCAGACACAGGGAAACTCTGACTCCTGGCACGCGCTAGGGGACTCATTTTCGGCACACACCAACAGTGCGGTGCAGGCAGGGTCCCTGATTCTAGGTGCGCACACGAGACCACACTGAATGCTGGGAACACTGACCCTGGGCAAGCCTGGTTCCCACCAACCCACGGCAGCTACATGTCCTAGTGTCGGAGCACTTCAGTGAAACTCGAGTGGTGCGAAGTTCCCACGGCACACGCCCAGGTCCACGCAACTCGAAGATTGAACCTTTTGGTAATAGAATGGGGAGACGACACAATCCCCAGAGGAAAGAAAATGAGGAGTCGCCAAGAAAGGAAATTAGTGAAATTGAAGCATGCAACATGACCGAAAAAGAGTTCAGAGTAATGGTCATGGAATTTATACATCGGATGGATGAGAAAACAACCTATGCAAGAATCAGGAAGAAATGAAAAGTGATATAGCTACAATCAAAAACACCATGGAAAGTTTCAACAGTAGACTAGAAGAAGCAGAGGACCAAATTAGTGAGTTAGAAGATCAGGTACAGAAACAAGCTCAATCTGAACAGCAACTGAAGAAAAAAATTAAAAACAGGAGGAAAGCCTAAGGGAGCTTTGGGACAACATGAAACGAAGTAACATACGTATAACAGGGCTGCCAGAAGGACAAGAAGAGCAGCAAGGATTAGAAAATCTATTTGAAGAAATAATGACAGAAAATTTCCCGGATATGGGGAAGAAAAAAGTTACACAAGTACAGAGTCCCAAGCAGGATCAACCCCAAAAGACCCACACCAAGACACGTCATAATTTCAATGGCAAATATCATCGACAAAGGGAGAATCTTAAAGGCGGCAAGAGAGAGACAAAGAGTTACCTACAAAGGAACCCCCATCAGATTATCAAATGATTTCTCAACAGAAACACATCAAACTAGAAGGGAATGGAAGGAGGTATACTAAGTGTTGTAAAGCAAAGGACTGAATCCAAGAATACTCTATCCAGCAAGACTATCAATCAAAATTGAAGGGGAAATTGGGAGCTTCGCAGACAAAAAAAGGCTAAGGGAGTTTATCACCACCAAACCAGCAATGCAAGAAATGCTAAAGGGAATACTATAAAAAGAAGAAATAGGTAAGAAGGAACACAGACACAAAAATAGATATGACTACAAACAAATACCTTTTAGTAATAACTTTAAACGTAAACAGACTAAATGCAACAACAAAAGAATCGAGTGGCTGAATGGATAAAAAAACACAACCCATATATATGCTGTCTACAAGAGACCCACCTCAGAACAAGAGACTCACACAGATTGAAAGTGAAGGGATGGAAAAATATCTTTCAGGCAAATGGAAATGAAAAAAAAGCTGTGGTAGCAATGCTTATATCTGACAAAATAGACCTCAAAGTAAATGCCATAACAAGAGATAAGGAAGGTCACTTCATAATACTAAAGGGATTGATAAAATAAGATGATATAACCCTGATAAACATACATGCACCCAACGCAGGAGCACCCAAATACATAACAAAACTCCTGGAAGATATCAAGGGAAAGATCAACAACAATACAATCATAGTAGGGGACTTTAATATACCACTGACATCACTGGAAAAATTCTCTAGACAAAAAATCAGCAAAAAAACAGCAACCCTAAATGACTCACTAGATCAGATGGACTTAACTGACATCTTCAGAACATTTCACCCCAAAGCCACGGAATATACGTTCTTCTCAAGTGCACATGGGACATTTTCAAAAATAGACCACATATTGGGTCACAAGTAAAGTCTCCCCAAATTCAAGAAGATTGAAATCATACCAAGCATCTTCTCAGACCACAATGCCATAAAATTAGAAATAAACTACAATAAAACAATCCAATAATCTCAAACACTTGGAAGCTGAATAGCATGCTATTAAATAATGACTGGGTACCAAAGAGATCAAAGAAGAAATTAAAAGCATCCTGGAAACTAATGACAACAAAAACACAACAATCCAAAATCTATGGGACACAATGAAAGCAGTCCTGAGAGGGAAGTTATAGCTCTACAAGCCTACCTCAAAAAACAAGAAAAAATGGTAGTAAATCATCTAACTCTACAACTCAAAGAATTAGAAAGAGAGCAACAAGAAAAGCCCAGAGTGAGCAGAAGGAAGGAGATAATGAAGATCAGAGCAGAAATAAATGACATAGAGACAAAAAACAAAACAAACAATACAAAAGATCAATGAAACCAAGAGCTGGTTCTTTGAAAGGATAAACAAGATTGATGAACCTCTAGCCAGGCTCACCAAGAAGCAGAGAGAGAGGAATCAAATAAACAAAATCAGAAATGAGAGAGGCGAAAAAACAACAGACCCCACAGAAATACAAAGGATCATTAAAAAATACTATGAACAACTCTACTCCAACAAATTAGACAACCTAGAGGAAATGGACATATTCCTAGAAAAATACAACCTTCCAAAACTCAATTGGGAAGATTCTAATAATCTCAATAGGCCGATAACTATGGAAGAAATTGAAGCAGTCATCAAAAGCTCCCAGCAAACAAAAGCCCGGGGCCAGACGGCTTCACAGGGGAGTTACACCAAACATTCAAGGAAGAACTAAAACCTATCCTCCTCAGACTATTCCAAAAACTTCAAGAGGATGGAACACTTCCAAGCTCATTCCATGAAGCCGGCATCACCCTAATACCAAAACCAGATAAAGACAATACAATAAAAGAGAATTATAGGCCAATATCCGTCATGAACATAGATGCCAAAATCCTCAACAAAATTCTAGCAAATCAGATCCAGCAATACATCAGAAAGATCATACACCACGACCAAGTAGGATTTACCCCAGGGATGCAAGGATGGTACAATATCCGCAAATCAATAAACGTGATACATCACATAAACAAATTGAGAGATAAAAATCACAGTCATATCAATTGATGCAGAAAAAGCATTTAACAAAATCCAACACCCTTTCTTTATAAAAACCCTCAGCAAAATGGGAATAGAGAGATCATATCTCAACATAATATAAGCCATATATGAAAAACCCACAGCCAACATCATACTCAATGGACAAAAACTAAAATCATTTCCCCTAAGAACAGGAACAAGACAGGGATGCCCACTCTCACCACTCCTGTTCGACATAGTACTAGAAGTACTAGCCATCACGATCAGACAAGAAGAAATAAAAGGCATCCAAATTGGAAAAGAAGAAGTAAAACTGTCCTTATTTGCAGATGACATGATATTGTACATAGAAAACCCTAAAGACTCCATCAAAAAATTATTAGACTTAATAAATGAATTTCGCAATGTAGCAGGATACAAAATTAATGCCAAGAAATCTATGGCATTTCTTTACACCAATAGTGAACTTATAGAAAGAGAAACTAAAAAAGCAATCCCATTTACCATTGCACCAAAAAAATTAAGATACCTAGGAATAAACTTAACTAAGGAGGTAAAAGACCTATATGCGAAAAACTACAGGACACTGAAAAAAGAGATAGAGAAAGACATAAATAGATGGAAGAACATACTGTGTTCATGGATTGGTAGAATCAATATCATCAAAATGTCCATACTACCTAAAGCAATCTACAGATTCAATGCAATCCCCATTAAAATACCAATGGCATATTTCACAGACCTACAACAAACTTTCCAAAAATTCATCTGGAATAAAAAAAAGACCCCGAATAGCTGCAGCAATCCTGAGAAAGAAGAATAAAGTAGGAGGGATCTCAATACCAGCAGATATCAAACTGTATTACAAAGCCACTGTTCTTAAAACAGCCTGGTACTGGCACAAGAACTGACATATAGATCAATGGAATAGAGTAGAGAACCCAGAAATCGACCCAAATCACTATGCCCAATTAATATTTGACAAAAGAGGCATGAACATAAAATGGAGTCAAGTTAGTCTCTTCAACAAATGGTGGTGGGAAAATTAGACAGATACATGCAAAAAAATGAAACTAGACCACCAACTTACACCATACACAAAAATAAACTAAAAATGGATAAAGGACTTAAACATAAGACGGGAAACCATAAAAATACCAGAGGAATGCACAGGCAGAAAAATCTCAGACATATGCCGAAGGAACTTCTTCACTGATACTGCTCCTAGGGCAATGGAAACTAAAGAGAAAATAAACAAATGGGACTACATCAAAATAAAAAGCTTTTTTGCACAGCAAAAGAAACCATCAACAAAACCACAAGAAAGCCCACTGCATGGGAGAACCTATTTGCCAATGTCATCACCAATAAGGGTTTAATCTCCAACATTTACAGGGAACTGATACAACTTAACAAAAGGAAGATAAACAATCCATTCAAAAAAATGGGCAAAGGACCTAAATAGACACTTTTCAAAGGAGGACAGAAGGAAGGCTAAGAGACATATGAAAACATGCTCAAAGTCACTAATTATCCGAGAGATGCAAATCAAAACAACAATGAGGTATCATCTCACACCCGTCAGAATGGCTATCATCAACAAATCAACAAACGACAAGTGCTGGCAAGGATGCGGAGAAAAAGGAACCCTCGTGCACTGCTGGTGGGAATGCAGACTGGTGCAGTCACTGTGGAGAACAGTATGGAGTTTCCTCAAAAAACTAAAAATGGAACTCCCATTTGACCCAGTGATCCCACTTCTAGGAATATATCCCAAGAAACTAGAAACACGAATCAGAAAGGAAATATGCACCCCTATGTTCATAGCAGCACAATTCACCACAGCTAAGATTTGGAAACAGCCTAAGTGCCCATCAGCAGATGAGTGGATTAAAAAACTGTGGTACATCTACACAATGGAATACTACGCTGCAGTAAAAAAGAAGGAGTTCCTACCATTTGCAACAGCATGGATGGAACTGGAGAGCATTATGCTAAGTGAAATAAGCCAGTCAGAGAAAGACAAATACCACATGATCTCACTCATTTGTGGAATATAATGAACAACATAAACTGATGAACAGGGACAGATCCAGAGGCAGAGAAGCATCGATCAGACTGCCAGACCTCAGAGGGAAGGTAGGGGAGGGTGGGGGAAAGGAGGAGAGATCAACCAAAAGACTTGTATGCATGAATATAAGCCTAACCAATGGACATGAACACCAGGGGGGTGAGGGCATGAGTGGGGGGGGGGGGGGTTGGGGGGTTAATGGAGGGATGAAGACACATATGTAATACCTTAATCAATAAAGAATTTTTAAAAAAAGACTAAATGAGTCAACATATGTAAAGAAGTTAGTGTCTCAACACATGTTCTAGCTACTTTTTTCTTTACACACACACAGAAAAACAGAATCCTTCTATAATTAAGACATTATGGATATATTTTCCTATAAATACATTCTTTTTAATGGCTAAATGATTCACGGAAAATTATTTAATTACTGATTAATGCCTATTTGGTATACCTATGTACCTATTCTATTTCAAACACTGCTGTAATTAATACACTTATTCTTCACCTTGCCTCCTGTACGCACCCCAACTGGGGATCGAACCTGCAACCTTTTGGTGCATGGGATGATGTTCCAAACAACTGAGCTACCTAGCCAGGGCTTGTCTTCACTTTTGACATTTTTCCATTACATGAATTCCATAGAGTAGGGGGGGGGGGGGGGGGACGGGAGAACTAGGCCTTGAGATATGCCGATACATACAGCAGAGAAAAAGGAAATGAAGTCTAAAGATTGAGAAGGAATAGCCAATGAGGTAGTGAGTCAGTGTAATAACTAGGGCAGTGGTCAGCAAACTGCGGTTTGCGAGCCACATGCGGCTCGCGAGCCGCAGTTTGCCACTCTGTTGACTAATGAGTTTGCTGACCACTGGACTAGGGTATCAAATGAAAGCGTTTCAAGGAGAAAGAATGAGTTGATGGCATCAAATAATGAAGAGCAGCCAAAAAAACTGAGGAATAAAGGGCTGTTAGGTTGCCAGTGGTCGGCAAACTGTGGCTCATGAGCCGCGGTTTGCCGCTCTGTTGACTAATGAGTTTGCCGACCACTGGGGTAGGGGCTTAATCATAAGGAACAACAACAGCCTGTAATTATTGGAATCGAGAGTCTAGGTCAGTGGTCGGCAAACTCATTAGTCAACAGAGCAGCAAACCGCGGCTCACGAGCCGCATGTAGCTCGCGAGCCGCAGTTTGCCGAACACTGGGGCAATTAGGACTGGAGAAAGCTGTTTCTATGTAGGAATAGGGCAAAACCTAGACTGTAAGAGGGAGGTGAAAGAAGTATGTAAGTAGTCTGTCTGATTATTTAAGAAGTTGGTAGATAATGGGAAAGAAAAAGAATAGTAGCTTTAGGGAAAACATGCAAGTCAGATTCAAGAAAAATTAGTGAAAACATTGATTTATTTAATAAAAAGATGACAGTTAACCTACAGCTGTTTTTAAAACTTTACATCTGATTACTATTTTATTTATGTGAACTTCATTCTACAACTATAAAAGTTAAAAAAAATATTTAAAAGTTGAACAGCCCACGTGTACAAGGTACATACATAATAGTAGTGTGTTTTTTTTCCTCCAAAGGGAAACATTCATAGAAACTTTATTATCAAAGTCATTTTTTTTGTGTGTGTGTGTCATTGATTTAGAGAGAGGAAGGGAGAGAAAGGGAGGGCAGAAGGAAAAGAGGAAGGGAGGAAGGGAAGGAGGAAAAAGGGAGAGAGAGACAGAGAGAGAGAGAGAGAGAGAGCGAGAGAGAGAGAGAGAGAGAAACATTAATGTGAGAGAGAAACATCAAACCCACCACCTTCCTGGGTATGGGATGATGCTCCAACCCACTGAGCCACACCAGCCAGGGCTAGAAGTCACGCTTAAGTCAACTATTGCCAGAAAAAGTTTGGACCACACACAACTGCATCTATTATTTAAAATTAACTAATAAGAGAACAAAGTCTGAAACTTTTTTTAATGGGAAGAATATTCATTTTAATTATGTTCCAAGATGTTACAGAGCTGGAAATGAACAAGTTTTAGTCAGTATAAAATAGTTTGTTAATATTCAGTCATTCATACAACCATGTACTAGTAAATGAAACACCACTTCCTACAAGGCTCAGATAACTCTAAAATCTAACTTAACTTCACACATGTACTATAAAAAATGATAAATACTTAAAACTTACAATGCAAGGGGAAATATTACAAAATATACAATTGTTATAGATCCTTGTATGAAAGTTCCTTACTTTTAAAGTTCTGCCTTAGGGAATAATACCATGTTACATAGCAGAACTGAAATGATAAACTATGTTCCTTGAGGTTACAATGCTCAATAATATACGGGGTGTAGTCTATAATACCGTGTCTGACAACAATCAAAAGAGAAACAAAGAAGACGTTCAATGGTGTTGAGAGAGAAAAAGAGAGGAGTATCAATTGTTATATGCTGATTTCTGCTGAAATGCCCTCATTAAACTATTGACAGCACTGTAGAAGAAAAGGGAAGGGAGCAGTCTCACCTTTCTATAAAGGATTTCCAAATCAGCACAAACTCAGGCAATTCTAAAAGGTACTATTCTCAATGCTCTTCACTTTTCAACCCTTTACATGGAACTCCTGGTCCTTTGTTCATTTCTTTTCCTCCTAATTTCTTCATAAGGGTTTACCAAAATACTCTGTTTTCTATCATCCAACATACAAACCAAAAGGCAATAAGCAAAACAATAGACTCTTCCAGTCATGTCAGTTCTAAATACACAAATTTTGGTTTAGATATTAATCGTGAGAGTTGGGCATATGCATCCCTCTTCCACACACATTCCCAACTTCCCCTTACTTATTGACATCATCCTCAATTGAAGTTTTAAGATTGTTTTGTCCCTCATCAAATGATTTGCTATTGGCAAGCTTCTTTAGTTAGCAGCAATACCAGGAATTGTTCGAAATGCTGGCTCAGAATAGATTTTAAAAAATGTGATCAGTGAATTACTGTAACCTGTCATAGTGGGCTTCTGCAGGCAGACAGAAAGAATTTACCTTAAAGACTTCCCTCACTTATTTCACAAGGGAGAAGAACATGTCTTAAAAAGGGAAGAAAAAGGGTTAGATAAGAAAATATAGTAAAATGGCAATACTGTAGTAGTAGTAGTAGTGGGGAAAGGAACACTTGTAGCCAACCTACCTTTTGGGAAAGTTTCTGTCATAAAAATCAATCTTTCTCTCCCAGTGTTTTTTTGTGCAAGATTAATAGTCGCTTTACATCAAGAAGGGCAGAAAGCCACTTAAATACTTTTCTCCAAAGGTAGGTACTTTCTTTTTAAAATGAGCATTAGAGAAAGGAGGAAAATGTAGGGACAGCTCATTCAAAGAGATCCTCAAACATGCGTTGTCCCATTGCTATGTACGCTTCCTTCTCCTCTGGTGTCATCTGTGCCACCAGCTCTGGCCGCTGGCTCACTTCGCTGTATGAGAATGGACGACCAGCCACCATAGCAATGGGGTCATCTGCTACTTCCTCAAACTCGTCATCCTCCTCGTCATCCTCTCGGTGATGTGCAGCCACAGAAGCTGGACGAGGTGGGGAGTCATCGTCTGACTCACTGGTCTCACTCTCCGAGTCACTGCCATTGGCAGCGGTCACAGGAGCAGCCGCCCCCACTGAGCCAGTGGTAGCAGAGGGGGTCTTCTTCTCATGAATGAGTAGTGCTCGCATAACCTCCTCGTTATCATCCAGCCCTGCACGGCCTTCCTCACGATCTTGAAATGCATCTATATCTATGCCACCTGGGGGGGGGAAAAACCCAGAAAGTCAATATCCTTAACTATAAAAGATATTCCCATATAATAAAATATATATTTTAAAACAATGTATTTAAATATACAATAATATTATAAATAACACCGATAAAACTTCACTGATTCTACTTTTTGAGCTGCTGTCCATAATATATTCAAAATGTTTCTCACAAACTGGAACTTAAGTAGCCTGATGGTTAAGTACATGGGTTTTAAGAGTAATATAGCCTGGAACTGAATCCTGGTTCACATGTAAACTGTGCTGCCATAGTCAGGATATTGAGTCTCTAAACTTCAGTACCTACTAGTACTTCTATAAAATGGGGCGATAAAAGCATCTACCTTCTAGGACTCTGGATAAGAGCATCTATATATATAAAAGCCTAAACGACCGAACAACTGGTCAACCAGTTGCTATGACGTACACTGACCACCAGGGGACAGACACTCAATGCACAGGATGGGGCTCCCTCCTGTCTGGATCAGGCCTGTGGAGATTGGGCCAAAACCGACTATCTGATATCCCCCAAGGGGTCCCGGATTGTGAGAGGGCGCAGGCCTGGCAAAGGGACCCTACCAGTGCACAAATCCTTGCACTGGGCCTCTAGTGTGAAATGTGAAATAATGTCTATGAAAGACCAGGTATAGTAGCTGTCATAAAAGGAAATCAAGACATGGCTCCTCACTTTGTTCAGAGGAAAAGCCAGATACTTTACAGTGGCGTATAAGGCCCTCCATTATCTTGAACCCCTCTTGTCCACCTACTATGTCTTTTCCTTCTCCTTGTTCATTCTGTTCCAGCCAGAGTGGCTTCCATGGTATTCCTGTACACACCACACACAATTCTACCTTAGAGCCTTTTTACTGCCTGTGGCCTCTACCTGAGACACATTTAATTCCCTTATGCCTTTCAAGTCTTTACTCAAATATCATCTTCTTTGAGTTCACTTCTATATTTCCAATGATCTATTTTTTCCCAGAGCAATGATTTTCTAACATAATAAATAACTCCTGTCTATTGTCTTTGGCACCCTCTTTCCCAGCATATGGGTCCTCCACAACAGATATTTATCTTTTTTTATTCAGTGATATATCCCATGCACCTAGAATAGTGCCTATCACTTGTTAGAATAAATATTTGATGAATCAATGAATATATGGCAGTTTTAGCTTCCTGAAGCAAACTAAGCACACTTGGAACTCTTTATAAAAAGGAATCTAGTATCATGAATAAAAATTCTCTTACTACACACCTATTTATCATTTTGTGTACACATTTTGTCTGATGTATTGAAGATGAAAAATCTAAGACAGACATTTGTATTCAGTATTTGGAAGATAATACCAAACATATTGCCATTTAAAATACATAACAGGATTAAAGTGTTATTTGGAACTGACTTTTTGATTCAAATCCTGACTCTTAACACTTTTTAGCTGTGTGATTTGGGGCAAGTTACCTCATTTCTCTCTGCTTCAATTTTCTTTTTTTAATCCTCACCTGAGGGTATATTTTTTCATTGATATGAGAGAGAGACAGAGAGAGAGAGAGAGAGAGAGAGAGAGAGAGAGAGAGAGAGAGAGAGAGAGATATGTAAGAGAGAGAGAGAGAGAGAGAGAGAGAGAGAGAGAGATGTAAGAGAGAAACATGGATCAACCAGGGATCAAATCTGCAACCTGAGGATGTGCCTTGACTGGGAATCGAACCTGTGACCCTTTGGTGCATGGGATGATGCTCCAACCAAACTACCCAGCCCAGGTTCTGCTTTAATTTTCTCAAAAACAAAACAGGAAAAGAATAATAGTATCTTATCTCACTGGATTACTGTCAGAGTTAGGTGAATATATGTGAAGTGCTTAGAATAGGCTTGGCCCTTAGAATAGTGGTATTTATAATCAACAGCAGCATCAAAAAAAGGCTCAGAAATGGTCAATTCTGGCTATGGTGAAATAAAAGCATCTTCTCATTAACATATTAGAATGGATTAGCTCTTGACATTTTTAAAAAGTATAGAACTCCTGAGATGAGATATTGGGCAGAAAAGAGAATGGGAAACAAGAATTAAGAAGTTAAAAATTTAGGACAGACAAAATAAGCTTTTGACAACATGGATACAAAAAATGAGAGTTGAAATCCAAAGGATGAACCTCCTCCTAGAGCCCTTATTGTCAATGCAGTAATTCAACAGAAAAAAAAAAAAAAGACAAGAAATGCACATGAGTCTAAGGCAATCATTACCTCTTTAAAAATTTTCCAGATAGCTTCATACTTCCAAAATAGTGTTTTGATTAATGCTTAAAATAAATATAAAATGAGGGGAAAAGCTATTTAGCTTTGTAAACTAAATGAAATTATACTTAAAAGATTTCTGACAAGGGTCTTGAGAAGTATGGGACAAAAAGAATTGTTCTGCATTATAGATGAAGACAAGAAAACAGAATATGAGGATAAATGAGCAAATCTCTGGACAGTAAAGTTTAAACACTAGTTCTAGAAACAGTCTTATTTAAGAGAGTTATAAATTAAAAAGAAGATTTATACTGAGAAATTGTCAAGTACACTAATGATGCTAATACTTGAGCAATATTTAGAAACATTCCTAAATTTCTAAAGCAAATCCTGTACACACCACACACAGTCCTACCTTAGAGCTGATAGCGGAAAATATATAGGAAGAGCTGAAGGTTGTATAAATGGGCAGAAAAGTGGCAGATCCAGTTCTACACTGGCAAACGTAAAAAAATCTCTGGAAAAGTAATCTAAAATATGCTGAAAGGTGTGGTCCAAGCTATCAGATACAGGGCAGAAAAGGTTTTTTAAAATATATATATATATATATATATATATATATATATATTGATTTCAGAGAGAAAGGGAGAGGGAGAGAGAGAGAGAGAGAAACATGAACAATGAGTGAGAATCGTTGATCAGCTGCCTCCTACATGCCACACACCGGGGATCTAGCCCGCAACCCGGGCATGTGCCCTGACTGGAATCGAACCATGACCTCCTGGTTCTTAGGTCAACACTCAACTGCTGAGCCATGCCAGCTGGGCTAAAGTTGTTATTCTTAATATGCTTCCAGAACCAAAGCAACAAACAAAGTATCAGATAACAACCAGAAGGACACTGGAAATAAAACTCAAATCATTGATGATGAACCCATACATGAACAACATGTATTCTTCTGGTGAGTAGGTCTCAAGCAGAGTACATTATGACTGGAGGTTGTCCAAAAAGAGGCGATTAAAATAAAATAAAAACTGTAGGTGGAGAGGCTGGGGGAACAGAACTATTTGTAAGGAAAGTAGAATCAAAAGAAATTCAAACTTCAGTGCCCTACCCAGTGTAGCTAAGTGGTTAGAGAGTTTGGCCGGCACTGAAGAGTTGCAGGTTCGATTCCCAGTCAAGGGCATGTACCTGGGTTACAGTTTGATCCCAGCTCTCGTTGGAGAACATGCAGGAGGCAACCAATCGATGTTTCTCTCTCTCCTCTTTCTCCCCACTCCCCTCTCCCTTCCACTCTCTCTAAAAATCAATGGAAAAAAAATATTCTTAGGTGAGGATTAACAAAACAAAACAAAAAAAAAAAAAAAAAGGAAAGGAATTAGAACTTTCTGTAGAGTAATAAGGACAGGATTAAAGTCTATGAAATTCTGAAAGATGTTAAAATGAAGTCTGAGGCAAATTAAGGGTAAGACAAATAAGACTCAATTCATACATGCACTGGATAGAGTCTATTTTACTGTCATAAAACTTAACAAAAACAAATTTAGATATGACAAATCTAGTACACTAGATGACTTATTTAAGGTCCGTATGATTCAAATTTGATCATTCTAGGAATTATAAACATCGGATGTTAAGTTTGTAAGTCTAATTGTAGATAATATTGGTTAACAATAGTTTTATTCAGTTGTGTTTCTAAGTTCAAAGAAAAGAAGGTTTGGTTGCTTCAAGAATAGGCAAGAAGCCAAGTTGAAGAAAACAAGCCTATTAAATAGCTGACAGCCTAATTACTATATAATCTACAACAACTTGAATCAAAATAAACATCATAGCCAAGCTGATCGGTGGGAAGGAGGGAGAATGAAGTACGGTTGCCAAAAACTAACATTTTTTCTTATGACTGGAATAAAGATATCAAAGAGAATCACACTAGAGGTATCACCTGCTTTTATCATCACTACCCAATTCAACACTACTTTTACAATTCTTAGCATACACAGTAAAGAAATGCTAATTATGAAGGGAAAAAGGTTAGGAGAAAAGCCAAAAAACAAGTGGTTTTCAATTACTGATAATTCTATACTATTAAAGAACCATACTCAGATGCCATGTTAATAAGATACACAGAGGCATGCAGATTTGAATGCTGATGAAATCCAATCAGAGGTACACAGTAATCTTTGTCCAGTCTTAACCTTCTATTTTCTATGTACTCCTAAATCATCATCCCCCAATGTCTTCAAATTCAGTAACTTGAGACTAAAATTTACAAAGCAAAATCTTGCAGTTCTCAAACTTATGATTATTATGCAATTCTTTAGTGCTCACAGAGATTTCTAAAATATTCTAGGATAAAGCTGCATCAGTCTTCATGGATGTTGAATATCCTTAGTCCTTCACTCAGGTGGTATCTTTCTATATATTTCATGTGGCACAAACTCCTTGATGTTTATGAGACAAGAAAAAAAAAGCTTGGACTAGTATATAATTATCGCTCCAAATTCAGAGAAATAATAGTGCATATGAATAAGGACAACAGCCCTGCCCAGGTGGCTCAGTTGGCTGGAGTGTTGTCTTGTACACCAAAAGGTGACGGGTTCCACTCCTGATCAGGGCACATACATAGGTTGCGGGTTCAATCCCCAGTCAGGCTCCTCCCCAGCCAGGGCCCTGGTCAGGGCACATGTAGAAGGCAACCAATTGGTATGTTTCTCTCACAGTGATGTTTCTCTCTGTCTTTCCCTCTCCCTTCCACTCTCTCTAAAAAACAATGGAAAAATATACTCGGGTGAGGATTGAAAAAAAAAAAGAAGGGAACTACATAATGATAAAAAGGCCATTCCAGCAAAAAGATATACCATTTATAAATTTATATGCACCCAGGACATGAGCAACAAAATATATGAAACAAATATTAAAAGACTAAAAGGGTGAAATTAACAGCTTTTAATTTGTAATAATTACAATTGTAATAATACAATAATAAAAAAGTGTAATGTGCTAATTAGACTGGACGTCCTTCTGGATGACCTTATGGTCGAAGCTGGGGCTACAAGGGAAGCCTGGGTCCCGGGTGCCAGAGGGAAGCCAGTGCCGGCAGCCACAGGAAGGAAGGCCTACTGTTGCACGAATTTTGTGCATCGGGCCTCTAGTACAATAATAACAGGGGATTTTAACACCTCACTTACCTCAATGGATAAATCATCCAGACAGAAAATCAATAAGGAAACACTAACCTTAAATAACACATTAGATCAGATGGACTTAATAGATATATACAGAACACTCTATCTAAAAGTAGCAGAATACACATTCTTCTTAAGTGCACTTGGAATATTCTCCAGAATATCACATTAGGCCACAAAACAAGTTTTAATAAATTCAAGAAGATTGAAATCATACCAAGCATCTTCTCTAACCACAATGATATAAAACTAGAAATCAATCACACACAAAAAATGAAGAAAGCACAAAAATGTGGATATTAAACAATATGCTACCGAATAATCAATGGATTATCACACAAAAATGAAAGAATAAAAATACCTAGAGAGAAATGAAAACATAAATACAACAAACCAAAATTTACAGAATGTAGCAAAAGCAGTTCTAAGAGAGAATTTCATAGCAAGAAGACCTACCTTAAGAAACAAGAAAATCTCAAACAAACAATCTAACTTTACACTTTAAGAAACTAGAAAAATAAGAACAAACAAAGCTGAAAGTTAGCAGAAGTAAGGAAATAATAAATAAAGATCACAGTGGAAATAAATAAAATGAAGACTAAAAAGAAATTTTAAAAGATCAATGAAACCAAGAGATTGTTCTTTGAAAAGATTAAAAAATTGACAAACCTTTAACTATATGAACCAAGAAAAAAACAGAGAAGACACAAATAAACAAAATCAGAAAGAAAAGTTACAACTAATACTACAGAAATACAAAGGATCATAAGAGACTAGTATAAACAATTATATACCAACAAATTGAACAATCCAGAAGAAAAGTCTACAAACACACATTCTTTCAAGACTGAATAGAAAATCTGAATAGATTGATTACTAGTAAGGAGATTGAATCAGTACTCAAAAATTTCCCAACAAACAAAAGTCCAGGACCAAGATAGTTTCACTGGTGAATTCTATCAAACATCACAGAAGATTTGATACATATTCTTCTTGAACTCCTTCAAAAAACTGGAGGAAAAAAAATTGAAGAGGAGGGAATGCTTCCAAACTCTTTTAATAAGGTCAGCATTACCAATATTGAAACCAGACAAGGACACCACCACCACCACAACAACAAAATTATAGGCCAATATTCTTAATAAACATACATGCAAAAATCTTCATCAAAATATTAACAAACTGATTCAACAATACATTTAAAGGATGGTACACCATGATCAAGTGGGATTTATTCCAAGGATGCAAGGATGGTTCAACATGTGCAAATCAATCAATGTGATAATCTACATAAACAAAATGAAGGATAAAAATAATCTCATCATCTCAATAAATACAGAAAAAGGAACTGACAAAATTCAACAAAAACTCTCAACAAAGTGGGAACATACCTCAACTAACAAAGGCCATATATAACAAACTACAACTAACACCAAGCTCAACAGTGGAGATCTGAAAGCTTTCATCTAAGATCAGAAACAAGAAAAGGATGACCACTCTCACCACTTTTATTCAACATAGTATTGAAAATCCTAGCCACAGCAATTGGGCAAGAAAATAAATTAAAGGCATCCAAATAAAAAAGGAAGAAGTAAAACTTTCACTATTTGCAGATAGTATGGTAATACAGTGTGGGGCAAAAGTAGGTATACAGTTGTGAGTATGTGAAACAGAGTTTATCCTTCTATTATTATTTATTAATTATTGTATTATTTTCCATATGAACAACTGTAAACTTACTTTTGCCCCACACTATATAAAGAAAACCCTATAGATTCCACCAAACAAACATTAGAACAAATAAATTCAGCAAAGATGCAGGATACAAAGTCAATGTACAGAAATTGGTAGCATTTTTTTTTAAATATATTTTTATTGATTTTTTACAGAGAGGAAAGGAGAGGGATAGAGAGTTAGAAACATCGACGAGAGAGAAACACTGATCAGCTGCCTCCTGCACACCCCCTACTGGGGACGTGCCCGCAACCAAGGTACATGCCCTTGACTGGAATCGAACCTGGGACCCTTCAGTCCGCAGGCCAACACTCTATCCACTGAGCCAAACCGGTCAGGGCTGGTGGCATTTTTATACATTAATAATAAACTATCATAAAGAGAAATTAAGAAAATAATCCCATCAAAGAGAATAAAATACTTAGGAATTTAGCCAAGGAGGTGAAAGACCTGTACACTGAAAACTATGACATTGATAAAATAAATTGAAGAAGATATATATAAATGATAAGACATTTGCTACTCATGGAATGGACAAATTAATATTGTTGAAATGTCCATACTATCCAAAGCACTCTACATATTTAATGCCATCTTTATCAAAATTCCAATGGCATTTTTCACTAGGGCAAATAACTCTAAAATCTGTATGGAACCATAAAAAATCCGGAGTAGCCAAAGCAATCTTGACAAAGAACAAAGCTAGAGGTATCAGTTATCTCTGTGATTTCAAACTATATTACAAAGCCATAGTAATCAAAACAATATAGTGCTAGCATAAAAACAGACATAGATCAATTAAACAGAATCCAGAGCCCAGAAATAAACCCACACAGATATGGACAATTAATTTATGAAAAAGGAACTAAGAACATACAATGGAGAAAAAACAGCAATGGTGCTGGGAAAACTGGGCACCCACATGCAAAAAAATGAAACTAGACCACTATCTTATACCATACACAAAATTTAACTCAAATGAGTTAAAGATTTGAACATAAGACCTGAAACCATAAACTTTCTAGAAGAAAACATAGATGGTAAGCTCTATGACATCAACAATGTTTTTATGGACCGGACTCCAAATACAATAGAAACAAAAGCAAAAACAAATGTAAACATCAAAGTAAAAAGCTTCTGCACAGTGGAGGAAATGATTATCAACATGAAAAGGCAACCTACTAAATGGGAGAAGATATTTGCAAATCATACATCTGACGAGATTAATATGCAAAATATACAAACAATTCATACAACTCAACAACAAAAGAACAAACAACCTGATTTCAAAAATGGGCAGAGGAACTGAACAGACATTTCTCCAAAAACATACAGATGGCCAACAGCAAAAAAAAAAATATGTTCTAGTTCACTAATAATTAGGGAAATGCAAATCTAAACCACAATGAGACATCACCTCACACCTGTTAGAATGGCTATTGTCAAAAAGACTAGAAGCAACAGGTGTTGGAGGGAATGTGGAGAAAAGAGAATCCTGTACATCAAGCATATCAAACTCACGGTCAGCGGGCCACCGTGATTCTGACATGCTTGCTGTATTAATGTAGGTAAACTGGTATAGCCACTATGGAAAACAGTATGGAGATTTCTCAGAAAATTAAGAATAGGACTACCATATATTAGCTATTCCACTCTGGGTATTTATTTAAAGAATACAAAAATATTAATTCAAAAAGACATATGCACCCCTATGTTCACTGAAGCATTATTTATAATAGCTAAGAAATGGAGACAATCGAAGTGTCCATCAATGGATGAATGGATAGAGATGTGGTATATATACAAAATGGAATACTACTCAGCCATAAAAAAGAATGAAATCTTGCCATCTGCAACAACATGAATGGACCATGAGGGTATTATGCTAAGTAAAATGAGTCAGATGGAGAAAGACAAATAATGTATGACTTCATTCATATGAGAAATCTTATATAAGAAAATCATATAAGAAAAAAGAAAAAACAAACTCATACAGAGATTGGTGATTACCAGAGAGGAAGGAGGATAGGGGGTGGGCAAAATGGGTAAAGGAGGTTCAATTGTATGGTGAAGAATGGTAACTAGACTTTGGTGATGATCACTTTGTAGTGCAGATGTAGAATTATAATGTTGTCCACCTGAAACATATAATGCTATATTCCAATTTTACCTCAATTAAAAATATAGATAGACTTAAAAGCTATCTATTTGTTTCTTCAACTAAGTTGAAGGAAAATGAAAGTATATTATTTGGTTTTAATGCTTATTGCTCAATTTCTTACTTCCTGCTACAATGCAACTGTTTTGGAACACAGATATAGTGGATTACCAATAAAACTAAGAATTGCCCAGGCAATTTTCCCACTAAGTCAAACTCATTTTCAACTGAACCCAAGACATACTCATTTTAATGACTTCTCTTACCTTCCTTCATCTCTTCAGAACCATATGCTCCTTGGACAGTGCTCTCTCTCAACCAAATGGGTCTCTCTTTGGCAGATTTCCCCTCCAGTGAGGCTCGATGAAGATCTTCTTGGTCATCCATGTTAATGACAACATTCTGAGTATATAAGTCCTCATAGGAGGGACCTTTGGTAGCCCATGCTTCCCGGTGGTGCCCACTTGCCAAGCCAGCAGCTCCAGCAGTAGTTGGTGCACGGTCTTTGCTGAATGAAAAGATTAGAGGACAGGAAGAAAAATATTCAAGTCTTGGTGTTGGGAAAGGAAGGCAGCTGCCTGGGTGGTTACGGAGAAAATACTATCTAGCAATCATGTATACAAGCTTTAACAATGCTGAGAAACCTCGTTTATATCTCAGGGTGAAAATTGCATGGGTTATAAGAACACTTCATATTTGCATTTAAGTTCTTCAAACTCTAGGTTAATCTGGGATATATGAATGACTGAGGTTTTATAGTTTAAGATGTTGCAATAAGTCTACTTAGGAAAAGGGAAGAATATTATGATGACAGTAGAGGCCTGATGCACGAAGATTCAAGCAAGAATGGGCCTTCCTTCCCCTGGCTGCCAGCACTGCCTTCGCTCCGGCCAGAACCGCCTTCCCATGGGTCCCACCCCACCCCCAGCCGCTCAGCGCCTGCATATGCAAATTAACCCACCATCTTTGTTGGGTTAATTTGCATACTCACTCCTGATTGGCTGGTAGGTGTCATGAAGGTACGATCAATTTGCATTTATTAGTGTAGATAATCCACTTAAAGACACTAATCTGGCAAAAATCTCTCCCAGATATGTCTTTCATATATCTTTCTCCATATCTGACTGACTCTTTGGTCCCATGTTTTTCCTTTACTTCTCTTTCATTTTTCTCTAAATGTTTCCATGGAACCTGGGTTGTTTTGTGTGGAGTCCTGTCTCAATTTGAGCCTAAGCAATACTTCTTCACGTGTCTTTAGGTCTTCGAACACTTCCCTCTCTCACGAGCCATTCACTATTTTTCCTTCTCTTGGATCCTACTTTATTTCTCTCCCTCAGAACACTGTGCTTCTGGCCATACTCCGTGGGTAATCTTGGGCTATCCCATCCCTCCTGTTCTCCCTCTGGGTACCTAAAGGCCCACTGCCACTTTTACTATACAAAAATGCACTCTCTCCAGTTGTGCAACCCAAGCTGACCCAGTCATTTAATCCATGTCTGCCAGCTATTACCTCTAGCTATACCTAGAGCTGCTTAAAGACTATTCTTTCCCCTAGCCTTTGTACCAGTTATTTGCTACCTCCCTCTGAGTATAGGTGTCTCTCTATACCCAATCCATCTATTTGTCTTGCTATATTTTAAAGTCTTATGCTAAGTTGCAAATAAATGGTTTCTTTCTCTTTCTTTCTGCATTCATCATGGTACTTTTTGAACTATTTACTATGTTTGTCTCAATTTAATCCTTATCTGTCCCTAGTCATTCTCTTACCATCTTCTACCTATTCCGATATCTTCTAAAAGGCTGTGTCACTGCATTCACTATAATCTGACTCAGCTTACTCTGGTGTAAATTGGCTTTTTGAATTTTAGTCTCCCTCAAGCATTCACTTTTCTTTCTCTTCTCTTCTCCCTTGGCCTGATCTGTGTTTATATATTTACGTACTTACTCTATAATATCCCAAGTCTCTCCTCTCTCACCCAGAATGTCTCTTCTATCCTCAGCCAACATCCTTACCTTATTGTGTTCAGCTTGCTATATATGCCTGTCTGCCCACAAGTGTATCTCCCTGAGCTAACCATGTGCCTTTTGTCTCTCTCCATACATTAAATGTTTCTCTAGCTCTGACCTGGCCAACTACACCTCTGTCCTTTTCTGTGCCTCCTTCATCCAGACTCTTATTTTATTTTTTATATTTTTATTGATTTCAGAGAGGAAAGGAGATGGGGAGAGAGATAGAAACATCAATGATGAGAGGGAATCATTGATCGGCTGGCTCCTGCACGCCCCCTACTGGGGATCGAGTTTGCAATCCAGGCATAATGCCCTTGACTGGAATCGAACCCAGGACCCTTCAGGCCGCAGGCTGACACTTTATCCACTGAGCCAAACCAGCCAGGGCAGATTCTTAAATGGTTTACTCACTCTCCCTGAAGCTACTATTTCTCTCTGTATAAACTTGAACACATAGCTTTCATCCAAGCTCTGTCTTTAGCATTAACTCTGAAGGTCAACAAGTATTAAGTACTTTGAGTAGAGAAGAACAAGAAAAGTGGGGGAAAAGAACAGAACAATTAAAATAAATAAATGTTAGCATGAAGATACTTTTGTAAGTCTCTTGTTTTCAGTACTCTATTATAGAAAATCAAGATTGGTTTAATTCCAGTTTGAAGCAGAAGAGATCTGACCACAAGTCAAACAAATTTTAAAATTTGGAAGAATTTTTTAAATGATATTTTTAACCATGGAGAGTTGACCACACAGATTTTATTTCTACTTTCACCACAGATACAGACCAATCTAAATTATCAGCAAATGTGACACTAAAAATCTAGATGAGCGACACGTAGGTTCACTCCTTCTGCATATTTAAATTTCTTCTATGGAAAGAATACACACATTTTACTTAAAGGTGACAAAATTGACAATTCAGTTTTAAGTCTTTTTACATTATTTAAGAAATTTTAGAACTTTTAAAAGATATAACCTTGCTCAGGAATGTGGGAGAAATATTATTTCAAACTGAAATTTTAAAGATCTTTAAGATGAGTGTTAAATAAGAGATAATGGAAAGGGAGAGGCTACGGGCAAGGAATTCCATTTAAGAAAGACTTGCTGAAAAGCTGGAACTGTCTATCAGCTCTTGGGTTAAGCCTACTAATTCTGCAGAGGCAGCTTCTGGCTCCTGATCTGGGGATAAACTAGAATTTAATTGGTTACAGATCAGTAACCAAACTAACAATCATGCCACTTATTTTTTTTTTTTTTAAATCATCAGTTAATCACTGTCATCTCTGAATTCCCTTTCCACTCTACTGTGGTTTCTTTTCTTGAATTTGGGGTAGGATGGCTATAGCAGATCTGTTATGCTCTGAAACAAATCCGTTAGTATAGAAAGGCTAAATCAATACCACTTCCAGGATGTTATACCCAGGCAGTGGAGCTTGTCAAATGCTTGGCAAGGCCATCTCAGCCAGGTTAACACCTTGTAACCTCGCTCCAATGGTCTTTCTCTTGAATTTAGTTCTTAGTACCTCCAGGTAACCCATTCTATCTCTTTTGCCTGCCTCCATTTCACCCTTTATTCCCTAGTGACCAGAATGTTGGATCAGTTCTTTCTTGATCAGTTTATTTGCTCTATTTCCTGATTCTTTTTCATCCCTGGAGCTATCACCATTCCTAATGAGAAGCCAGGTTATTTGATACAGTGACTTGCTAGGACCTCTGGCATCACCACCACTCAGACTTGTCTCTGGCATGAAGCAAGGGATATCTAAATAAAGATCTGGAATGGGAGGTGGACAGTGGTAAGTGGGGAACATTAGAGTAGGATGCCATTGGTGATGGTGAATGAATATTACTGTACCCAGGGAACAACTTGATAAACAGGAAAATAACTATAGTTAGAAGAGGAAACACAAGAATGATTCATAGATAGTATTATATTGTGTTCTTAAAAACTGCAGTTACAACTTGGACTAATGTGTCCTATGAAAGGGTATACAGTAAACGCTAAGCTCTTAGCTTTTTCCTCTTAGTTTAACACTAGGGGGAAAAAGAAAAGAGGTAGCATAGGAGGACACTCGCTGACCCCAATTCCCTTTTACTAGTATGCTTTTCAAAGAATATAAGCCACTTTTTATGGCATGGCAAAACTAAGGCTGAATCTGCAATTCAATTAGGACACTCAAAAGAATAGGAAGCCATAGTAAGAAGTACTAACTCACAGAAAACATTTTACTTCACTTTCAAGGAAGTTGCACTGAAAACTGAGGCAGTCAAGAAAGGTGTGGTTAATGTGCTTCAAAAACAAAAAAGTGAATGCTGTATTCCTTAAAGAACTTCAGCCTTCAGAACTTGGAAAATTCAAATATCCCCAAGAGGCACTACCAATTTAGGATTAGCTGACAATTGCCTGAGTTGCAGCAGGCCTAATAAGCAGAGTGAGTAGTTGAAGTCAAACTTGACTATTTAAAGATTTTTGCCTAAGGCCCACACTTTTCTGCATTCACTACAAACTTCATCACAGGCACAAGTTAATAAGACAAGTGTGGCAGAGCTTAGAATCTATGAAATACTAGTCTTTAGTCTCCTAGTAAATTAGTTACCCACTCTTTCTCTTCAAAGTACATGTAGTTAAAATAAGAGCAAGCTTAAAGTGTTATTGGTAAGAGCAAAGGGACTATACTCACCTCTGTTTCAGGGCTGGTATTTCTGTGGGTTCTGGCTCAAGTATTTCATAGGCCAAATTCACATCCTCTGTTTCCCGAAGCAAAGCATAAATGGGCTCAATTTGTTCATTAAACCTTGCCAAAAGTGTGCGTGCATCTTTTTTGGGCATTGCTGATTCATCTTCTTCTACCTCTGTATTGCAAAAAGTGCAGCGGAAAGTTCCTACAGAGAAAACAAAAATCTCAGGTCAGGGAAGAGAAATTCTCAAGACTAGCCTTTAGCAAACTGTTTATATCTCCACTTCTCCTCTAACAGGTTATTACTAAAACTTTTAAATAAAAAACAAACAAACAAAAACCTTTTAAACATACAGAAAAGTTGAGTTTTAAAATGAATATCCACGTGCCCACCATTGAGATCCTAGAATCAACATTTTGCTATACTTAACATATTGCATTTTAATTCATCTCTCATTTTTGATGCATTTCAAATTGATTTCTAACCCCTGATTGCAGCATAGCAAACAGATTTTAATCATATTTCTAACAAACTTATTTTAACTTAAAACCAAATTTTTTTTACAGTTTACCAGTGATACCTGTACCTTTTCCCAAAAGCCTTCTTTTCACACATTACACATCTGGGCCTACATTATGGAGAAAGCCAAATAAATACCTGAAACCAAGTCTCTAGTCATCTTGTACACTGTCACATGGCTATTTCTTCAAATTTATTAACCATTTATACCTAAACAAATTTAACCAATCATCTCCAAAATTAAAGTTCAAGAAGACTTTATTGTTCGTATTTCTTTATCCCTCACATTCAACTTGTACCTAAATTGCACTAATTCCCTAGAAATAGCTTAAGATTTTTCACTTCTATTACAGTGTCACTAATCAAAACCACCATTATTTAGCTTGAAACAGTTTCTTAAATCTGGTCGTTGGACCTCTAGGTTCTCCTCCATTTCCACGTTTTCTATGCCACCATTTTTGCCATCTCATTGCCCTGATCTAAAGTCTGTCTGGCAGCTGAATTTCTAAAGTCCACAGCATGAAATCTAAATTTCTCATCCTAACATTCAAGATCCTGTATAATTTGGCACAAAACATCACAACTCAACCATAGTCCTTTACCTGTCAAGTAAATTCAAATACAGACTAGACATTAATATTTGTTATATTTTATAGTACTTTCTGTTTCTAAAATGCTTCCATGTATACTTTTTAATCCTTATGTCAATCCTGCAAAGTTATGTCAGAAATGAGGCTCTGAGGAGTTTTGTGATTTGTCCAAAGTCACATAGCCAGTAAAAGAAAAGTACATAAGGAAATATTAAACAGTGTTTGCAAGTTGTATTAATTATCATTAAATTTTAACTGCCTTCACTTAATATGCTTGAACTGCTGCCTTAACTTAAGCATCTAGAAGCCAAAATATAACTATTGCTGCCTTTCTAACACCCATAATGCAGTTCTATATTAAATTGAAATGCACGTTAGCCCAGAACAAGAGCTATATGCCATATGTATAGCATAGCTGCTTAGTTGCATTTGAGATTTTCTAGTCATAGTCATTGTGTAATGCAACTACTTCTCATAGTTCCTGATATCATTTTCTGATAAATGAATTACTATATATTTAATGTAAAAATTCTCATACTAAGTAGAATAAACTTTTGACTTCTTTTTTTCATTCAAACGAAAAGAAAAGGAAAGGAAAGGAAAGAAAAGAATAGCAACTGTTGAATACTGAGTGCTTACCAAGTATTGCCGATCCTCTGAGGCTGGTATAATTATTGCACATTTAAATTTGTAAAATACAGAGGTTCTAAGGGGTTAAGTAGCTTGCTCAAAGTTATATAACTAATAATTGTGAGGAGGGGGCAGGATTCAAACCAAACTATTTTGCTGAAACTCACACTCTTAAACATTACAGTCTACACCACTAGCCTCAATTGGATCTCTAGTTTGGTTCTTAGTCCCAACATCAGAGATATGCATCATTCACTTCTATCCCAATTTACCGGAGTATAGATTAAGAAACCATACAAGTACTTAGTGCCTGGTACATTGTAAGTATGCAAACATTTAGCTTTACAAAGTTCCATATGTGATTGATACATACCCCTAACCTCTAACCCCTCCTTCCCTGGTAAGGAATAAACAAACTAGGCATCTCTGTCTCAACACAACACTGGAGCTTACTAGTACTGATATATTTCAAGTAGAATAAGCTTTTTTACTGCTTCTCACATATAAGCACTCAATACCATATAAATTCTTTGTTCATATATCCTGTCTAAACATTCTTCATCCATCTTACTGCTGGCCAAATGGTACCTAATCTTTTATACCTCTTCCAAATAAGTGAGAGAGAAAAGCAACCTCTCACAGCTAGGAGGTGGCCTAGCACTCACAGTTAGGCTCTGATGTATTTCTATCAAACAGAATCTCACAGATCACCAATATCAGATAAGGAAGGTCCACTGTGACCATGGCGCAGAGCCAAGTCTGTTTGAGTAAGAGTACAGACAAAAGCACGGTCTCTGTCCAACCATACAAACACACACAAAAATATCAGATAACCGGGACTACTGCTTCTTTTCCAGTTAGTTTTAACCTGACCCTGTTCTTCTCACCTTCTAGACAAGACTTAGTAAGATACCCAAATCATAGCCCGGCCAGTGTGGCTCAGTGGTTGAGCGCCAATCTATGAAACAGGAGGTCACAGTTCCATTCCCGGTCAGGACACATGCCCGGGATGCCCGGGTTGTGGGCTTCATCCCTAGTAGGGGGCGTGCAGGAAGCAGCTGATCAATGATTCTCATCATTGATGTTTCTATCTCTTTCTCCCTCTCCCTCTCTCTGAAATCAATTAAAACATATCTTAAAAAAAAAAAAAAGATACCTAATTATAGAACTACTAGTGGCCCAGTGCGCAAAATCATGCGCAGTAGGCTACCTGCCGCTTCTGCGGGAGGCAGGAGGGAGCCGCCGGTGCTCGAGGGAGCTGGCAGGGAGCTGCCGCTGCCACCCATGGGAGCGGGGTGGTGGGGGAGGGAGGGACCAAGAGGTGCTCCATGCATCTCCTGGTGACCGGTCGCACACGCAGCCCCGCCCACCCATGCATGCCTGCTGTGCATGCAGCCTCCTGCTGATCGGTCATTACATGTGAGGGTGTGATGACAATTTGCACATTAGCCTTTTATCATATAGGATTCCCACTTCTTGACAACACCCAATCCAGATCAAACCCAAACCTTCCCTGAATCTTCCTCAAAATTTCCTAAAAAAAGCCCCAATTCTCCATCCAGCTCGTTCTTACTGTGACACTCCATAGTTCCTCATGGCATGTGACTTCCCATGTTGCAGAAAGCATCAATATACCCAACTTTGTTTACCTATGGGGTGTGTTACTGATGGTGTTTAACTAGTGGGCATCAATATAAAAATTCTAGTTTAATCAACTGGACAAGCATACTATTTACCAAAATAGACAGGAAGAGTAAGTTCTTTTTTCTTTGTGGTTTAAAAAGCCACCAGTCCCTCAGCCTGGCCTACGGGGATCAGGCCGAAACTGGCAGTCCAACACCCCCTGAGGGGTGTCAGATTGCAAGAGGGCACAGGCCAGGCCGAGGGACCCCACCAGTGCACGAATCCGTGCACCGGGCCTCTAGTATAAGTATAAAAGCAAGTGCTCCAACTGAAGCACAGAAAGACAGCTAAGACAAAGGGCAACACTATAATCCTCTCTACCTATGTCTTCAGAGCATTACAAACTAAGCTCCTCAAAGTCTTGCACCAGGCACACTTTGTACTTGCTGTTTCCTCTGCCCAGAATGCTTTTCCTCCAATTAGGTGAGTGGCAAGTCTCCCTACTTAGCTCAGTTCTTTATTCAAAAGTAACGTCAGTGAGGCCTTCCCTAACCAACATTACCTAAAATTTCAATACTGTCCTGTCCTTCCCTTTTCCTTAACATTTATCACTATCAAACATGTTATGTTTTATTATTCAATTATTTATCATTAAAAGTATTGTGCTATACCAACTTTTTAAAATTCCTCCCAAATACCTCATTTCTCTTTTGAAGGCAAGATACATTCAAAACATCAGTTTTAAATAAACAAATAAATGTGCTAGTCAGTGTTGCTCATCCACATAAAATAGCAATACTTTTATTTTGGGGGAAAAAAAGAGATCACTGTTAACATCATCATCTGATAGAAGGGCAATCTCAGAATAACAGTCCTTTAACTTGAATAAATTTGGTTTGTGGGGAAAAAATAGGGGGGGTGAAGAACATAGTATATAGTTATAAGGGACCTGAATTCTAGCCTCACCCAGGTAACTTTCCAGATTTGGGTTTAATTTAGATGAAGATTTACCAGGAGTTACTTGTTGAAGGGCTCGTTTTCAGTTCTAAAAAGAGTGGCTTACATATTACTGTGAATAATCTAAGATTTTATCCTACTTATAAGCTAACAAATTATCCTACCAGTTTCATGGATGTTGGAGAAAGACACAGGACTCCCAGGTCAGAGATGAAGAACTTTATTAACCAGGGCAGTAGCAGTACTCAGTTTTGTGACAGTTCTGTAAGACCCCAATTCCCATAGGGTGACACAAAGAGAGCCAGGTAACAATTGTATATGCAGTGGGTTATGTTGCAGGAGAGAAACCCTGAGGTTAAGGAACCCAACTCTTTATAATGAGCATAAACATGCCGGTCCTTTGCTCTGAAGGGTGATGTTATCTTTACTATGCTGAACTGAGCAAACATTCTCTGAAGAAAGACTATTACATTTTTATTTTATTTTTCAGTTATAGTTGACATTCAATATGCAATACAGCATAATGGTGAGAGTATCATACAATTTATAAAGTGATCCCCCAATATTTCAAGTACCCACAGGGCAGCATACATAGGTATTACAATATTATCCTATCTAATAAAGAGGGAATATGCTAATTGACCCTCACGCCATCACAAAAATGGCAGTGCACACAGCCAATAAGGAGGGAATATGCTAATTGACCACCCCCCCCCCTCAAAAATGGTGGTGCCCACAACCACAAGATGGAAGCGCCCAGTCCCCTCAGCTCCACCAGGGTGGCAGGAGCGCAGCAAAGCTGTGCCTGCCCCGAGGCGGGCCCCGCCGCTCCGCACACCTGCCTCCGGAGTCCCCAGTCCCCTTAGCTCCCCAGGGCCGGCCTGAGGCTCAGGTAACCAGGGCTGGCCGAGGCTTGTGCTGCCAACAGTGGCAGCAGCAGAGGTGTGATGGGGCGTCGCCTTCCCCTGATTGCCGGGTCCCCTCCTGCCCCTGAGGGCTCCCAGACTGTGAGAGGGGGCAGGCTGGGCTGAGAGACCTCCCCTCCAGTGCATGAATTTTCATGCACCAGGCCTCTAGTCTATAATAATAAAAGCATAATATCCAAATCGACCGAACAGCAGAATGACTGTCCGGATGCCCTTCCAGAAGAAGCCGGTGCTGTGGATTGGAGGGATCGAGGCAGCTGGCAGGTGCCGGGGCTGAGAAGGCCTACACTTGTACGAATTTCATGCACCGGGCATCTAGTTGACTATATTCTCTAAACTGTACATGCCCATGACTATTTCATAACTGCCAATTTGTACTTCTTAATCCATTTATCTTTTTCACCCAATCCTCCAAACTCCTTCCCCTCTGGCAACCCTGTTTGTTCTCTGTATCTATGAGGCTATTTCTGTTTTGTTTGTTCATTCATTTTGTTCTTTAAAGTCTGCAAATAAGTGAGGTCATATGGTATTTGTCTTTCTATGTTTAATTTATTTCACTTAGCATAATACCTTCTAGGTCCATCCATGCTGTCACAAGTAGTAAGATTTCACTCTTTTTTTTTTTTTTTTATTGATTTCAGAGAGTAAGGGAGAGAACGACAGAAACATCAATGATGAGAGAGAATCATTGATCAGCTGCCTCCTGCACGCCCCACACTGGGGATCGAGCTCGCAACCCAAGCATGTGCCCTGACTGGGAATCAAACGGTGACCTCCTGGTTCATAGGTCGATGCTCAACTACTGAGCATGTCAGCTGGGCAGATTTCATTCTTTTTTATGGCCAAACAATATTCCATTATATGTATGTAACACCACTTTTTTATTGACTCATCTATTGATGGGCACTTGGGTTGCTTCCATATCTTGGCTAGTGTAAATAACACTACAATGAACATAGGGTGCATTATCTCTTTTAGAATTAGTGTTTTGGAATTCTTCAATATATACCTAGAAGTAGAATTGCTGGGTCATAAAGCAGTTCCATTTTTAATTTTATGAGGAACCTCCATACTGTTTTCATAGTGGCTGTACTAATTTGCATTCCTACCAACAGTGCATGAGTGTTCCCTTTTCTCCACGTCCTAGCCAACACTTGTTGTTTGTTGATTTATTGATGACAGCCACTCTGACTGGTGTGAGGTAATATCTCATTGTGGTTTTAATTTGCATTTCTCATGATTAGTGATGTTGAGCACCTTTTCATATGTGGGGGAAGTCTATTTTTATTACACTGAACAGAAAGCAAGCTTGCCCTTTGCTTTGAAAACAATATCTATCTTCCAAGGCTGCTCACTATATAAATATCCTTGAAAAAGGTAGTCCAGAAAAAAGGCAAACAGTACCTCTACTTGCAAGATATGTATAACATATGAGAGACCCATGGAGAACTGTCTGTTTCCCAATAATTACCATGTCCAGCAAACAATACAAGAGGAAAAGCTAGCCTGACATCTCTGAATCCTATATTTATCACAAAATACAAGTAGTAAACAAGAAGCAGCCTGTCAAAAGCCAGGTCTAAGAAGAAAAAATAGTAAATTCTATATTTTTCTGGAGAATGACTTAAGATTAGCTTAACATACCAGCAACATTTTTATAAATTTCACTAAACATTAAAAAATGCAGCCCTAACCAGTTTGGCTCAGTGGATAGAGTGTAGGCCTACAGACTGAAGGGTCCCAGGTTCGATTCCGGTCAAGGGCATGTACCTTGGTTGCGGGCACATCCCCAGTAGGGGGTGTGCAGGAGGCAGCTGATGGTTCTCTCTCATCAATGTTTCTAACTATCCCTCTCCCTTCCTCTCTGTAAAAATCAATAAAATGTATTTTTTAAAAATGCAAATAAGCTTTTCCCAAATCAGAGGTGGGGGTGGGGAACTTTGTACACACTATGTACAAAGTACCATTCTACTGAGTGAGTGATGGTAGAACACAAATAGACTCTGTCATCAAGAAACTTCAAGTTTAATAGAGATGAAAGGTATCTGGAGATAAACATGATATGGGATCAGTGAAAAAATAAAGCACATAAATATTTTGGAGTTAAAAGAAGGAATATGACTTCTAACAGTAAAGGAGATTTATGGAGAAAGGTTGGCTTTTGAAGTAGACTTTAGAAGAAAAGTAGTTGTTAGAGATCAAGGACAGGGGGAAGAGAATGGGGCATTCTAGATCATCATAAGAGAAGTAGGTAGTTGAAAATAATGCTAACCTGCAATTTCAGTCTACTAGGAATATAGTCATCAAAAAGAATGGTAAAAAACAGAATTAAAAGGATTAAACTACAGTGGCCATAAATATAAATGGGTCTTGAATGCCAAACTTCATTTTGATTTTATTCTTTAGTAATAGAAAAGTGATTGAAGGATTTTGGGAAAGAATATGACGACATCAAAACTAATATTTATAGCCGGGCTGGTGTGGCTCAGTGATTGAGCGTTGACCCATAAACCAGGAGGTGGACGTTCGATTCTGATCAAGGCACATGCCTAGGTTGCAAGCTCAATCCCTCTCTCCCTCTCACTTCTTCTCTATGAAACCAATAAAAACGTATTTTTAAAAACCCAAAAACTAATATTTATAAACAGTGATCTGCCTTAATGGCTTGAAATGGTCTTCCAATAAGTCAACTGGAAGTTCTTAACTGAGTGTTTTCATAAAAATCACCAGTGAAATTTTTAATTAATACCCAGGCCCCACCCCAGAGATGCTGATTCAGTAAGTCTGGAGTGGGGCCCAGGAATATAAATTTTAAAAGTTCCACAAGGAATTCTAATGTATACCCTTGGTGGAGAGCTGCTGTTAAGTAATTACTATGATAAATAGCCCCACTCTTCTTGTAACTGGATCACTTTGCACTAAATAGGATGCACAGAATATACTACTCAAGCATGAGAGAAAACACTGAAATTGAAGCTCATAGCTCTTTGTGATCTTCCTCTTCCCATGCATAAAACCAAGTAGGCAAAAACTGGAAACAGCAAATCCAAACCAAGGAGAATGTGCAAGCTACATCCAAGCATGTGGCAGCAGGGAGAAAATGAAGGCTACAAAGATTCTTTAGGCAAAACTTGACAAATGATAGGATTAAGAGAAGAAAAAAGAAACAGTTCAATGATAACATATTTGTTTGATCATTTACATTCACAAACCACAAGACAATTAAGGTTATTTCACAAATATTCTCATTTGTTCATCAAGTCTATGTCAATAGTATTATCCAAATCTAACATAAGAGGGAATAAAGACTCAGAAAGGTTACGTTTACTAGGTCATAACTTAAAAACAAAAATCACTAAGCCTGGATTCAAGTACAAATCTTTCTGACTCAATAACTTATTAATTATTGTATTATTTTCCAAACAACTATAAACCTACTTTTGCCCCACCCCATACATAGGAAATGCAGGGACAGCCTTCTCTGATATAGCAATGAATAAGCAAAGACGTAAAGAACCAGTTATAGGGACATTTGGGCAAAAGGAAACAGCATGAAAAAAGGCAAGCAGCTGTAGCCGGTTTGGGTCAGTGGATAGTGCATCGGCCTGTGGATCAAAGGGTCCCAGGTTCGATTCTGGTCAAGGGCAAGTACCTTGGTTGCAGGCTCCTCCCCCGCCCAGGCCATGGTTGGGACACATGCAGGAGGCAACCAATCAATGTCTTTCTCTCACATCGATGTTTCTGTCTACCCCTCTCTCTAAAAAAAAAAAAAAAAATCAATGGAAAAATATTCTCAGGTGAGGATTTAAAAAAAAAAAAAGGCAAGTAGAGCCCAGCTGGTGTAACTCAGCTTTTGAGTGTTGACCTCTGAACCAGGAGGTCACAGTTTGGTTCCGGTCAGGGCACATCAAGCTGGGTTGTGGGCTCGATTTCCAATGGGGGGCATGCAGGCAGCAGCCAATCAATGATTCTCTCTCATCTTTGATGTTTCTATCTATCTCTCCCTCTCCTTTTCTCTCTGAAATCAATAAAAATAAAATAAAATAAATTTTAAGAAGGTAAGTAAAGGAACACCAAGTGCATGTAAGATAGAAATAAGATGTTCAGTGAGGCTATTGTGGAGTGACATGGGAGTGGTGGAAATAAAGCCTCAAAATGGGAGGTGAGGGTAGATAAAAGACCTTATAAATTCTGTTAAGTACTTCGACTTTTCTGATAGAAGACTTTGGAGGGTTTTGGAAAAAAAGAGTGACATAAACTGATGTGCTTTTTAGAAGGGTCACTGGCTGCTGTGACAAATAGTTCATATGAGCAGCAAGAGTGAAAGCAAGGAGACTAGCTAAGAGTTGTGCAAAATTTAAGCAAGAGATAATGGCTTACATAACTTTTCTGGAAAAAAAAATGTACTAGTACAGTGGTCGGCAAACCGTGGCTCCTGAGCCACATGCGGCTCTTTGGCCCCTTGAGTGTGACTCTTCCACAAAATACCACGACCTGGGCGAGTCTATTTTGAAGAAGTGGCGTTAGAAGTAGGTTAAGTTTAAAAAATTTGGCTCTCAAAAGAAATTTCAATCGTTGTACTGTTGATATTTGGCTCTGTTGACTAATGAGTTTGCCGACCACTGTACTAGTAAATAAACTCATTCCCATTCAGAAAAGCTTCCAGAATGGAGAACAGTATGGAGTTTCCTCAAAAAACTAAAAATAGAACTCCCATTTGACTCAGTGATCCCACTTCTTGGAATATATCCCAAGAAACTAGAAACACCAATCAGAAAGGATATATGCACCCCTATGTTCATAGCAGCACAATTCACAATAGCTAAGATTTGAAAACAGCCTAAGTGCCCATTAGCAGATGAGTGGATTAAAAAACTGTGGTACATCTACACAATGGAATACTACACTGCTGTAAAAAGGAAGGAACTCCTACCATTTGCATGGATGGACCTGGAGAGCATTATGCTAAGCAAAATAAGTCATTTGGAGAAATATAAGTATCTCACTCATTTGTGGAATATAATACACAACATAAACTGATGAACAAAAACAGATCCAGGGACAGAGAAGCATCAATCAGACCATCAAACCTCAGAGGGAAGGCAGGGTAAACAATTAGAGGAAATATTTTAATATTACTATTTGCCCTTTCTCTGTAATAGAAGTGTCAGAGATTAAAGAAAATTAGTAAAATGTATATGAAAATCTTCCTCCTGTCAGAGTCTGGGGTGGGTCACGGGAACCAGAGTCAAGTCTCTGCCCACCCACGTGTGCTTCAAAATCGCACGAGACCCAGGCCCGGCTGGCCCCAGCCCCATTGGGCTAAATCCAGACCCGGCCAGCCCCACCCCTGTCAAGCCCCGCCTGGCCCAGCACCAGGGCAGGGGGCGCAGCCTGAGGTCTCCAGGCCCGGGCCAGGGGGGCATGTCTTGAGGTCCAGGGGACACGGCCCGAGGTCCCCCATCAAGCCCCGCCAGGCGGGGGACACAGCCTCAGGTTCCCCAGCCTGGCACTGGGGCAGGGGGCACAGCCTCAGGTCCCCAGGCCCAGTGCTGGGGCGGGGGATGTGGCCTGAGGTCCCCTAGCCCAGCACTGGGGCAGGGACACGGCCTGAGGTCCCCCGTCAATCCCTGCCGGGCGAGGGGTGCACCCTGAGGTCCCTCATCAAGCCCTACCAGGCAGGGGACATGGCCTGAGGTCCCCCGTGAGGCCCTGCTGGGCGGGGGGCACGGCCAGAGGTCTGGGGCGGGGGACATGGCCTGAGGTCCCCTGTCAAGCCCCACCAGGAGCGGGGCGCAGCCTCAGGTCCCCTGCCCAGCCCAGCGCCACGCAGCCTCAGGTCCCTGCTGATTGCTCGTTAAGACTCGTTACGGGAACTTGGCCTCCACTGTGGGCGCAGCCAACTTGTGTTACGGAATCCCAGCTTCAGCTGTGGGTGCAGCAATCTTGTTATGGTGTGATGGTCAATTTGCATATTACCTCTTTATTAGATAGGACTAGAGGCCCAGTACACGAAATTCTTGCACAGGTGGGGTCCTTAGGCCTGGCCGGCAATCAGGGCCAATCAGGGCCTTCCTGCTGGTTGCTGGCTGCCAGCCGGGGCCTGCCAGATGAGGGAGGGACCACAGGAGGTTGGCCAGCCGCAGGAGGTTGGCTGTGGGAGCGCACTGACCACCAGGGGGCAGCTCCTGCATTGAGCATCTGCCCCCTGGTAGTCAGTATGCGTCATAGTGACCAGTTGTTCTGGTCATTCTGGCATTCCGGTCGCTTAGGCTTTTGTATATATAGATATTTTTCTAAATTTACATTACTTAAGTATTTTTAGAAGGAAGAAAACAAATGTTATTCTGAATCCTCCAAAAGCACTCAATTCCTTCTTAACTGATATGAAGAAGTTATGTAGTCATGCTTGGGCTATTATTTGAAAGCATAATCAAGTCCTTTGTTATAACTCTTATGAAAGTTCATAATGTTCAGGCACATATATATTAAAACTAAAGGCCCAGGGGAAGGCAACGCCCCCATCACACCTCTGCTGCTGCCACTGCCAGCAGCGCAAGCCTTGGCTGGCCCTGTTTACCTGAGCCTCGGGCAGCCCTGGGCGGCTGAGGGGACTGGGGGACTCCAGGGGCAGCCCCGGCCTTGCCACGCACCTGCCGCATCGGCAGGGCTGAGGGGACTGGCGCCACCATCTTGTGGCCATCTTTGAGGGTGTGGCAGTCAATTAGCATATTCCCTCCTTATTGGTTGTGGGCGCTGCCATCTTTGAGGGCGGGACAGTCAATTAGCATATTCCCTCCTTATTGGCTATGGGTGCCGCCATCTTTGAAGGTGGGGCAATCAATTAGCATATTCCCTCCTTATTGGCTGTGGGCGCCACCATTTTTGAAGGCAGGACAGTCAATTAGCATATTTCCTCCTTATTGGCTGTGTGCGCCACCATCTTAGAGGGCAGGGCAGTCAATTAGCATATTCCCTCCTTATTGGCTATGGGCGCCACCATCTTTGTGACGGCATGAGGGTCAATTAGCATATTTCCTCTTTATTAGATAGGGTGCTAGCCTCAAAAAGGTACCTTTTACTCTGATTTCCAAACTTTAATAAATCAAATTTCTTCAGTCTAATTGGGCAAGGGGAAATATACGGAAAAAGGAATCTACACTAATAAAAGAGTGAGATGCAAATTGACTGTACCTTCATGATGCCCACCAGCCAATCAGGAGTGAGTATGCAAATTAACCCAACAAAGATGGTGGGTTAATTTGCATAAGCAGGCTCCAGCTGCTCAGGGCCTCTGGCAGTATGGGAAGGCAGAAAGGCGGCTCTGGGCTGAGCGAAAAGGCAGCTCCGGCCAGAGTGAAAGCAGTGCCGGCAGCCAGGGGAAGGAAGGCCCATTCTTGCATGAATCTTTGTGCATTGGGCCTCTAGTTACTATCATAAAATAGTAACAGATGTGACAAGTACATAGCTATATATTTATATTATTTTACCTATAATAAAAAGGAATTTTAAAAATCATCCTTCAAATGACTGCAGAACATCTAACACTGTAAAATACTCATTCATTTGCATTCAAAAGGAAAAAATAAGCAGGTTTAATGTATTGGGGGGTATACTATTTTTAAACTCAGAAGATCTCAAATATTTTAATGATGTACACAACAAAATCCCACACCCCAAAACTCAATTTATCAATGAAACTGTCTTCTGTCCTTCCTTAAATGGACACATCTAGATTTGGTGTAATCATGCATCATTCCTAGATTCTGTAACTCTTATAAAAAGGAAAACTGTACTATGCCTGGGAGGGAATACAACATATTGAAGTATGGTACTTGTGTAAATAGTAAAACTAACAATAAGTTCTATACATTAGGCCTAAATCAAATTCATCTCAACATGCAGTGAGCAGGCAAAAAGTCTGTGGTTTTGATATGACTAATTGAAAGACAATATGTACTCAATAGAATATACAGGATCAACTATTCACAAAGAAATTAGCTCCTATATAATCAGCATCAAATTACAAAAAAGAAAACACAAATGACTTTTTAAAAGCTCTCAAATCTTCAAGATCAAACACAATAATTAAATAATAAAAAAATCAGACTTAAAGGGGTTGTTGTTGTGTTTGTTGTTTGTTTGTTTGTTTGGAGAGGGAGAATGCTGAAGAACTTGTTCCTTACTTTCTTTCCATATTTGCTTTTATTTTTTTAACCTGTTCTAATGGTCACCTCCTCCCACCCCAAATCCATACCTCTGAGCTTTCTGGTATCACTTTCTAATTAACCCATCCTGAGCAAGATTCCAACTCAGCAATTGAGCAAAATAATCCTAGCAAGATTTCTTTCTGTATTTGTTTGTGTTCTTAGCATTTTAGGAACTGAAAACACTGCTTTTATAAGACATCTCTTGTTCTAAATAGAAAGAGATGAAGACAAGAAAAAGTAGCCCAATGTGTGAAAATTGAAGAGGAATTTTAATCAGAAAACTGGTCTATAAACCAAAAAGCTTTGCCTGCAGTCACAAGGCAAGAAGAGAGACTCATATGATTTAACCCCAAATACAAACATGAATAACCTATCTAATAAAGAGGGAATATGCTAATTGACCATCACACCCTCACAAAGATGGCAGCGCCCACAGCCAATAAGGAGGAAATGTGCTAATTGACTGCCACTCCCTCAAAGATGGCGGTGCCCACAGCCACAATATGGTGGTGCCCAGTCCCCTCAGCCCTGCCGGGGCAGCAGGCATGTGGCATGGCCGGGCCCGCCCCCAGGCAGGTCCAGCCATTCCGCGCGCCGGCCTCCAGAGTCCCCCAGTCCCCTCAGCCGCCCAGGGCCAGCCCAAGGCACAGGTAAGCCTCAGATGTTGGCTGCCCAACCACCCAGGGCCATCAATGTTTCTCTATCTCTCCCTCTCTCTATCCTCAGGTGAGGATTAAAAACAAAACAAAACAACAACAAAAAAACTTCCTTATTAATATGCCCTAGTTCTCTGCCATGAAAAAAAAACAAAAACAAAAAAACTTAGTTTAAAATGGGATTCCCAGGTCTATAGGTAATTTCAGTAATAGGAGCTCCCAAACTGTTTCTAATTCAAACACCTAACAATTTTATCCCACTCACAATAAACAACAGTGTCATATATGCCCAAGGGACGATCAAATGACTGAACAAGCAGGCTGTGTGGGGCAACCAGGCTGGCAGGGGGATTAGTGAGGGACGACCAAACGACTGAACAGCAGGTTGCGTGGGGCAACCAGGCTAGTGGGAGTGGCTGTGAGGGGTGACCAGGCTGGCATGGGAGTCAGTTGGGCCCAACTAGGCCAGCAGTGGGGGAGACAGTGGGGGCAACCAGGCCGGCAAGGAGGGGCAGTTAGGGTGACCAGGCCAGCAGAGGGGGGTAGTTGGGGGCGACCAGGCCAGTGGGGGGGGGGGGCAGTTAGGGGCAACCAGGACAGCAGGTGAGGGCAGTTAGGGGTGATCAGGCCAGCACGCAGAGGCAGTGAGGGGCAATCAGGCCGGCAGGCGGGGAGGCAGTTAGGGGTGACCAGGCAGGCAGGCAGGTGAGTGATTAGGAGCCAGTGGTCCAGGATTGTGAGAGGAATCCCAGATTGGAGAGGGTGCAGGCTGGGCTGAGGGGACACCCACCGCCTGTGCATGAATTTTGTGCACCGGGCCTCTAATCCCAAGTCTATATGAAGTTTACTTTAATATTCCAAGTGACTCAGAACTAACCACTAAAATTACAACAATTTCCATTATTGGCTATTTTTAAGGCCTATTTATTACTTATTTAAGAGTTAGTTATTAAAGTCTTCTTTTACACTAATTCTAAAATGTGTCTGTCTCTAAGTCATTTTCATGGAATCACACAAAACAAGCTGAATCTCCACAAAAGCTATCCTATTCTTCCCTAATATTCAATCTAAAACATCCTAGAAATTTATATAGCCCTAGGTTTATTTATTACTTGTAAGAGTACTCCAAACCCTAGAGTACAACATAGGGATGTGTATGTGCACCTACACACAATTTGATGAGCTGAATTAGATAAAATAACCTCTAAATTCTTATTCCTAAGATTTTATTAAATATACTTATAAGATTTCCTTTTTTAAAATTTAACTTATTTTGAAGTTTATTTAAAATGGGATTCCCTTAGAGTGTCAGCCTGCAGACCAAAGGGTCCTGGGTTCGATTCTGGCCATGGGCACTTACCTTGGTTGCAAGCTCCTCCCCAGCCCAGGCTCTGGGCGCGTGAAGGAGGCAACCAATCGATGTGTTTCTCTCACATCAATGTTTCTCTATCTCTCCCTCTCTCTATCCTCAGGTGAGGATTAAAAACAAAACAAAACAACAACAAAAAAACTTCCTTATTAATATGCCCTAGTTCTCTGCCATGAAAAAAAAACAAAAACAAAAACAAAAAAACTTAGTTTAAAATGGGATTCCCAGGTCTATAGGTAATTTCAGTAATAGGAGCTCCCAAACTGTTTCTAATTCAAACACCTAACAATTTTATCCCACTCACAATAAACAACAGTGTCATATATGCCTTTTCAGAAGCTAAAAACTAAAGTTGCATTGGTGGTATAAAGGTGAGCATAGCTGTTTTCCAGAAGCTATAAAACTATATTCCTACTGCTGAGAATTCTTAAGAAAAAAACTTTTACAGGAATAAAATGGTATCTACCCTAAGAAAAAATAGACACAACCAAAGTGCTGAAAATGTGTAGAAAGTAAAATGAGGGGACAGGGTAGAATTACACCTATTAAAACATTTTTCGAACACTAGATAGAAATAAGAGAGTTTGGTACATTAAGGAACCAAGAGATCACAAACTATTTTTGACTGTGATTATAATTATAAGTAACATGCAAAAGCTAGTGGTTTCGTGGGTAATATTTTCTCGTCAAAATTATCCCTGGTCTTATGGCTGCTTAATTTTTAAATTAAAAAGGAAAAATATAAATCTGTTTCCATATCATCTAGCCTTAAAATCTAAAAAGAGAATATAATTTCCCCTTCCCTTTGGGAGAAGCATGTTGCTGAATTTAACTTAGAAGGGCCATTAACTAAATTACCCATGGCTGAGATTGCGAAAGAAGAAATATTAATTTTTCCACGGTGAGAAAGCTTCTAAATCTAAAAACATGCATTTATGAACCACAAGATTCTACTTTGCTGATTTGAGGAATTTTGTATTATGCTGTCTTTGTTTTGATTACATAAACCTCCAATATTTCAAATAAATATTGGAAGTAAAACAACTAGTTTTGCCTCATTAAGTTTCTGAAACAGGGACTAGTGGGCAAAGGCGAGGCAATTCCATTTTCATGAAGTATCTGTACATACTATAATGGAAAAACCTCAGTCTTCTTTCCTGTGCAGAAAAAACCCCAGTTCTTTTCTGTTTGTGTTTCTTCCCTGTGTGTTTCCTTTGCTACTCGAACATACCATTTCACTTCTGACACTTCTGATCACCAAGTGTGTGGAGGTTTTACCCCACACCATGCAATTCTCTGTAATACCAGCTGTGTGTCCTACCAATCAACTCAATTCTGACACTGTCTACCTAGAGAAAGCATCAGATTCTACAGGTTAAGGGCTCAGTCCCACAAGACTGCTCCCACTGCCTCCACTTTAGAAACCTGTTGCAAGCCCAGGTTATCACCTGTGCTTTTGACCCACTGACTATAGGTCAGAGGTTCCAATGACCCCTCCCTTCCCCCACTCCTTGAGTTCAATTAAGTTGCTAAAGCAGTTCCAGAATGCAGTGAAATATCCATGTTTACCAGTTTATTAAAGAATATAATAAAGCACACAGATGAATATCTAGATGGAAGAGCTGTGTAGGGCAAGGTATGTGGGATGAGGCTTGGAGCATCCATGCCCTGTCCAGGCATGCCACATTCCCAGCACCTCCATGTGTTCACCAGCTCTCCAAATCTCATACTTTGGGAATTTTATAGAGGCTTCATGGCATAGGCATAATGGATTATTAACTCTATTTTCAGCCCTTCTCCTCTCTCAAGAGAAGGGGGAACGGGGCTGAAAATTCCAAGCTTCTCATCTAGGAGCCCACCAGAGTTGCCTCATTAAAACAAAAGGCATTCCTATCACCCACGAAATTACAAAGGTTTCTTTTCAGTTGCCCTGTATCAGAACCAAGGGTGTGTGTATGTCGGGGAGGTGTCAAAGACCAAACAGCACAAAAGATGCTCCTAGTGTTCTTATCACTTAAGAAAATACAAGGGTTTTAGGACATCTGTCCAAGGAACTGGGACCATCAAACATTTGGAGAGTTCAACCCAAGAACACCAAAATGGAAAGTATGAAGAGAACCTACAATTCTTAGAGAAAAGAGAGATGAGGTAGGGAAAAGCTGTAAATTGAAGTAGGAAGATCTCTGGCTTATGTGTGAATTAGCCTTAATAAAATAATTATTGTTGGACTCAGAGTTTCCTGAGCCCAGAATTCCCAGGTGCTCATCTAGGAGTCACCACCCTTTAGTGCAGGGGTTCTCAACCTTTCTAATGCCATGACCCTTTAATATAGTTCCGTTGTGGTGACCCCAACCATAAAATTATTTTATTTTTTTAAAATATATTTTTATTGATTTTAGAGAGGAAGGGAGAGAGATAGACAGAAACATCAATGATGAAAGAGAATCACTGATCAGCTGCTTCCTGCACAACCCCTACTGGGGATCGAGCCCGCAACCCAGGCATGTGCCCTTGGCCGGAATTGAACCCGGAACCCTCCAGTCCACAGGCCGACGCTCTATCTACTGAGCCAAACCAGCCAGGGCCAAAAATAATTTTATGCTTGGGGGTCACCACAACATGAGGAACTGTATTAAAGGGTCGTGGCATTAAAAAGGTTGAGAAACACTGCTTTAGTGAGTAACAGAGAGCTGCCCATACAATTGAGTTCAAAACTTTAAATCAGGGAAGCAGTAAAGTCTAGAAGGCTTCAAATCTAATTCCTGAACACCCCCTATTTGATAATATAACAGTTCAACCTAATAACTGTTGAGATGAGAATGAAGATAGCTCATCAGAAATCCCATCATTTGGTCAGAAACATCCTCAATCACCAACAGCAACTAAAAAATAGAATAGCTTTGTACAAGACTGGGCTTAGAATGAAAACTGTAATCTATCAACTTAAATAGAGCATAAACATTACAACATTACATCAGAAAAAGCCCCCCTTCCCCGCTCCTACTCTGATACACATACCCAAATGTTTATTTCCCAGCTTCTTCAAAATGAGTGTGAAGGGAATGAATTTTGAGCAAATCAGGAAGGGAAAAAAAGACCAATGTTTCTAAAGGGAATGTATAGAACACAGAAGGGTATCAAGTTAATAGTGAAAAACAAGACAAAACTGACAAGCAGACTGGGTCCTAATATCACCCAGTCAGCACATTCTCTCCTTAAAGGAAAGTCTAAAAGAAAAGCCAAATTATAATCAAAAGGCGAGTACATTCCCAGGGCACCCTCCCCCAACTGATACCAAGGTAAAATGATTTATTCTTACTTTCCTTGAACCCCTTCTTTCCACCTTCATGCTGACCATAGCCTTCATATTAAAAAGTCTTTGTTCAGCCTACCAGGGGTGGGCAAACTTTTTGATTCGAGGGCCACAATGGGTTCTTAAACTGGACTGGAGGGCCGGAACAAAAGCATGGATGGAGTGTTTGTGTGAACTAATATAAATTCAAAGTAAAGGAGCGGAGGGGAGAGCAAGAGAACCGGATAGAACAGCCGGATCCGGCCCGCGGGCCGTAGTTTGCCCAAGGCTGGCCTAGCCGGTTTGGCTCAGTGGATAGAGCGTCGGCCTGCAGACTGAAAGGTCCCAGGTTCAATTCTGGTCAAGGGCATATGCCCGGGTTGTGGGCTGGATTCCTAGAGGGGATGTGCAAGAGGCAGCCAATCAATGATTCTCTCTCATCATTGATGTTTCTCTCTCTCCTTTTCCCTTCCTCTCTGAAATCAATAAAAATATATTATTAAAAAAATAAAAATAAATAAGTCTTTGTTCAGACTGGCCACAAAACAATTATTACAGTTTTAGTTCTCTTTCATAAAATATTTTCATGCCCCCTACTCTATCTCAATTCCCTGATTCAAATAACCTTGACTATATTTGGGTGTTAGGCCATCTCTTCCATAGGCTACCTACCTGTTGATTACAATTACCTTCATTCAGACACTAACCTTAGGTGAAATTCAAAGAGCATCACAGATCATTCTCCTAAATACTAATATAAATACTGCAGTAACTTCCTTTTAGAAAGCTTCATTAATAAGAATAAAATGATGAATAAATATAGTAGAAGCACATTAGATTACCATCTTTGAGGGACTGGATAACACCTTCCGCTGCAGTCAAGAGTGATGAAGATGACCACTAACTGTAACATGACATCTGCATAGAATCACAAAACCAAAACCCAGAGTTCCTTTAAGAAATTGGGTAGAATTGGTCTGGCCCGTTGGCTCAATTGGTTGGAGCATTGTCCTATACACCAAAAGGTTGTGAATTTGATTCCTGCGCATATGTTTCTCTCTCACATTAATGTTTCTCTCTGTTTCTCTCTCTCTCCCTCCTCCCACCCCACCCCCTGCAAAAAAAAAAAAAAAAAAAAAAATCAATGAAAACATATCCTTGGGTGAGGATCAAAAAAATAAATAAAATCTGTTAGTGTGAATAGCAAAAAAACACAAGATTTCCCTAGTTTATTTTGAAAGCGCTCCAGATATATTCTACAACTCCCTCTATAGCACACTCAAACAATCCTTATACTCAGGATGCTTAGATTTTCTTACAACCAAGAGCCCCCTAGTGAAGTCAGTTCAAGGTAAAAAGATTCAGGCAAAATAAACATTTAACACAAATGGGAATTCTTTAAATGACTTTCCATCCAAAATGACTGCTTCATATAAGTAAGGGGGGGGAAAAGTCCTAAGCTAGCTCTTTTTGTTAATAATCTTAATTGATATTGAGATTATTTCCCATTTTAAAAAAATTAAGTGTACAATATGTAACATGTACAAAAATTAGACAATTAAACATGCACAAAAATCTGTAATTTTTAAAAAATATATTTTTATTGATTTCAGAAAGGAGAGGGAGAGAGAGATAGAAACATCAATGATGAGAGAGAATCATTGATTGGCTGCCTCCTGGTTGTCCCCTATTGGGGATCGAGCCCAGAACCCAGGCATGTGCCCTGACCGGGAATGGAACCATGATATCCTGGTTCTTGGGTCAATGCTCAACCACTGAGCCAAGCCAGCCAGATGAATCTGTAATTTTTTTACAATAAAAATTCCACGTGTAAGTTTAAATTACATTTTTGATAGTTTTTTCAAAGGCAGATCTAGGATTTAAAAATATATATATTTTATTGATTTTTTACAGAGAGGAAGGGAGAGGAATAGAGTTAGAAACATCGATGAGAGAGAAACCTTGATCAGCTGCCTCCTGCACACCCCCTACTGGGGATGTGCCCGCAACCAAGGTACATGCCCTTGACCAGAATCAAACTCGGGACCCTTCAGTCCGCAGGCCTACGCTCTATCCACTGAGCCAAACCGGTTAGGGCTAGAAATTTTTTTTAAAGTCACCTATATTCCTGAATTCAGCCATAACAAAGGGACAATCTAACTTAACAGCATTGACTCTTTCCATTGATTTTTACATCTTGAAAGTAAGACCAAATTGTCCACTGAGTAATTAGCAAAACTATAGTCTCTTTAACTGTTTACAAATGATAAGACAAAATAACTATACAATCCAGCACTTTAAAGTTTTTCATGTTAATGCTAGACATACTGCACTTTTTGAAAATGTGTTTTGTAAATTCTGGTTGATTAAAAAGATCCTTAACTAAAGTATTTAAATGAAGCAAATTAAATATCTTGTTGACAGTTTTCTTCCACTAATGCCGAAGAGATTAAATATCCATCTATTTGAAGGATGCCCTGCTTATTGCATCTGGCTGACTCCTATGTATTAAGTCTCAGCTGTTACTTAAAACACTTTCAGAGCCCATTCCAGATTAGAAGCCCTATTTATGTACTCCTGACAGCACTTTACACTTCCACTAACATAACATTTATATGCACTGTACTGTGACTGTTGGTCAGTGACTGGCATAAATAGGTGCTCAAATATTTACTGAATGAAGAGGAACTGTCAGAATAGTCTTCAAGTGATAGAGAAGTCAACCTTTCAGATTGAGCTGTACCTATAAATAAGAGGTGGAGGTGGGAACAGAGGTAGGAAGGCCATGGGTGGAAGAGTACACTCCTTTGTGAAGGAGAAAGGCTTTACAAGAGTTTCTAAAAGAGTAACAGTCAAACAGGGCAGTAAGACTAAGACAGACCATATAGTGATTTACACCAATCCATTCACTTTTATAATAATACCAGAGGCCCGGTGCATGAAATCCGTGCAAGGGAGGGGGGTCCCTCAGCCTGGCCTGCACCCTCTCCAATCCAGGACCGCTGGCTCCTAACCGCTTGCCTGCCTGCCTGCCTGATCGCCCCTAACCACCTTTGCCTGCCGGCCTGATGCCCCAACTGCTCTCCCTGCCAGCCTGATTGCCCCTAACCACTCCCCCCTGCCAGCCTGATTGCCCCTAACCACCCTCCCCTGCCAGCCTGATTGCCCCTAATCGCACTCCCCTGCCAGCCTGATCGCCCCTAACTGTCTCTGCCTCGGCCCCCACCACCGTGGCTTTGTCTGGAAGGATGTCTGAAAGATGTCTGGTCTAATTAGCATATTACCCTTTTATTAGTATATGATTGGTTTAAAAATTAGATGAATCAATTTAAGAAAAAGAATACATATTTTATTTTTAAAAGTTACTTTAAAGATTCATAAACTGGAAAAGTCTCACCTGTCCTGGGATCAAAGAGCTGATTAGCTTCTAAATCTGTAAAAGTATTAGAACAGACAGGACATTTGAAGGAAGCCCGGTTGGTGGAATCTCTCTCATCAGTTTCAATCCTCCTTCTCATGTGGTCCAATTTATATTTAACCACATTAACAAGAGTACGATAATTGATAAAGTAGTAGTTATGGCGAGTGGTTTTCCCATCTGCAGCAGTCTCTACTCTCATTCTGCATTTGATGAACTTGTCTCCCTTTAAATTATTCAAAACTGAACGAAGTTGCTTCCGATCAAACTTGAGCAGCTCCAACATATCCTCCTCTTTCACACAAGGGTTCCGGATCAAGATGTCCAAGGCCAAAGCATGCTCAATGCCATAGAAACCCCGGATCACATACTTGGCTAACCTCTTCAATGATGCAGGAACCTCGGTGAGGACATCTGGGTCTGCCATCTTTAGCGGCAAACTTCAACTTTAAATGTACTGAATTCAGAAAAAAAAGAGAAGATTACATAGGCACAATGAGGACACAGTAATCATTTTAAATCTAGAATAATCAACCCATCAGGTAGCTATCACTACTCTTGGAGTGCCATAAAGGCACTAAAACATTGTTTTGTAAGACTTATAATGCCAAAGCATTTAATAGAGAACAAGATTTTCCTCTGAGTATACAAAAGATTACATCTAAAAAGCTTGGCATATTTCCTAAATGATTATTTTCATGATCTATAGTGTGCTTGATTAAAAAATTAACATTACTTATAGCAATGATACATATCAAGCCCACTTTATTTCAGTAAGAGAAACAAAAAAAATTAAATGAAGTCTTATTAGTCGTAATGCTATATAGATCAGCGATTTTCAACCCTTTTTATTACATGGCACATATAAACTAACTTCTAACTTCCATGGCACACCAAAAAATATTTATTTTTTGCCAATCTGACAAAAAGAAAAAAGGTATAATTTTGGTTCATTCACACTGAACGGTTATGTAGCATTGGTTGCTATCATATTTTTATTTGACAATCTAAGGGAAAAGAACTCAGTGCCCCTGACTCTTTTAAATAGCCAGGTATTCCATGTTTTAAAAATTCTTATGGCACATCAGTGTGCCTCTGACAGTACTCCAATTTGAAAATCACTGCTACAGATCTTTGGAAATGCTGGATACCCCCTCCCCAAGAAGCCTAGCAATTAGCATATCCTTAAAGTGTCTTTATTTCTTGAGTAAAACTTTTCTACCAAAATAGCCCTGGCTGGTATGGCTGAGTTGGTTGGAGCACTGTCCTGTGCACCAAAGGGCCACAGGTTCAATTCCCAGGCAGGGCACATACCCAGGTTGTAGGTTTGTTCCCTGGTAGATCCCCGGTTGAGGGTACAGGACGCTTCCAATCAGTGCTCACATCAGTATTTTCTTTTCTCTCTCTCTCTCCCTCCCTCTCTGTCTAAAATTAATCTGTCTAAAATCAATGAAAACATATGCTTAGGTAAGGGGTAAAAAATGTAATTTAAAAAATTTCTCTCAGGATAGATTCTATAATGTTTTACATAGTCATGCTTTCACAATAAAATCACAACAAACCAAAAAACACATAAGCAATCACCAACTGGGGTGCTTAGCAAAATTACTACTATAAATATGAAAGAAATTAACACTTAGATTTAGGTAGCTTTACCAACCTTGTTAACTTAAATCTGATGACGAATTAATACCATATAGTCCTTAAAAAGCAAGCAAACACCCCAAGATATCATTAAATACTGGACCCTCTTGCAAAACAATTGTACCCAATTCTTATATCATGACCCAGAAAGCTTTCTTTTTGAAGCCCAAAATGGCATTGGCTAGACTTTCATGTGATTGTTTTAAAGGATGGGCTTTGGAAGTCAGAGTTGGACAACCTGTGTTTTAGCTTAAACCACCGCAAGCCATACTTTATTCTCTTAGCGAAATAACAATATCAACTATCACAATAAGGTTGTTGTGATGAATAAATGAGAATGTAAGTAATGTGCTTAGGAAGCACTTATTAAGAATAGCTCCCACATCGCCCTTGTGGGGGTGGCTCAGTTGGTTGATCATTGTCCCATGCACCAAAAGGCTGCCGGTTTGATTTCCAGTCAGGGCACACACCCAGGTTGCGGATTGTTCCCTGGTAGATCCCTGGTCAGAGTGGGTACAGGAGGCAACCAATTGATGTTCACATTGATGTTTCTCTCGAAAAAAAAAAATCAATAAAAATATATATTTTTTTAAAAAAGAATAGCTTCCATATAGATTTAATATGTACCAAAGTAAAAATGGTCAGGCTATCCAGACATACTGTCAAATGCAATTCCCTATGCCATAGGGAAATTTTCAAGAGACATCCCATTGAATTATTTCAAAAGGGAATCATCTTTTGTTATTAATACCACTTTCTACTGACTCTTTTATTTCAAATCAGTGGCTATCAATACTATCAGATTTAATATCTCCTTTCATAAGAAATATTTTTATATTCACAATATTATTCTAAAAAGATATTCTTAAATAACCAATCTATAGACATTTGGGGGGGGGGGGAGTTATAATGCCTTACATGCAATAAAGAAAAAATAAAAGGAAAGTTAGTTACAATTAAATGTATATTTCATATTGTAAACATTCAGGCATGACTGAGATAACAATGTAGCACCTAGATCCAAACCTGTGGTCCTACCACCTTCCTGTTATCCCAAGGATCAAGGGTGCCAAGCAAGTGCCTGGGTTCAACATCAAAGTATTTACAGCATACTATCAGATGCATTTTGCTCTCCTTTCCAATTTGGTTGATACACTGTACTTGAACACAGCTGTTTTTGTGTTTTTTATATGCTTAATGATTGGCACAAAATATGGCTTCAGAAACATCCAACAGACCAAAGAATGGCAGACAAATGTCAAAATAGCCTACTTTTCCAACATTATTTCCCCTCCCTGACCTCCCACAACATACACTCCATATTCTGGAATCAATGGTTCTCAACCCTGGCTGTAAAGTAGAACCATCTAGGAAGCATTTAAAAGTACCCTCATGGGCCCCATTCCCAGAGATTCTGTTTCAGCTGGTCTGGAAGGATCAGATTAGGCATCATATTTTAAAAGCTCTTTAGGTGACTCCAATAAACAGAAAAAGTCCCTGACCACTGCTCCTGACAAACCTGGTGACTGGCTATTACATATTATGCTAACACACATCATACATAGAAGACCCTCGGCTACTCACTTAGCTTGTTTCCACTGCCTGAAACAATTTAGGGGGTCCTAACAATTAGAGCAAGGGAGTGACATGAGGACTCTGCAGTCCAATAGTTTTTGGTTTTGAATCCCAGGTTCCACATTTCTTAACCTGTGGCCCTGAAAATTCTGTCTGTTTCCTCATGCATAAAAAACTATTAACAGTTCCTTCCTCAAAGAGTTGATGTATGGGTTAAATAAGATAATCCATGAAAAATATGCTGCTTACAGAGGTGGCATCATAAGAGTTCCATTATTGGTATTCATACCAAGAACTCCTTTTTAGAAAAGTGACTCTACAACAATATGAAGAATGGATTGAGGTAAGTGAAGATGGAAGTACTATGGAAATATTAGGAGCTATAGTAATCAAACCTGAACTAAAAAAGAGAGCAAACAATTGCAAGAGAACAGGATGCTCCCTAGATAATTCTACTTTTCAGAAACAAAATCAAATGGGCTCAATAATGTATTGGAAATGGAATAAAAAAGTAGAAAAAAATTAAGTAATTATTTGTGTTTTTTAACCAAATAAAGATTTATTTTTTAAATAAATGTTTTATTATGGTAAAATACACATAACAAAATTTATCAATTAACCATTTCTAAGTATACAGTTCAGTGGTATTAAATACGTTCATAACATCGTATAACTATCACCGCCATCCATCCGCCATCCATCTCCGTAACTCTTTTCATCTTATAAAACTGAAACGCTATAACCATTAAACAAGAACGTTATTAATATAATAAAATGTAGCTATTTGTTTTAGGCCAATGTAACCAAGAAAAGTACTACTATGGAAAAATAGGCTAACACCTGAAGAGGAACAAGTTTGAAAGAAATGAGGCATTCACTTTTAGTTGCTTCTTTTTGAGGAAATACTACAGAATAATCCTGTGAAGATGTCCAGCAGGTAGCTGAATGAGTGAAACTGGAGCTCAGGAAAGAAATCATGCCACCTAGTTTGAAATTTCTCCATTCTAAAATCGTCCTTCCTGCACTAGCTGGTTTGGCTCAATGGATGGAGCGTTGGCCTGGGGACTGAAGGGTTCTGAGTTGATTCTGGCCAAGGGCACATGCCTGGATGGCGGGCTTGATCCCCAGGAGGGGGCGTGCAGGAGGCAGCCAATCAATGGTTCTCTCTCAACATTGTTGTTTCTATCTCTCCCTCTCTAAAATCAATAAAGCATTAAAATAATAATAATAATAATAATAAAGTAAAATCGTCCTTCCTGACGACTGCCTTCTCTTCTCTATCACTTCTACTTCCCCACATATGCTAAATCTCCTACTCAATCTCTCGATTTCTTAAATTATTTAGGTCAGAGGTACCAAACTGGCAGCCTCTACCACATTGTTTGACCAAATGAATGTCTTGAAAATGTTCTGAGTTAGTTGCCAACTTTAAAAATAGTGGGATTTCACATAAATCTCAACTTTCAGCTCCTCTTGAAAATTGGAAATATCTGAGGAAAAGTGAGACCAGGTTCCCATACGAAAAAAAAAAAAAAAAGGTGAAAAGCAGCTGTCACTTTTAAACGGAAAGAGTCAGGCTGGCTGGTCTCTGGAAATTTTTAAGTTTGTAACCTCTCAGGGCAACCCTTTTTTCTCTTCCTTTTTGCTTCAGAGTCTCAGTCCCTCCCAGTCTCACCTACCTCTCTGCCCAGCACAGATCCCCAAAGATCTTGTTTTTGAATCATATGTATTATAGGCATACAAACATTGAAGAACTACACTGCACCAGGCACAGAGGTGGAGGAACAAAATTGCAGTGAATGAGTTCTCTGCACTGTCTATCCCTGTCATTCTAATCTCCAACCACATTGGCACGCTCTCAATTCCATCAGCCACATACGACTTCCCCACGCCCAGGGCTTTGCACATTCTGTTCTCTCTGCTCACACTCTCTACTAATCATCATTCACATCTCAAAAGACATTTCCTCAGAGACCTTCCCAGATTCCCTGTTAACAGTTTAGTAGGATCCATCCCATTTCACAAGTTCCCAAGGCTCTTTCCCAACCTTCTTCCTTGCAGTGAATAGACTTGTACTCTCATATCTATCTGAGAACAGGGATGTCATGTTCATCATTGACTTTTCAAAATCCAGCACAGCTAGTCATGTACTGCCATAAAACTTTCAGTAGCTTCCCTAAGCACGTGTTCTTCCCACATGCGCATCCTGCCAACTTCCCCGCAATTTACTTCCTCCACTGCTGCTTCCAGAGTAGAAAAAGACAGGCTATTGGAATCCCTCTTCTTAAACTTCAAATGGTTTTAAGCAGGAAGCAACAGGATCAAATCTGCAATTTTAAAAGATTATGCTCAGGGTATAAAATAAACGGAGAAAGAAGAGGATGCGGGGGGGTCCAGTTTATTAATCCAGTCGATTATTTCAGTATACTACTATGCCAGTTCTATACTAATTTGAATCTTATACATTTAACTGCAGGGTGTGTTTTTTTCAGTTACCATATTTCATGGTCTCTCCATGCCTTCATACATAAGAAAGCTGCATACCACCGCGAAACCTCTGGACCCAGCTGCCCTCCACGAGCCCAGTTCAGTAATGTTCACTCCTCCCCACGCTGCGCGACCCCCAGTTCCCTCGGTTTCTGCCAGCTGAGCGCAGGCAGGGGCCACACTCGGTGGAGCCAATGGTCCTGCCCGAGGTCGCACACGGGCCGCTCCGGGCTCCATGGCTCTTTAGAGAATCAAGTCAAGAGAGTAGCTTAGAGGAGGAGAGTAGCTAAGAAAGAAGCGAAAAGGAGAAACCCTGAAATACGACTCCGGGCCAGGGAACCCAGGACAAGGAACAGGGAACAAGGTTTACCCAGGCGAATCCTCGAACACTGGCACTACAGCTTCCCTCAGCGCCTCAACTACCGGCTTAAACGAGCCTCGCCATTCGTGCGACAAAGAGAACGCCTTATTCCTGCGACCAGCTTTGGGAACCACCCGCTACTTTTAACCGAGCCGGCCAATCAGCATAGTGAAGCCGTCAATGAAGAGAGTCACGCTCGGATTGGCCAATGACATTGAAGGCTCCGCCCTCCATGCCCATCTCTGATTGGCTTAAAATCAGGAACGGGAGTTAACCCCGGAAGGCAGTGGCAAGATGGCGTCCCTGGATCGGGTGAAGGTACTGGTGTTGGGAGACTCAGGTGAGCGGCTTAACCCACCTCTCGGGCTACCAACACTTTTGAATTATTCGATAACTACGACTCCCTCCCTCCAGCCAAATAAATCGCTCGGGCCCCTGGCTGAAATCCCTCTCGAGGCCTAAAGACTACACTTCCCAGAGGACCTTGCTCTGTTTGACGAAGTGGCGGCCTCGCGTGGGTCGGGGGCGCGGAGTCCCGGCCTTTCTCCGCCTTCGCTGCTTTCCACGTCAGTCTCCTGGACGATCGTTACCAAGCGCGTATTGTCGATTCCTTTGTTTCATAGGATATGCAGACATTGAGTATTCTATGGCGCGCGGTGCTAAGGAAACAGAAGTTAGGACCGTGCCTTCAAGAGATTTTATTAAGGAAATCAAACGTGCACTAAGAAAAATGACACTGTTCTAAATTCTTTGCATATATTAACTCATTTAATCCGGAAATTAGCCCTGTTGCCCCATTTTACAGATGAGAAGAGTGTGGCGGCGAAATGTAACCGACAGAACCGGTTTGAACCCAGAGTCCACATACTTAAACTCTAAGCTATATTATGAAATGAAATATTGGAGGGTAATCCTGTTTTACTCTCAACTGGGCTTGATTTCTTTGTTCTCTTTGGTCTTAACTGAAAACCTATTACGTGCTAGGTTGTAAGAAAGAGAGAAATTAAGATAAGGACCTTTTATGAATTAACTAGGACTTAATGCTGAGCCCAGTTTATTCCTAGTTTTAAAATTCTTCTTTTCACACCTTGGACATTTGGAAGTCTGTATTTCCCCCTCCCACCTCACTATCGTTGTCCCTCTCACCGTACCTCCACTCCTATGCTCCTTATGAGCTTGGAATAAATAATAACCTTGTATTTCATAGTTGTGCTTTTCTAAAGTTGACCTTTGAAATGTGTGTTGTGAGCAAAGACATTGTGCCAGATACTTGGAGGTGGAGAGGGCATACCTCAGAAAGCTTGAAAATTACCCTTACAGGACTGAATAACATGGTTGGGGAAAGGAGGAGGTCAGAAACCTTTTCACTTTGCTTGAAGATTATTTACATTATAAAATATTTTACAGAGAGCATTATTTAAAATTCCCTAAGAAAATCCCATTATGAAATCCTATGAACACCATACATTTATGTCAACTCCAGTTCTTTAGCTTAAAATGATGCTGAAGTTAATTTAATAAAATCACTACGTTTTACAGAAAAAGTGATGGTGGTCTAAAGGGATTTGGCAAGTGTATCATCAAGTAGGATTTAGAACTGGAATACAGAGCTAACACAATTTCATGATATGTGAAGTGGGTGTCTCTTTTATAATTTACTTTTCTATTACATCTAACAATCCCTCATGTTAGATATTGTTGCAACTAGCAGATTCCCTCTCCCCCCTCAAAAAAAAAAAAAAAAAAACTCACAAAAAATACTAACGTACTACAGAGCAGACACTGCTGGGTTTATAACGAATCAATTAGGTAGCAGATTTGAATTGGCTGCTGCATTAAATGGTGGAAACTGATCAGGCAATTAGTAAGCTTTATTTTGTTTGTTTGTTCATTATAGTTTAGTTGTAAAACAGAAGACAGTCATGCCCACCAGGAAAATGATTGATCTTGTTACACATTCACTGATGTTAGGCTGTATGTACAAAGTCAGTTATTCCCTTTTTATCAATTCCCTTTTAACAGTGATTTGCTATCAGGTTGGAATATACTTCTTACACTTCATCTGCCTTTGTATTCAGCCTTTAAAGTTTCCTTTTGAATAAAGGCTTATTTCCCTCGTGAAATTTGGAGGATTTCACAAAATACATAAAGGAATTACTTGGGATGTAGATTTGTTTTGTATCCCATAGGTATATTTGATAATTCTCTTTGTTATTTCAGATACAAGGGATGAGCTTAATACATTACCAACAACTAATATTTGCAGCTGGTATTTATTTCATTACCTTGGGCCTCTTACCCCCCAGCAAATGAATGCATTTTTAAAAATATTTTTATTGATTTCAGAGAGGAAGGGAGAGGGAGAGAGAGATAGAGACAGCAATGATGAGAGAGACTCATTGATTGGCTGCCTCCGGCTGCCCTACTGGGGATTGAGGCCACAACCTGGACATGTGCCCTGACTGGGAATTGAACCTGCATCCTCTTGGTCCATGGGATGATGGCTCAATCCACTGAGCCACCACAGCCGGGCAAAATAATTTTAACCAAAGTTTAAACAGAAATCTTTTTTGGCATAATGAAAATTTTAAAACACCCTAAATATCTAGTAATTAAGGAATGGTTAAGTAAATTGTTATGTCAGTGTTCTGAATTATAAAGGAGATATTAAATATGTTTAGGAAGATTATAATAACATGGAGAATTTTAGTCACTAAATAAGTACTAATTAAGGACCTATTCTGAGTATTGGATTTTTTTTTTAAAGGTGAGTAAAACCCAGTTCCAATCCTCAAAGAAATTAAAATTAAACTGAATAAAACCTATAAAAAAGTGTAATGTGTTTTAAGTGTTCTGTAGAAAAATGTACAGGGTACAGTGGAGACCCAGAGGGTGGTGGATAATGTGCTTAGTTCTACCTGTGTGGAACCAGAAATGACAATAACTAGAATGATGCTGAGTCTTGACAGATTAATTCACCAGGCCAATGGAGGGCGGGGGTAGAGAAGAATAGGTAGTATATTCCAGACAAAACCAGATGTGTAAACAGAGGCTTAGATTTACTGTTTTTCAAGTATACCATGTGTATATTTACAGTAAGAATCTGCTTATAGAAAATCCTGCTTATGGAAGTAAACCTACATGTTTACAATAGTGCTCTTCAGGTGACTTTTTCTTCTTTTTAAAAAATACTTTCTGGTTGTCTGTAAATATAACTTCATATAATAAAAAATAAACATAAATGATAGGTTCATACACAAAACTGCACACAAAGAGATGGTCTAATTTTTTATACAACAAATGATGCATGAAGATTCATCAACCATGCTTGTCATGGTGGCATCAAAATGCTGTTAGTTATATGAGTGGCTCCATCATGTAAATGGAAACTCATTTTCTTCCCCCTTCATATAGATTGCCCTGAACCCAGCAGAGCTACAGGAAAATAAAGTGCTGCCTTAAGGTAAAGGGCCATGATGTAGAAGAGGGAGTAGAGTTGTTCTCTTTTTTTCCAAAGGGTAAAGCTGGGCCAAGTGGTTGGCTGTCTGAAATGGAGTGTCTAAATAAGGAATTGTGAAATGGTGAGTCCCTGTCACTGACAGTGTTCAAGCACCATCTGAAAGATCAGCTAACGGTGCCATGGAAGGGACCTCTCCATTGGTAATCAGGATAGAGCATTACCTCCAAGATCTGTTAATATTCTACAATTCTAAAAAAGGTTGAATAGATGAAATCATTCAAAAGGAAAGGACTAGTTCATATGAAATAGTCCTAGAACAGTAGTTCTCAAAGCAAGGCCCCTGGACCAATAGCATCAGCATCACCAAGGAGTTTGTTAGAAGTGCAAAATTTTTGAGCTCCACCACAGACCTGCTGAATAGGAAACTGGGAGCAGCACCTAGCATTCTGTTTTAACAAGCCCTCCTTGACCATTTACTTATTTTTTTTTAAATATATTTTATTGATTTGATTTTTACAGAGAGGAAGGGAGAGGGATAGAGAGTCAGAAACATCGATGAGAGAGAAACATCGATCAGCTGCCTCCTACACACCTCCGACTGGGGATGTGCCCACAACCAAGGTACATGCCTTTGACTGGAATCGAACCCGGGACCCTTCAGTCCACAGGCCGACGCTCTATCCACTGAGCCAAACCGGTCAGAGCTTGACCATTTACTTATTAATAAAGCTTATTAAATGCTTGGTATGGTATGGATATCCTTTAAACAACCATAATTTACATACCATGATTACTGCATATTCTCAGTCACACTTTTGCTATAAGATTTCAGCATGTCTCTTATATAACTAGAGTTCTTGTATCTTTTACAGGTGTTGGGAAATCTTCACTAGTTCATCTTCTGTGCCAAAATCAAGTGCTGGGAAATCCATCATGGACTGTGGGCTGCTCGGTAGATGTCAGAGTATGTTTCCTATATTTTTAGGGGTTTTTTTAGTAATAGTAAAATTAATTTGTTCAAACTATGTAATCAAATTACAGTACTGTGGTCTAAACTAAGTATGATAATAACTGGGCTTTATTAAGCACATACTCTGTGCTAGATAGTATGCTTTACATGTCTTTCCTTATTTAATCTTTTTTAAACTGTGCGATAATAGCTGCAGAAACTAAGGCATAGAGTAGTAAAGTAACATGACCAAATTCACTCAGTGCTTAACAAGCAGTCAAGATTTGATCTCCATTAGTCTGATTTTAGAGTCACTTTTAATTGCTATGCTATATATGTAGAGTTCACTTTACATGCTCCATAAATAATTCTAAGCCTTTGCCACTGAAAAACCCAACTTTTGGCTAGAAATAGTGCAAAGGCAAAAGCTTTTGGAGCCTTATGTCTAGGTCAGTGGTCGGCAAACTCATTAGTCAACAGAGCTGCAGTTTGCCAACCACTGGTCTAGGTCATCTGTCCCACCTCACATTTAGGAGACACAGGTGCAGTTTCCATAGGATTAAGTATCTTCCCTGATATTATTGTTGTTTGCTAATTCCAGCTACTCCAATCCAAGTATCTCTTCTGCTGGCATACCTCTCTCCAGTGAGTTAAGAAATAAGTTGGGAAGGGATGATAGTTAGCTAGATTGATAGTTATTTTCCTTTAGTTCTTTGACTAAATAATTTCTGTGACTTATTTTGCTGCTGATTAGAAATCTTTCATCAGAAATCTTTGATGTTATGTAGTTTTACTAACCTATGTCTAGATATGGATTAGTTATTAGTCATTCTATTCAGAAGTTGTGCTTTTCACGGCTGTCTTCATTTTTCAAAAGTTTTAGCTATTGTCTGTCTTCCTTCATTTCCTCAATCTTCTCCTTTTGAACTTCTATTAGATTTTCCTCCTCTGTATCTTTTATATGTACTTTCATGTTTTCTAGTCTTTATTTGTCCTCAGTTCATTCTGGATGATGTACTCCAGTTACCTAAAAATCACTTCAACTATGACTAATGTGCTTTTAATATATCCACTCAGTTTTTTATTTTATTTTAGTAACTATAGTTTTTGATATTCTTTTTGGTTCTTTTGCAAATGTCAACATTTTTCAGAATATCCTAATCTTTAATTATGGTTTTACTTTTTTATTTTAATCATTTTAAACATACTATTTTATAGTTTTTTTTGGAATGTTCTAATTTTTTCTGGGTGGTTGGTAGATATCCTTCTTGCTGTACATATGTTGACTCTACTTCATGAAAATGTATCTTTTTGTATGGTGTGTGATTGTTTGAAGATGATCACATCTTTTTTTTTTAAATTTAATAAATCTTTATTGTTCAGATTATTACAATTGTTTCTCCTTTTTCCCCCCATAGCTCCCCTCCACTCGGTTCCCACCCCACCCTTTGCCCTTACCCCCCCCAACACTATCCTCATCCATAGGTGTATGATTTTTGTCCAGTCTCTTCCTGCACCCCCCCCATACCTTTTTCCCCCTGAGAATTATCAGTCCACTCCCTTTCTATGCCCCTGATTCTATTATATTCACCAGTTTATTCTGTTCCTCAGATTTTTAATTCACTTGATTTTTAGGTTCACTTGTTGATATGTATTTGTTGTTTATAATTTTTCTCTTTACTTTTTTCTTCTTCCTCTTCTTTAAGAATACCTTTCAGCATTTCATATAATACTGGTTTGGTGGTGATGAACTCCTTTAGCTTTTTCTTATCTGTGAAGCTCTTTATCTGACCTTCCATTCTGAATAGTAGCTTTGCTGGGTAGTGTAGTATTGGTTGTAGGTTCTTGCTATTCATCACTTTGAATATTTCTTGCCACTCCCGTCTGGCCTGCATAGTTTCTGTTGAGAAATCAGCTGACAGTCGTATGGGTGCTCCCTTGTAGGTAATTAACTGTTTTTCTCTTGCTGCTTTTAATATTCTCTCTTTGTCTTTTGCTCTTGACATTTTAATTATGATGTGTCTTGGTGTGGTCCTCTTTGGATTCCTTTTGTTTGGGGTTCTGTGTGCTTCTTGGACTTGTAAGTCTATTTCTTTCACCAGGTGGGGGAAGTTTTCTGTCATTATTTCTTCAAATAGGTTTTCAGTATCTTGCTCTCTCTCTTCTTCTGGCACCCCCATAATTCTGATGTTGGTATGCTTGAAGTTGTCCCAGAGGCTTCTTACACTATCTTCAACTTTTTGGATTCTTTTTTTCTTTTTTTTGCTTTTCCAGTTGAGTGTTTTTTGCTTCTTTGTATTTCAAATCCTTGAGTTGATTCTTGCATTCCTCTAGTGTGCTGTTGGGTCTCTGTATGATATTTTTTATTTCAGTCAGTGTATATTTAATTTCTAGTTGGTCCTTTTTCATATTTTCGAGGGTCTCGTTATATTTATCGGCCTTTTCTAGGATATTCTTAAAGAGCCTTATAACCGTGGTTTTGAATTCTATATCCAGTCGTTTGTTTTCCTCCATTTCTTTCGTTTGTGATCTGTTTCTTTGTCTCCCCATTTTTCACGGCTTCCCTAAGTTGGTAGGGTAGCTTTGTGTGCTACGTTTCTTATATGGCCCAGTGGGTTGGCCTCCCCAGTTAACCTGAGGTGGACACCCTTGGTGCACCCCTTTGTGGACTGTGTGTACAGCCTTGTTGTAGTTAAGTCTTGATTGTTGTTGGTATCACTGGGAGGAATTGACCTCCAGGCCAGTTGGCTGTAAGGATCAGCTGTGTCTACACTGGGAGATTTTCGGTGCTGGAGACAGCCTTATAGGATTAGCCTTGCCAGATTGCAAAAGCCTCTGTGCTCAGCTTGGAAGGGGTGGAGTCTCAGGGCGGGGCAGACAGTCTTGGCTTCCCATCAGCCCTGCCCTTGCTCGAGTCTCCAGACCTCTGCCTTCCGCAGTTCCCGAGTTTCCGCCTTACAGTTCAGATTTCCCTGGTAAGAGCGTGGGTCCCCAGGGGCTCACCCGGAACTGTGGTTCAGTGCAGTCAGAACTGGGGTTCAGTGCAGTCAGGAGCTTCTGACTCCCTTCCGCTAGGGATAGCCTGTGGTAACCTCCACAGTCATTCTTTGTGAACACTCGCGCCTCCAGACCCCTGCCGCCGCGGTTCCCCTGAGTCTCCGAGTTTCCGAGTCTCTGGGTGCCTTTCTCTCTACCTGACAGTCCAAACTCCCCCTGTATCAGCCTGGGTCCACAGGGTTTCGCCCGGAACTGAGGTTCAGTGCAGTCAGAACTGGGGTTCAGTGAAGTCGGGGGCTTTTTTCCCCCTCCTGCCAGAGAAAGCCAGCCAGGCACTCCGCCGCCCTTCCTCTCTGCGCGCACGTGTCTCCGTACCTCAGCTCTTTGACGCTCCTTCTCCGTGAGCTTTCCTCTTTCCTTCTAGTTGAAGAATTTCCACTCAGCCAGCTTTCCTGTGGTTCTGGATGGTGTCTGTTCTATCTTTTAGTTGTAATTTTGAAATTGTTGTGCGGGGCAGCAGTTTAGATGCTTACCTATGCCGCCATCTTGGTTTCTCCCCCAATGATCACATCTTGAGCAAGATATTTTTCCTGTTCCTGTGGAAGTCCTATATGTTGTGTTGTGAAAGTCCAGTCAGTGCCTTTTCATTTCTCTTGCTGTCAGAGCCCTAGGGATTTCAGTGGTCCTTGTAATTTCTCAGTTAGGAGTTTCCATGCCATTTAGATCATGTAAATTCCCCTAATAATCAGTTATAGCATAGGCCTATGGTTTCCATTTCCCTATGGGGCCTTTTTCTCTATTCTCTATTACCTCTATTACCTCTCTGTGAGGTTGCTGATAAGAAAGTTTTTTATTTTTCATGTTTTCCTGAGCCAGTGGATAGTTTTTCCTACTCTCTTTCACTGACAGGGTAGCTCATCAAGGGTCCAGATTTCATGAAGAGAACTATAGTCTGGTCTTTGTCACTCACCCACATGTACTCTTGCCTTAAAAACTGGAAAACAAATCTCTATTCCTGGATGGGCACTAAAACTCCAGGGACCAGACCCTGAAGCTATTCTGAATCTAGGTCAGTTCCCACTTCTCACTCTGATTTTAAGTTCTTTCTTAATTTCCAGCATCTGGGGATTTTCCTGTCTTTTGAGCTTGTCCTCTTCATTTATTTTTTAATAGTTTATGACATTTCTATGCATGTAAAGTCAGGGAGTACCTGTCTGCCATTTCAACCTACCATGTTCCCAAATTCTTAGATATGGAAGAAAAACACATTCTAGATAGTGAGTTCAATGGCAACTTTATTTAAGTTTGGGAGACTCAATAACAAGTTCTGCACAAAATTTTCCTTTGCACCTTTCTAGCTCCCTTCCTGTGAGAAGACATATTGAAAAAAACACAAAACAAAAAAACAGACTTAGATTTAAACTCCCATACCCTGACTCAGTCTTCATTTTGCCTTTTGCTTCTTAAAGAGTGACCTTAAACTAATCATTTTACTTCTCTGAGTCTTAGCAAAGTTGAAGTTAATAATACCTGCTTTACCTAGCCTACAAGTTTATAGAGAAGATCATAGCTTAAAAAGCAAAGTTAAAGTATAGTGCTTTACAATTTTAAATTGAACTTTAGTTCAATTTTCTGCTTCCTGCCCTTTATCCCTGTCCTGCCCTTCTTATCCCTAACCAGAGCTCAGTCTGTTCGTATAATTTACCGTTTTTCCCCCTCACTTCATATTGAGTTGGCTAAATCTCCGGTACATACATGTTGAATAGAAGTGGTGACAGTGGGCATGCATCCTTGTCTCATTCCCAATCTCAGGAAGTTTTCAGAATACCCTTAAATCTGGCATCATTTTGTTCCATGCTTCCATGTCTCTGGTTCTATTTTGTTTGGCAGTTTATTTTGTTCATTAGATTCCACATGTAAGTGAGATCATGTGATACTTGTCTGGCTTATTTCGCTTAGCATAATAGACTGCAGATTTTTGAACTCTCCCCATAGTTCCAAGGAACACTGGAATAAAGACTACAGTAGTCAAAGACAAATGTCATGAATGTGAATAATTTTACTGGAATGGGAATGAGTGTGATACTAATTGACTCCTTTAAAGCTACCCTGGCCTAAATTGCTTATTGTGAAAGAATGGAGCACGTGGGACTCAAAGGGACCTTGCTCTTATTACTCTTCTTTGTATCTTGGGCTGATTGATCTTTGAGAAGAATGAATTTTTTAAATGACAATATAAGTAAAAGGCATTAAATGGTAATCTTAAGTAAAGTTGTCATAGATATGTAAATCCTTTTGACTATTGTTATTATAAAGTGAACATTTCTTCCCTTTAGCAAAAATGATTAAATCTGATAAAGCCTTTACCTAAGTAGCTTAGAACACTTTCTTCCTGGCAGCTTTTATATTGTAACTAGAGGCCCCGTGCACAAAATTCATGAACAGGTGTTCAATAGGCCTGGCTGGCTATCGAAGCGCAAGCGTCTGGCTTGGAAGGGCACGTCCCAGCTGACCTCTGGGCCCTGGGCAGTACCTGGGCCCCCGGGCCCCCACACACTCCCCTCCACCTGAGTCACGGTGCCTGAGTCCTCATGCGGAGATATGGTGAGCACAGCTGGATGCCGTGGGCCAGGGCGCAGCATGGGCCTCTGGGCCGCCCAGTGGCGCCACGGAAGCCGGGCAGGCAGCATGCTCTCTCCTGGCCGGTCTTGCAGACCTGCTCTTGCGTGAACCCATGGGGAGCCCGACCGGCCCCTGCAGTCCTGGCAGCTGCGGCCTAGCTCACCCAGAAGAGGCCACACGGGTGCGGGGTGGGCTTCTCGTGGGTGTCTGGCACCTGAGCGCCAGGGGGCTTCCCTGGCTCACGAGCCCTGGCGTCCTGGGGAAGGGTAGCATGGAGAGTGAGAGTGAGCTCTGTGGACACCCCACATTTTCACCGCACCTCCATTCTCATCACCCCCGCCCCAGGTAGCCAGCAAGAGGTCGCAGCCCCCCCGCTCAGGTGCCGCAGGAGATTGGTTGCTGCCATCCACCCCCAGTTTCCTGTCTCAGCCCCCTGCCTGGCTCCCTCAGCACCTGGGAGCTGGGCGGTGGCCCCACCCCCTGCCGCCGGTGCTAGTCTCAGTCTGCGAGGCGATCGGGCCCCCGTTTGCACCTGCCTTGGCCTGGCGTTGCCCACTTACCTGCTCCACCATCCTGCCGCAGTCCCACTCTCATCAGGGCCGGCAGCGCCTCCACTGCTGCCCACTGCCAGCGCCATGTTGCCGACGCCCACCATGTTCTGAACTGCCCCTGGTGGTCAGCGCACGTCATAGCAAGCAGTTGAACTGGTCGAGGGGACAATTTTCATATTAGGCTTTTATTATACAGGAAGGATTATAGCTTCTCTGTTATTGACATCTGTGAAAAGGATAGACCCATGAATACACTAACAGTTGTCTCATTTAGCTCATTTCACATCTGTGAAAAGGATAGATCCATGAATACACTAACAGTTGTCTCATTTAGCTCATTTCACATCTGTTTAAGAGCCAGCTAAAAATAGCAGTGATAAAGGTGATAATGTAATTGTTTAATTTCAAGTACTAGATGAAGCTAATGAGCTTAATGCATATACTCAGTAATTATTAACTTTTGGATTCAGGATGCACTGCAGAGCAGAAAAGTTTTATTTTGTGGTAGTCTTCATTCCTCTCTTCTAATTTTGTGGCATCAAATCGGATGAGACTAATATGAATGCATGGGTACTTTTATTTATGAAAACAAAACTTACAGAACTTAATCTTTTCACAGATTATAAATAAGGAAATTGGTGTGTCATTTCTTGTTCACTTTAATGGGATTTTAACTAATTTACATATTGCATACAATGAATATTTATGGACTTTCTCTTTGGATAGCATAATATGGAAGCACTGGGGATAAATTTTTTTTTAAAGCAGTCTATCCTCACTAAGACTATGAAGTGGGGTCTAGTAGGTGGAGCAAGGTGTATAAATAAATGATCTTTGATAATAATAATGAATGATGGCTAACCCTTTGGGTAGACTAGGCACCTATTTTACACACTAATTCATTTTGTTCCCACAATAGCCTTCAGGATAGTTACTGTTAGTGTCCGTATTTTCCAATGAAGCAGTTGAGGCACAGAGATATTAAGTGACTTGTCCAATGCCATACTGATCATAAGTGATGGAGTTGGGATTCAGACCCAGGCAGTCAAGTCCAAGAGCCTGTGCTCTTTACCGCTATTCTGTAGTTCCTCTTGTTCCAGAGGAACAATGGTAGTAAGAAAAAAGTATTCTAATGCTGTTAAATACAATAACCCCTAGACCAGGGGTGGGCAAACTTTTTGACTCGAGGGCCACAATGGGTTCTTAAACTGGACCGGAGGGCCGGAACAAAAGCATGGATGGAGTGTTTGTGTGAACTAATATAAATTCAAAGTAAACATCATTACATAAAAGGGTACGGTCTTTTTTTTTTTTTATTTCAATAGTTTTATTCATTTCAAACATTTTAACAAGAAGAATGTAAACACTAGTTATTATAATTTGAAACTTCAAAAAATGGAGGAATCATAGCACAATAACATACCTTATATTGAAGATGGCAAAGGCAAAATAAAATTGCCTAACAAAGGAAAGGTACAAAAGCCTTTCAAATTAAACTTAAATATAATAAAATAATTTAAAACTAAAACAAATAGAAAAGAACAAAATGTGTAAACAGTAAATTAAACATTTTCTTTAGTGCGACTTCCAAATTATGCCCAGGACGTAGATGTAGATGGCAATGTAGACTGGGTTGAAAGGTTTTTGGTCTTTAAAACATCAACTTCAGTGGGAACAGTGTTGTTGGTCTCCTTTTTAGCTAATGCTCTGATACTGTGCTTTCCAGGGGCGTGTCTCCCTACATCACCACGATAACGTGTCTACGCATTCCCAGGGTGATGTTGGGGGACGCGTCCAAGGGCATTACAAGGAGCCTCTGGAAGATTGAGAGGTTGTTCCTTCTATTGAATGGGCGGATATAAATCTGCCCACTCAGAAGAAGGAGCTGCGGCCGTGTTTCCCAACGTTGCCATGTTAACACTGCTGCTGGTGAAGAACCCTCCGCTCTTTCGGCTCCGCGGGCCGGATAGAACAGCCAAACGGGCCGGATCCGGCCCGCGGGCCGTAGTTTGCCCACGGCTGCCCTAGACTCATGTGGCACTTTAAATTTAAATTAACTAATTAAATTAAAAATTTAGTTCCTCAGTTGAACTGTTCAGTAGTCAGTATTACTAGTGGTTACTGAATTGGGTATTTTTATCATCACAGAAAGTTCTTATATAAACAGCACTTATGCAGAAAATTAGTGTTATAGCAATTCAGGAGAGAGTGAGATGTTTGTGAAGAGTAGAAAATTATACTGGCATTAATGATTCAATGGGTGGCCTGAGCAACAGGTGAATGGATTATTCCCCAAGAAAAGGGATGTATATTATAGGTGAAAGAGAAGAAAATGATAATAAATTCAGTTCTGGACATGATGAAGGGCAGTATCTAAGTTATCCACCTGAAGCTATCCAGAAAGCATTTGAAAATGAGGAGTTGAAGTTCAAGAGAAAATGAGGAGTTGAAATCATCTGTATGGAGATGAGAGATGATGAGGTTTTCAGAAAAGAACATTTAGAAAGAGAAGAGCTGATGAAGAACTTTGGGGTATATTTAGAAAGTTGAAGGTGAAAGAGGGCTCAGAGAAAGATTGATCAAAAGGTAGGAGGATAGCCAAGATGATGAAATACCACAAGAGCAAAGAGAGATGAGAATTTCACAAAGGGAGGATTGATTTTTAGTATGAAATACTATAGAGATGTAATGAGTGAGAAGAAAAAAAAAGTTGAATTTGATGATGAAGTCAGCGCTTACCTTTGAAAGTGCAAGGAATGTTAGTGGCAGAAAGCAAATGATGTGAGTAGACAGAGAGGAAAGAAAGACAAAGGTTTAAATCAATCTTTCACAAAGTGTAGAGGTTAAGTAAAGGGCCCTGGCCAGTGCGGCTCAATTGGTTAAGTGTCCTTCCATGCACCAAGAAGTCTCCAGTTTGATTACCAGTCAGGGAACACGCCTAGGTTTCAGGCTCCATCCCCAACAGGGAGCATGCAGGAGGCAGCCAATCCATGTTTTTCTCTCACTGATCTTTCTCTCTCCCCTCCTTTTTCTCTCTCTCTACAGAAATCAATAAAAACATTATTTTTAAAAAAGAGTTTAAGTAAAGGAGTGAATGGATACAGAATAGAAGGGAAAAGTGAAGGTGTTTTTTTTTAAAAGGAGGAACTGAGCTTGGCTGAAGGCAAAACAAGATTACTACAAAGGAGAGGTAATTAGCAGCAACCTCTATACTAGTCATTCATTCATTTGTTCATTCAGTACAAAGTATATTGCATACCTACTGGGTATCAGACACTGCAAGGAATTGAAAGTACAGACACCTCATTTTCTTGTGCTTTGCTTTATTGTGCTTTATAGATGTTATAATTTTTGCAAATTGAAGGCAGCACCCTGAACCAGTGAAAACATTACCACTTGCTCTATTATGACTCTCACTTTATTGCAGTGGTCTGGAACAAACCTTTCATCTCTCTGAGGTATACCTGTATAGCAGTGAATGAGTCAAATTCAGTTCCTGCTCCCTGCTACACTTTCCTAGTTGCTCTTTTCTATCATCTCTTTTTCCCAACTCTCTTCTAAGACCTCCTACCTTTTTATTTCTCTAACTAGTAGCCCATTGCACGATATCGCATGCAGTAGGCCGCCCACTGCTTCCGCGGGAGCCAATGGGAACTGCAGCATGCTGCCGGGAGCCATGCTGCTTCCATGGGAGTCGGGCCCGCCATCTCCTCTCTGGGCCTGCGCTCAGCCACAGAGGCTGCTGGCTGGCCTCCCTGTCCCCTAGAGACCCTCTGAGGCCAGGGCATCGCCACAGCGACAAAGCAAGCGTCCCACCCCGGCTGTTCCACGCCTGCTGCCCAGAGGCCCTCCATCGTCGCAGCAACGAAGCAAGCATTCTGCCAGGCAAGCAAGCATTCTGCCAGGCCACTCACACTGCCCGCTCTCAGTGGCAGCCCCCCCAGGACTGGGGGACTCCAGCGAGGCTGAGGGGACTGGACGCCGCCATCTTGTGGCTATGGGCGCCACCATCATTGTGACAGAGTGATGGTTAATTTGCATATTACCCTTTCATTAGATAGTGTGGGAACCCCTTTCACATCCCGCGTGGTTCAGGGTTCAGGTTCAGGGTTTGGGTTCTGGAGAAAGCCGCACACAAATGAGAGACTAGAAAAGCATTAATTTTGGAAATGGGGGCCAGGTGGGAGCCCACCTCTAGGAGGAAGGACTACCAACCCGCTCTGGCTTTGCTATCCATTTTATTAAGGTTATGGGATACACTCATATCCTTTAGGCAGGAAATTCCAGTAGCCAATCAGCAAGAATTTACATAAGACTAAGAGGTGGAGGCTGCTTCAACTACCAATGTCTCAACTAAACAATGAGTGATTAGCTCCGACCTTTCAGAGCATTTAAGGTTGACCAGTCTTCCAGATTCCCTTTCCACATCTCTCTATTAGTGGGACAATTATCGGTTTCCGGCATCTCCCCCGTTTCTTTCCTTTTAAAAAAAATCTTGTATCTGCAGACCAGAAATAAACATATAAGAACAAAAATGTTTGAGTCCCAATTTCAATGTCCAACAGTTCTGAGTCCCAGTTTCAATGTCAAACAGTTCCTTATGTGTACATGTCAGCAATGATATCTGGATGGTGGACAAATGGTGGTAATGCAGGTCCGACTCTCTGGTTTGGTCCTGGGCAACCTGCAGTGACACACAGCTGCTGACTGCTAGCATGGCAAGGCATTGTCAGCGTCTTCCATCTCTGGACTGCTTCTCCTCTTGTCTTCATGGCTAGAGCATTCCTGTCAATTCCTCTCTGTTGCAGGAATCCACATGGTCTTGGAGTTGTTTTCTGAAAATATACAAACATATTCTCAACCAAAAGTTAATAAAGGAATCTTTTCTATAAATTTGACTTGGGATCCTTTTTATTTTTGCCCAAACGATTTTCCTTTGTCTTATTTAGACATCATGTGTGTTTTTCATGGGTGTCATGCTGTTGGCATTACAAATGAAAATTAGTTTTCAAAGTAAAAAATTTCTAGATGTAATTTACTTTCAGGATATTTTTCCTTACATAATATTACCCCACTATCCCCCCTTTTTATTTTATTAAATAGAGGCTTTTGGAAATTTTATAATGCAGTCTTGATAACTTTTAATTTTTTTTGCACAAAAATATGACTGCTTTAGGTTCTTTGCATGTTAGGCAATTTTACCATGTGATGAACTACCAATAGAAATTTTAGTTAATACTTTAGGGACAGCTTTTTGTCTGGTACAATTAAATTTTCTTGAATATTCACTTATTTCAATTAGCCAATTTAAATTAATCTGAAAACTTGACTATTATTTTACTGTCAAATTTAATACTCTACCAACAATCTTAGTTTACCCTGTAAATATTAGTGGAAAGGATTATTTGCATCCTTGAGTAGGACCTGAGCATTCCTGGTGCTAGGCTGGATTTAGATACAGGGCAGCTGCTGTCGGCCAAGTCTCTGTCTATTGCCTGGGTCCTGATCTGAGCTGGGCCAAGTCTCTGTTACCTGGGTCTCAATCTGATCTGGACGTGGGAAGCGAAGCAGCCATGGGGCAGGAGACCTCCCTCAGAAGGGGCTAGGGTTCAAGCCCCTGCAATGTTGGGGGGGTGAGGGTCTCTGCCCCACCTCTGTTGACCCCCAAGTTCTCTCCTGATGGCCCCTTTGCAACTGTGCCTGTTTTAGGTTGTTCCTTCCCTGAGGAATCTTACCCGTCTCTGGCTAACCAGCCATCCTCCGGGGCCAAGCAGGGTGATGTGAGGTTCAGTTCTGTCTCCTAGGTAGCCTATGCCCCCGTGGCCTCCATGCCCAGCACCTGCCTTGGGATCCCCTCGCCTGCTGGTGGGGCCCTGGCACTGATCACAGATCTTGGGGAACCCAGGTTTCTTCTCTAGGGAGGGCCCAGCTCACACCATTGGGCCAGAGACAGATCCATGGTATCAGCCACCACAAGGCTTCAACCTCAGCATGAACAGAAAGCTCAGGCAACAGCTGTGGGAGGGTCCCTCTTGGCAAGAGAGGCCAATATAGAATGCTCAAGTGCCTTCCCAAGAGGCCTTAATTCCTTTCTGGAAGGGATTAAATCCTTTCATGTCCTTTTTTAAATTGTTGCCTAACATGCAAAGAATTAGTTTGTAAGTTTGTTTGGGATAATTGTACAATATGCTGTTGTAAAATATCAAAAATTATAATGACATTGTAGAATAATATGTAAGGATATTCTTTGATCTAGGCCATGGCAATTCAATTTCAAACTGGCTGTCAATTTCTTTTTGTATACACAAGGTCTAGTTACATTTTCTGCACCTCTCCCATAAACAAGTAGTGATAATCCCCTACTTCCTTGGTATCCAGGCAAGCTAGGCAGGGGATCAGCCCACGTAAGGGTTCTTACCCATGAAGGGTCAGGAACATAAGTCCAAAATACTTCCCCATTTGCCCCAGGTAATCTTACCGTACAGCTGATTACTGCTTATCATGGCAAGAAAGACGTTCTCAGGCGTCTTCTTTACCATGCCTCAGGTGGTCTCCGGGTTGTTTTTTGTCCGGCCTGTCCTCCTCCTGCTCCTCATCTTCAGTGGATTGCTTGGAGTCGCTGCTCTCTGTGGCTGAGGTGGTTGATTGTCTGCAGCTGCATGGTGTGGCTCCAGGCGCAAGGTCCTCATTAGTTTGGCTAGTTTCTCTTTTGGATTCCTGTTGCAGTTTAATATTTCTAGCAGGAATCCACACGGGTTTGGAAAAATTCTCTGGAAATATACAAGCATACCTCTGCCAAAGGTTAATAATGGATCGGGTCCCTTCCATAAACCAGATTCGGGATCCTTCCATTTAACTAGACCATTTTCTTTTCTTTTGTTTTGTCACCAATGTAGCTCCATAGGTGCCTTTCCATCAGCATCACAAGTGAAGAAATTTAAAGTAATTAAGGCTTGGTGCAGCCTACCCGCAGATGATTTCTCCATCATCCCCCATTTTTGTTTTTCAAGTTGGGATTTTAAGAAATATTTTGCCCTCCTGAGAGGCCAAAACCTTTATAACATCTAAAAGTAAAATATAGTTATTAATTTTTATTTGATAAAGCTTTCCATGCAATTTTAAGTATATTAGATTGGTTAAATTTCAAAAATATTTCCTTTAAGAAGAGAGAACAGATTTCCTGTATTACTCTGGGCCCTTGGAGCTTTCCAAGAATCATCTCTCTTAAAGCCTTGAAATTTTAACATGGGAAAAACGATCAAATATATATATATATCCATATATGATTTTAATTACCACAACTATATTATTTCTCCCAATTTAATTTGCACTTTGTACTTTTAAAACTGGCAAGTCAAACATTTAGCAGTCCCTAGATTAATAACAACATCCTGCTTACTTCGGGGCAAGTTTCAGCAACAGATCTGGCTGAATTTCTTTTCATGCTTAATAGATAAAGACAGATCTTAAACTTTTTCCTTCTTTTTCGCTTTCCGAAGCAATAACTAACACCCAATTTGGCCAAAATTTGCATTTCCCTGCGAGTTCTTTTGTAATTTTTAAGCAATACCTTAAGCAATCTCATTGCAGGAGAGCAGATAGCCTTGCCCTCTCCTACCACCTTTGAATTTCTCCGCAGAGACGGTTTCATCAGTAGAGTTTCACTAATTACAGTTTTTAAATTCCAAATACCAATTAAGATTTTAATTTGAACAAGAAACCACATTATTTTATAATCTAATTCTTCCCCATTAGCCTGGCTGAAAAAGACGTTCCCACCCTATTTACAGATCACGACTCTGCAGTTAGTCCGTGGGCTTTGCGTGCGGTGAACCTCCCTCACCTTTTTCTCGGTGTATTTTTCCTCCTTTGCTCTGGGCGAAAAATATCATCTCCTCCAGACGTCCCACGGTCAGGTGCCAAATGTGGAAACCCCTTTCACGTCCCGCGTGGTTCAGGGTTCCGGTTCAGGGTTCGGGTTCTGGAGAAGGCCGCACACAAATGAAAGAGACTAGAAAAGCATTAATTTGGGAAATGGGGGCGGGCCGGGCGGTAGTCCAACTCTAGGGGGAGGACTACCACCCCGCTCTGGCCTTGCTATCCATTTTATTAAGGTTATGGGATACACTCATATCCTTTAGGCAGGAAATTCCAATAATAGCCAATCAGCAAGAATTTACATAAGACTAAGAGGTGGAGGCTGCTTCAACTACCAATGTCTCAACTAAACAATGAGTGATTAGCTCCGACCTTTCAGAACATTTAAGGTTGACCAGCCTTCCGGATTCCCTTTCCACATCTCTGTATTAGTGGGACAATGATTGGTTTCCGGCAAGATAGGATAATAATAATGCAGGCATATATACCAGACCAAACTTATTAGCATCTATAACATTCAGCATTCTTTCTTGATGTGTCTTATTTTCTTTACTAAATTTGATTTTAGTTTTTAGAAGTTACAAACAATGAATAAACTATTCAAATGAGACAAAACCTTTAGTACTTAGTCTTGATTTGGTTTCCAATAAGACGTCAAGAGTTAAGTGAGTGAGAAGCAGCATTAGGAGTATGGCTCCTTTTTCCATTTGATGATCAGCACATACTGTTTGCTACCTGTTGAGAAATTTCTTCTTTTATAACTCTAAAGTCTGTAAGAACGTTATTAAATCCTTGATGACCTATTTAAGTATAAAACACATTGCTTGTAGTTTGGCAATAAGAGTCCACCCCCATCATGTTGGACTCTTAGTATAGCACCAAGAAACTACTTATTGTGTGGAGAGTAATACCTTTTATAATGTCAAGCTTTCCCTTGGAGATCACTCACCCATGTGAAAGATATGTTATAACTACAAGCTACTGGTTTAAAGTTCTTAGGACTCATTCCATTTTAATTGTTAAACAGTATTAGTTGAACAAGTTGGAAAAGAAGAAGGACACCTTCTCTTCTAATTATTGAGGGAAACAATGAAAGGTGACTAGGGAAGGTATTTTGTCAAGCTGGCTTGGGACTATGTGTAACCAAAAGGGATCTGGGTAACAGACGTGGTACATTGAATGCTTAAGAGGGCATGCTACCTGGGAATTGTATTACATAGTGGCTATTCTTTTTTTAAAAATAAATCTTTATTGTTCAGATTATTACAGGTGTTCCTCTTTTTTTTCCCCCATAGCTCCCCTCCACCTGATTCCCCACCCCATGCCCTTACCCCCCACCCCGCCACTGTATTCATCCATAGGTGTAAGATTTTTGTCCAATCTCTTCCCGCACCCCTCACACCCCCTTCCCCCTGAGAATTGTCAGTCCGCTCCCTTTCTATGTCCCTGATTCTATTATATTCATCAGTCCATTCTGTTCTTCAGATTTTTTATTCACTTGATTTTTAGATTCACTTGTTGGTAGGTATGTATTTGATGTCATTTTGTTCATAACTTTTGTCTTTACCTTTTTCTTCTTCTTCCTCTTCTTAAAGAATACCCTTCAGCATTTCATGTAATCCTGGTTTGGTGGTAATGAACTCCTTTAGCTTTTTCTTGTCTGTGAAGCTCTTTATCTGACCTTCAACTCTGAATGATAGCTTTGCTGGGTAGAGTAATCTTGGTTGTAGGTTCTTGCTGTTCATCACTTTGAATATTTCTTGCCACTCCCTTCTGGCCTGCATAGTTTCTGCCGAGAAATCAGCTGACAGTCCTATGGGTGCTCCCTTGTAGGTAACTAACTGTTTTCTCTTGCTGCTTTCAAGATTTTCTCTTTGTCTTTTGCCCTTGGCATTTTAATTATGATGTGTCTTGGTATGGTCCTCTTTGGATTCCTCTTGTATGGGGTTCTGTGTGCTTCCTGAACTTGTAAGTCTATTTCTTTCACCAGGTAGGGAAAGTTTTCTGTCATTATTTCTTCTAATAGGTTTTCAATATTTTGCTCTCTCTCTTCTTCTGGCACCCCAAAAATTCGGATGTTGGTACGCTTAAAGTTGTCCCAGAGGCTCCTTACACTATCTTCATATTTTTGGATTCTTTTTTCTTTTTGTTTTTCTGGTTGGGTGTTTTTTGTTTCCTCATATTTCAGATCTTCGGTTTGATTCTTGGGGTACGTTGATCTACAGTTGAGTTTCTGTATATTCTTTATTTCAGACAGTGTATGCTTAATTTCTGACTGGTCCTTTTCCAATTTTTTGGCATTCTCATTAAGATCCTAAAGGTCTCACTAAGTTCCTCGGCGGTTTTTACAAGATTCTTGAGTAACCTTATAAATGTGGTTGTGAACTCTATGTCGTCCAGTAGTTTGCTTTCCTCCATTTCTTTCATTCGTGACATGTTTCTTTGTCTCCACATTTTGCTGCTTCCCTGTGTTGATGGAGTGGCTTTGTGTGGTAGGTGACCTATAGGGGCCAGTAGCTCAGCCTCCCCAATCACCTGAAGTGGACACCTTTGGTACACCTCTTTGTGGGCTGAGTGCAAAGTCTTGGTGTAGTTAAGCCTTGATTGCTATTGGTACACTGGGAGGAATTGACCTCCAGGCCAATTGGCTGTGAGGACCCGCTGTGTCTATAATGGAAGAACTGCTGCGCTGGAGACACGCTTATGGTGCAGGACTAGTTTCAGTGGGGCTTTGGTGCTCACTGAGTCTGCCTCTTGAATGTGTCACTTATGGATGTGAGGAGTTGAAATCTGGTGTCTCACACTGACCACTAGGTACACTGGCTTCTGGCTCTCCAATGGGGTGCAGGTCAGCTACTGTCTGAGGCTGCCCAGCAGGCACTACAGTGAGAACTACAGTTTTCTCCTCTTTGCTTGGGATTTGGAGGTTTGGAGCTGTCTGACCTGGGCTACAAGTTTGCTAGGTTAAGCTGTGATAGGGCAGGTCATTCATATGCTAAAGCCGCTGCTTGGAGCTTGGGTGGGTTTGTAGATAGTGCGGGGCAGGGTCTCAGGGCATGACTAGGCTAGGGCGTGGCAAACAGCGATGGCTGCCAGTTAGCCGGCTCTGCGTCTCCTACCACGTCCTTGCGTCCTGCGCCCCAACACAGTAAACAATTATTCCTGCGCACAGCCCTCCAAGCAAGCCCCCCTCACTTTTTGACCCGATGGCAGACAGTCCAGCCTTCTCCCCATAGGAGTTTGGGTCCCCCACGTCTCCCCAGAAACTGGAGTTTGGAGTAATCGGGAGCTTGTCTCCCTTTGGGCTGAAAAAAGCAGCGCTCCCAGTCACCTGTTGCCAGCCTGATTCGCGCGCCTCCGTACCTCAGCTTTTCAGAGCTTGTGCACCTCTCAATGCTGTTTGCTCTTTCCTTCTAGTTGTAGAACTTCCACTCAGCCAGCTTTCCCGTGGTTCTGGTTGATAGATGTTTTGTCTTTTAGTTGTAGTTTTGAAATTGTTGGGCGAGGCAGCAGTTTAGGTGTTTACCTACGCTGCCATCTTGGATCCTCTCTAGATAATGGAATCTTGAGTTCCATATTGGCTATTCTTAGAGGAATTAGTCTTTTAGGGGAGGTAACATTAAACATTTGAAATAATTTTAGAGATAAAAGTGGTATACTGCAATGCTTGCTAAACTTAATTATGTAACAGAATCACCTAGGGAGCTTTCTTTAAAAATGCAGATTTTTTGAGCCCTACCCTAAAAGCCCCCCCTCCTCCTCCTCTTCCACCTCCTCCTTGTTTTGTCAGAGAGGAAGGGAGAGTGAGAGAGAGATAGAAACATCAATAATGAGAGAGAATCATTGATTGGCTGCCTCCTGCATGCCCTACACTGGGGATCGAGCCCGCAACCCTGGGCACATGCCCTTTACTGGAATCAAACTCAGGACCTTTTTTTTTTTTAAATCCTCACCCAAGGATATTTTTTTCCATTGATTTTTAGAGAGAGTGGAAAGCAGAGGGACCAATAGAGAGAAACACCAATGTGAGAGAGACACATCGATTGGTTGCCTCCAGCATGCTCTGGACCAGGGTCAGGAGCCTGAAACCGAGGTACATGCCCTTAACCAGAAATGAACCTGGGACCTTTTAGTCTGCAGGCCGACGCTCTACTCACTGAGCCAAACCGACTAGGGCAAGAATTTTTTTAAAAAATATATTTTATTGATTTTTTACAGAGAGGAAGGGAGAGAGATAGAGAGTTAGAAACATCAATGAGAGAGAACATCGATCAGCTGCCTCCTGCACACCTCCTATTGGGGATGTGCCTGCAACCAAGGTACATGCCCTTGACTGGAATCGAACCTGGGACCCTTTAGTCCACAGGCCGACGCTCTATGCACTGAGCCAAACCGGTTAGGGCAAGAATTTTACTTTTAACAAGCTTCCTATTAATTCTGCTTGGTTCATTCTCAGAACTGTACTTGAGAAGCACTGGTGTTCAGTAAAATAAAGTGAATATAATAAAACCTTGGAGGATGAGATATCCTAAATTTATTTATTGATTTAAACAAACATAGCCAAGCATCTAATAAGTACTGGGTACTATACTATTTTCTAGACCTACGAAGATGAATAATACATGATCCTGTCCTTATGCTCAGAGTCTAATAGAAGAGAAGTAAAGCAATGTGGTTAGAAATGATAGATGTGTACAGGGTGTTATGGCAGCAAGTAGGAGTATCTAAATCACCCTGGTTGGTTTTGGGTCTTGGAGGAAAGGGAGACGGATCAAGAAAGCTTCAGTTATGTGGCTGAGTTTTGTGGGTTTTTTGTTTTTGTTTTTTCTCTCTCTTTATTGATTAAGATATTACATATGTGTCCTTATCCCTCCATTGCCCCTTCTCTCCTCCCACTCATGACCTCACCCCCCTGGTGTCTGTGTCGTTAGGCCAGTGGTCAGGAAACTCAGTCAACAGAGCGGCAAACCGCGGCTCGCGAGCCACATGTGGCTCACGAGCCGCAGTTTGCCGACCACTGGGTTAGGCTTATATGCATGCATACAAGTCCTTTGGTTGATCTCTCCCTCTTACCCCCACCCTCCCCTACCTTCCCTCTCAGGTTTGACGGTCTGATCGATGCTTCTCTGTCTCTGGATCTGTTTTTGTTCATCAGTTTATGTTGTTCATTATATTCCGTAAATGAGTGAGATCATGTTATATTTATCTTTCTTTTGACTGGCTTATTTCGCTTAGCATAATGCTTTCCAGTTCCATCCATACTGTTGCAAGTGGTAAGAATTCTTTCTTTTTTACAGCAGCATAGTATTCCAATTTTTAATCGACTCATCTGCTGATGGGCACTTAGGCTGTTTTCAAATCTTAGCTATGGTAAATTGTGCTGCAGTGAACATAGGGTGCATATATCCTTTCTGATTAGTGTTTCTAATTTCTTGGGATATATTCCTAGAAGTGGGATCACTGGGTCAAATGGGAGTTCCATTTTTAGTTTTTTGAGGAAACTCCATACTGTTCTCCACAGTGGCTGCACCAGTCTGCATTCCCATCAGCAGTGCATAAGGGTTCCTTTTTCTCTGCATTCTCTCCAGCGCTTTTCATTTGTTGATTTGTTGATGATAGCTATTCTGACAGGTGTGAGATGGTACCGCATTGTCGTTTTGATTTGCATCTCTCGGATGATTAGTGACTTTCAGCATGTTTTCATATGTCTCTTGGCTTTATATCCTCTTTCGAAAAGTATCTATTGAGGTCCATTGCCCATTTTTTTATTGGGTTGTTTATCTTTCTTTTGTTAAATTGTATGAGTTCCCTGTAAATGTTAGAGATTAAATCCTTACCGGTGATAACATTGGCAAATATGTTCTCCCATGCAGTGGGCTCTCTTATTGTTTTGTTGAAGGTTTCTTTTGCTATGCAGAAGCTTTTTATTTTGATGTAGTCCCATTTATTCATTTTCTCTATAGTTCCCATTGCCCTAGGAGCTGTATCGGTGAAGATATTGCTTCGGCATATGTCTTATATTTTGCTGCCTATGGATTCCTTTAAGATTTTTATGGTTTCCCATCTTACATTTAAGTCCTTTATCCATTTTGAGTTTATTTTTGTGTATGGTATAAGTTGGTGGTCTAGTTTCATTTTTATGCATGTACCTGTCCAATTTTCCCAACACCATTTATTGAAGAGACTCCATTGTATGTTCTTGCCTCCTTTGTCAAATATTAATTGAGCATAGTGGTTTGGGTCGATGTCTGGGTTCTCTATTCTAGTCCATTGGTCTATATGTCTGTTCTTGTGCCAGTACCAGGCAGTTTTGAGAACAGTGGTTTTGTAATAACAGCTTCGTATCTGGTATTGAGATCCTTCCTACTTTGTTCTTCTTTCTCAGGATTGCTGTGGCTATTCAGGGTCTTTTTTTATTCCAGATGAATTTTTGGAGAGTTCATTCTAGGTCTGTGAAATATGCTGTTGGTATTTTAATGGGAAGTGCATTGAATCTATAGATTGCTTTGGGTAGTATGGACATTTTAATGATGTTGATTCTACCAATCCATGAACATGGTATGTTCTTCCATGTGTTTATGTCTTACTCTATCTCTTTTTTCAGTGTCTTGTAGTTTTCCGAATAAAGGTCTTTTACCTCCTTAGTTAAGTTTATTCCTAGGTATCTTACTTTTTTTGGTGCGATGGTAAATGGGATTTTTTTTTTAAATCTCTCTTTCTGTAAGTTCACTATTGGTGTATAAAAATGCCATAGATTTCTTTGTTTTAATTTTGTATCCTGCTACATTGCCAAATTCATTTATTAAGTCTAATAATTTTTTGGTGGAGTCTTTAGGGTTTCCTATGTACAGTATCATGTCATCTGCAAATAATGACAGTTTTACATCTTCTTTTCCAATTTGGATACTTTTTATTTCTTCTTCTTGTCTAATTGCTGTGGCTAGCACTTCCAGTACTATGTCGAACAGGAGTGGTGAAAGTGGGCATCTCTGTCCCGTTCCTGTTCTTAGGTGAAATGATTTTAGTTTTTGCCCATTGAGTATGATGTTGGCAATAGGTTTGTCATATAAGGCTTTTATTATGTTGAGATATGATCCCTCTATTCCCATTTTGCTGAGGGTTTTTATCAAGAAAGGGTGTTGGATTTTGTTAAATGCTTTTTCTGCATCAATTGATATGACTGTGATTTTTATCTCTCAGTTTGTTTATGTGATGTATCATGTTTATTGATTTGCGGATATTATACCATCCTTGCATCCCTGGGGTAAATCCTACTTGGTCATGGTGTATGATCTTTCTGATGTAATGTTGGATACGATTTGCTAGAATTTTGTTGAGGATTTTGGCATCTACGTTTATGAGGGATATTGGCCTCCAATTCTCTTTTATTGTATTGTCTTTATCTAGTTTTGGTATTAGGGTGATGCTGGCTTCATAGAATGAGCTTGGAAGTGTTCCTTCCCCTTGAGTTTTTTGGAATAGTCTGAGGAGGATAGGTTTTAGTTCTTCCTTGAATGTTTGGTAAAACACCCCTGTGAAGCCATCTGGCCCCGGGCTTTTAGATGACTGGAAGCTTTTTGATGACTGCTTCAATTTCCTCCATAGTTATCAGCCTATTGAGATTTTTAGATTCTTCCTGATTGAGTTTTGGAAGGTTGTATTTTTCTAGGAATATGTCCATTTCCTCTAGGTTGTCTAGTTTGTTGGAATAGAGTTGTTCATGGTATTTTTAACAATCCTTTGTATTTCTGTGGGGTCTGTTGTTATTTTGCCTTTCATTTCTGATTTTATTTGAGTCTTCTCTCTTTGCTTCTTGGTGAGCCTGGCTAGAGGTTCTTCAATCTTGTTTATCCTTTCAAAGAACCAGCTCTTGGTTTCATTGATCTTTTGTATTGTTTGTTTTGTTTTTTTTGTCTCTATGTCATTTATTTCTGCTCTGATCTTCATTATCTCCTTTCTTCTGCTCTCTCTGGGCTTTTCTTGTTGCTCTCTTTCTAATTCTTTAAGTTGTAGAGTTAGATGATTTATTACCATTTTTTCTTGTTTGTTTGGTTTTTTTTTTTTGTTTTTTTTTTTTTGAGGTAGGCCTATAGAGCTATAAACTTCTCTCTCAGCACTGCATTCACTGTGTCCCATAGATTTTGGATTGTTGTGTTTTCGTTGTCATTCATTTCCAGGATGTTTTTAATTTCTCCTTTGATCTCTTTGGAAACCCAGTCATTGTTAATAGCATGCTATTCAGCTTCTAAGTGTTTGAATTTTTTTTATTGTTTTTATTGTAGTTTATTTTGAATGTTGTGCCATTGTGGTCTGAGAAGATGCTTGATATGATTTCAATCTTTTTGAATTTGGAGAGACTTTGCCTGTGACCCAATATGTGATCTATCTTTGAAAATGTCCCATGTGCACTTGAGAAGAACGTATATTCCGTGGCTTTGGGGTGAAATGTTCTGAAGATGTCAATTAATTTCATCTGATCTAGTGAGTCATTTAGGATTGCTGTTTTTTTGCTGATTTTTTGTCTAGAGGATTTTTCCAGTGATGTCAATGGGGTATTAAAGTCCCCTACTGTGATTGTATTGTTGTTGATCTCTCCCTTGATATCTTCCAGGAGTTTTTTATGTATTTGGGTGCTCCTGCATTGGGTGCATATATGTTTACCAGGGTTATATCATCTTATTTTATCAATCCCTTTAGTATTATGAAGTGGCCTTCCTTATCTCTTGTTATGGCCTTCACTTTAAGGTCTATTTTGTCAGATATAAGTATTGCTACCCCAGCTTTTTTTTCATTTCCATTTGCCTGAAAGATATTTTTCCATCCCTTCACTTTCAGTCTGTGTGAGTCCCTTGTTCTGAGGTGGGTCTCTTGTAGACAGCATATATATGGGTCATGTTTTTTATCCATTCTAGCTGAGCTTTTTGATAATAGATAACTGATTCCTTATAACATCTTGTGTGTTTCAATGGTTTTGCTTATAAATCTTGCTTAAATATGTTTCCATGGTTTCTTAAACAGAACTCATATAATTTCACCTTTATTATAAGTTATTTATGCCATATAGCAAAGTAGTGATACCTTTTAATACAGTTAACAGATTTAGTTCCCATTATCCAAAATGATCCCTGCTGCTGTGATTTTCCAGTTCTCTTTGTTGTCAGTCTGATAATTATCTTCTCTTAATGACAATTTGGCTGCCTGTGGAATATCTTATTTACTTAAACATTTCCTGCCATAGCTGGTTTGGCTCAGTGGATAGAGCGCTGGCCTGCTGACTAAAGGGTCCCAGGTTCGATTCTGGCCAAGGGCATATGCCCGGGTTGTAGGCTTGATTCCCAGTGTGGGGCATGCAGGAGGCAGCCAGTTAGTGATTCTCCCTCATCGTTGATGTTTCTATCTCTGTATCCCTTACCCTTCCTCTCTGAAATCAAGTGAAAAAAACAAAATAACTTTTCCTTAGATAAAAAGATTTGTACAAAAAAAAATGTGAATAAGTAAAAAGAGTGAATCATTCTGTTAAATATAGTATGTGAGTTCTTTTAAAAATATATATATTTTTATTAATTTTATGTTTATTTTTATTAATACAGTGTTATCAACTTTAGTCACCATGTTATACCCCAGACCCTCAAACCTTATTCATCTTATAGCTGAAAGTTTATGCTCTTTACCAGCCTCTCCCTATTTCCCCCACTCTTCAGCTATAAACGTGGTTCTCCCTGCAAATCACTTTTTTACTGTTTCTATGAATTTGACCTTTTATTTAGATTCCACATATAAGTGATACTATGCAGTATTTGTCTTTCTCTGTCTGGCTTATTTCACTTAGCATAATTCTCTCAAGGTCCATTCATGTTGTCACAAAAAAAAAAAAAAAGGATTTCCTCTCTTCTCATGGCTGAATAATATTCTATTGTATATAATATTCCATTATATATATCCTACATCTTTACCCATTTATCCATTGACAGAGACTTATGTTGCCTCCAGATCTTGGCTATTGTGCATAGTGCTCCAATGAACATGGGAGTGCAGGTATCTCTTCAAGATTCCATTTTTATTTACTTTGGATATATATCTAGAAGAGGGATTGGTGAATCAATTGATAGTAATGTTTTTAATTTTTCGAGGACCCTCCATACTGTTTTCAATAGTGCCTGTACTAATTTACATTCTTACCAACAGTGCACAATGGTTCCCTTTTCTTTACATCCTTGCCAACACATTTTCTCTTCTTTTTTATTACAGCCATTCTAACAGGTATGAGGAGACATCACAGTGTGGTTTTGATTTTCATTTCCCTGATGATTAGTGAAATTGAGCACCCTGCATATGCCTGTTGGCATCTGTATATCTTTTTTGGGAAAATGTCTGTTCAGTTCCTCTACCCATTTTCTAATTGGATTGTTTGTAGGGGTTTTTGTTTTGTTTTACTGCTGACCTGTTTCATAGGTTGCATTTTTATTTTGATAATGGTTTCCTTTGCTGTGTAGAAGCTCTTTCATTTGCTATAGTCCCACATGTTGATTTTTGCTTTTGTTGGCATGTATATTTATTTTTTAAAAAAATCTTGGAAAATTCTGATATATACCCCTGAACCATCATAGTAAAATCTGGCTCTTAACTTTATTCTAATAGATAAGGTTGCCATATATCAGAATTTGTTTCTGAACAGTTATATAGTACAATCCTATAGAGTCTCAACCAAAGTCATTGGAGAGTTTTGAGTGGAAGGGTGATATGATCTAACTTACATTTTAAAAGGATCACTGTAGCCCAGCTGGTGTGACTCAGTGGTTGAGCATCAGTCTATGAATCAGGATGTCACAGTTTGATTCCTGGTCAGGATACATGCCCAGGTTGTGGGCTCAATCCCCAGTAGATTGAGGCAGCCAATCGATGTTTCTCTCTCACTGATGTTTCTATATCTCTATCCCTCTCACTTTCTCTCTCTAAAATCAATATATATATATATATATATATATATATATATATATATATGCACACACACACACATATATATATATATATATTTTAAGGATCACTGTAGCTACTGTATGGAAAGCAAATGGTGGGGGAGGGTGGCAGGGTACTTATGAGTCCAGCAAGGCTGTAGTAGGAAGGTCAGTTAAGAGGTGATTACATTGATTCAGGTAAAGAGATAGATAGAAGCTCTGGGCTGGGTAGTAATAGTGGAAATGGTGAGAAATGAATAGATTTTGGATATATTTTTAAGGCAAAGACAATAGGATTTGCTGATAAATTTGATATGCAGTATGAAAAAAGTTAAGGATCACTGTTTTTAGCCCTTCAAGTAATTGAAAAGATGGAATTGCCTTTTACTGAGACAAAACTAGGAGAAGAATAGGTTTGGGAGGAAGATCAGGAATTTATTTTTGCATGTTAAATTTGAGGTATCTCTTAGATATTCTAGTCTGGTGGCTATGTTACTCTGAAATTCAAGGAACTGGTCCAGGATGATAAAAATTTGGAATTCATCAACATAAGGACATTTAAAATCATAAGGTTAGCCCTGGCTGGTGTGGCTCAGTTGGTTGGATGTCATCCCGTGCACCAAAAGGTTGCCAGCTCGATTCCTGGTCAGGGCACATGTCCGGGTTGCGGGCTCAATGCATAGGGGGGTGGGGGGCACGTGCAGGAGGCAGCCAATCGATGTTTCACCCTCACATCGATGTTTCTCTCTCTCCCTCTCCCTTCTTCTCTCTCTAAAATTCAATTAAAAATAAATAAAATAAAATATTTTAAGACACTCCAACAATTAAAGGATAGAGAGATAAGGACAACCCAAATGGGGACTGCAAAGGATTAGCCAGTGAGGTGGGAAGAAAAACAGGAGAGAGTTTAATATTCTGGAAGCTAAGTGAAGAAAATATTGCAAGGCTGAGGAGTGATTAGTTGTGTCAGATGGTAGAGTAAGATGAAAACTGTTCATTGGTCATTGGATTTAGCAATATGGAAGCCATTGGTGACCCTGATAAGGAGTAATTCAGTGGGGTGATTGGGGCGAAAGTGTGACAGTTATGAGTTCAAAAGAGAATGTGAAGAAAATAGTTAGAAACAGCTGAGAATAGCTCAAAAATCCTTTGAAGGGCTGTCACTATAAAAAGGAACAGAGAAACCCAAAACACTAATTCAAAAGAATATATACGCCCCAGTGTTCATTGCATCATCTTATATAATAAAAGGCTAATATGCCAATAGACGGAACAGTGGAACAACCGAACAAACAACCGAACAACTGGTCGCTATGTTGTGCGCTGACCACCAGGGGGTGCGCGCGGAACATGGTGGGCATTGGCCACAGCAGGATGGTGGAGCAGGTGAGCAGGGGTGCCAGACCAAGTCAGGGCGATGGTCACTGTCATTGAGGCGAGCCTCTGGTGGTTATTGAAAATTCTTTGCTCCCACACACCATGGTCCCACCTGGCACTCACACCTCCTTCCGGCACCAGAACCGCCGCTCATACCCACTGCCAGCGCCCGGCACCGGTGCCAATCAATTGGCACCGTCAGCAGGTGCGAGCAGTGGCTGCCGACCTATGATCGCCCCTGAGGGCTTCTCCACCTCCCCCTGCTCCTAAGGGGCGATCATGGCAGCAGCTGCCACTCGCACCCACTGATGGCACCAGCCCCACTCACACCTGCTGCTGGTGCCACACCTGTCAGCTGGTGCAAGCGGGGCCGAGGCCATCAGCATGTGGGAGCAGTAGCAGTTGGAGTGGAACTGCCGGCAGACGGGACCAAGGGCCGCAGCAGGAGGGGCTGGGCAGGGGCGCAGAGGATGGGCCAAGACCCACTGCTGTGCCCACCGCAGCCTCGCAGCCCACAGTTCCTTTCAAAGTGCATGAATTCATGCCCTGGGGCCCTAGTTATTTACAATAGCCAAGATTCAGAAGCAGCACAAGTGTCCATCAGTAGATGAGTGGATAAAAAAGCTGTGGTGCATTTAAACAATTAAATATTACTCAGCCATAAAAAAGAAGGAAATCTTACCTTTTGCAACAGCATGGATGGGTCTGGAGAGTATTATAATAAGTAAAATAAACCAGTCAGAGAAAGACAAATACCATATGATTTCAATGTGGAATCTAATGAACAAAATAAACAAACAAGCAAAATAGAAATAGACTTATAGATACAGAAAACAGACTGATAGCTGTCAGAGGGGAGGGGCTTTGGGAGGCTGGGTGAAAAAGATGAAGGGGATTAAGCAAAAAACAACAATTTATAGACACAGACAACAGTATGGTGATTACAAGAGAGAAAGGAGATGGAGGGACATAAAAGGGTAAAGGAGGATAAATGGTGATCGAAAAATACTTGACTTTGGGTAGTGAACACACAAAACAATACAAATTAATTAATTTAAAGGAACAGAGAAGCAACATGATAGCTTAAGGAAGTATATGCGATCAAGAGAAGGTAATTTATTTTCTAAGATGGGAAAAATATGGCATATTTGTATGCTGGTGGGAATTATCCAACTGAGAGGGAAAATTTGATGATGAGAGGAGCTACATCTTTGATAAGAAAGAGGGGGATCTCATGCACAAGGGGAGGGTATTTGTCATTAGGGACACAGACAGCCTATCTCTAATAGCTGGAGGGAAAATAGATTTTACAGGCACAAATGCAGAGAGATGGTTAAATATGGGAACAACAGGTTGTAGAAGTTCTCTTTTGATTGTTTCTGTCACAGGATGCAAGGTTATTAGCTCTGTTTGAGAACAAGGAATATATATTGGAAATTTGAAAAAATGTAGAAAGTATGAAATAATTACCTAGGAGAGAAAAATAGGAAATGAACTATGCAATTGACTGAAGGAAGCTTCAAAGTTAAAATGAATCCAGTCAGGTTGAATGTGTATTTTTCTGAGCTTCACATTCATCTAGCTGGATTGTAGACATGGAAATCAAGAAAAAGGTGGATATAATTAGTGTTGGAATTTTGTCAGGTGAATATACAGTAATGTGAAATAGGGGCAAAGGAGTGACTAAAATGACAAATCATGGATTTTATGCTTACTGGTATGTAGTGTCCGATACTTTAAACTGGAATGAGAGTGCTTACCAGTTTCCGAAGTGGCTATAATAAGTATTTTGATGGATTGATTTTTTAGGTTCATGACTACAAAGAAGGAACCCCAGTAGAGAAGACCTACTATATAGAATTATGGGATGTTGGAGGTTCTGTGGGCAGTGCCAGCAGTGTGAAAAGCACAAGAGCAGTATTCTACAACTCTATAAATGGTAAAGCATGTTTTATTTCTACCATGTATTAATGGTCCAAGAGTACAGATCATCTGATATGGAGTGTTGTGGGATGCTGGACTCATCTTAATTTACTAAAGGTTTAATTACAACTCTTAATTTAAATCTGCATATTGCATTCCAGTTTATGTTTATAGATTCTAACCATGTAATTCAGAACATTAAATATTTACTCTGTCTAGTGTTTCTCTTTATATTGTCATAAACTAAATATTGAGAAATAAAATTGTATTTGGGGAACTTGACATAAAACATGGAACTTTCAAAACACTGTCCCTTGGGAGTGCTGTTTCTCCAGTCATTTGGGTAAATACAATAGAACTGTTAGGAATCCCATAGTCTAAGCCAGATGTCACAGAAATAAAAACCTTTCTTTCATCTCCTCTTAGAGAGAGTCCTATGTAATTAATTATAAAGAGATGCTTAAGGGTATTTTTAGGGGTGCAAAAAATTCCTCCAGGTATAGAGATTCAAATACCTCGAACAGATTTCCAGATGGAGGCATGTGATAGAGGTCATAGTTGCAGTTCATAAAGGGCCTACTCTATGTCAAGAGACTAAACCACTGACACCTGTGATTTACCTATAGCGTTTCTTTATCTTCTTCTCTTTTTTAAATGCATTTTAAAATCTTTTACTGTGAAGTATAATTTCAACTTGTCTTTGATTGATGTACCAAAAGATTTGGCATCTCACCTCTTCCCTCCTGGTGTATGCTTAGCTAATACTCATTTATACTCATTCATTATTAGGTAAGCACTGCAATTGCTAAGTACCTTCTTCATTCCTTATGTTCCTCTTTCACTATCTTATCTTCCCATGTCATAAGCTGTTGTGGATGCTATTTTTTTTAAAAAAAAGGGGGGGGGGGAGAAGAAGCTTCTTGTCATTGGATATAAACTATAGAATATAGGATATTGACCATAGAATATTGTCCAAAAGTGTCCCAATCTACCTGAAGAAAAAAAATAAATAAATGAAACAAAAGAGTTATAAGATAGTGACATCAGTGTATTGATATTGTCATGCAAGAAAGAACATGATAATGGCATATATTAAAAGAAATATAAGTGAAAACAAAACAGTAAGATAGTCATAGATTTCTTAGAAAAAAAGGAGAGAAAGAAAAGAACTAGAATCAAGTGATGAAACTTGGTTTATATCAGCCAAATGACTGTCAAAGTTGATATCAATCTGATCTGGCAAAGAAAAGTTTAGATATATAACACCTTTGAACTTTTGTTTAGATATTTTTGAGAAAAAGTTAAGAGCAAAATAAATGTAAAGATAAAAATTATAAGTAATAAAGTTAAAAACCATTTAAAACCTAGAGATTTTATGGAATTGAGTCATGAACTCAATAAGTGCTAACGAAGAAAGCCATCTAAATCCACTTATTTGACTGTCTTTTCTATACCTACTATTCATTAATGACTTGTCTCTTCCTTGAATATTACTGAAGTAATTGCATATATTTTGTTAGTTTTACAGAGAAGACTAAGACATATTTCTGTTTCTTAAAGTTTAAAAAAAAATAGTCCCTTTAGCCCTGGTCGGGTGGCTCAGTTGATTGAATTGTCGTCCCATACACCAAAAGGTTGTGGGTTGATTCCTGGTCAGGATATATACCTGGATTTCGGGTTCAATCCCGAATAAAGGGGGTGGGGGGATAGGGAAGGCAGCCAATTGATGTTTCTTTCTCCCTCCCTCTCTCTTCCTTGCTCTATAAAATCAATTAAGAAAAAGTCTTAAAAACATACACACACAAATGCATAGTCTTTTCTTAGCAATAACATTCTTCCCTCAAGAACCTACCTTCTTCCCACTGTGATGAACTAGGCTGGTAATCCCCAAAGAAAATCTCTAAAATATGTCTCTACCTCTTTCTCTTTTAAGATTAGAACATACTCTGCTCAGCTGTCAACCTGATTTCTTTGCTCTGGGCCCCAGAGTGACCCTCCTAGCTCATACAAGCAGGAATTCTCAAACCAAATGAAAGAGGGAGAATAAGGAAAAAGAGTGCTCAAATGCCTTTAAAAATTCCAGAGCCTTAAATAGAAATCTTTAAAAAATAAACTCCTTCCAGTCTATCTAATAGCTCATCTAAGCCTTTGTAATCCTTTCACTTTTCCAACCAAAAGTCTCACCCATAGCTTTATGATATTTATACCTGGGAAATAGGGAGAGGAGAAAATATCTGCCACTCCTGTGTCCTAAAGTGAGACTTACTCTGTTTTCCTCAGTCTTTTACTGTCAAATTAACTGAGTTCAAGGCAAGTTACTCAACCTCTCCGAGCCTCAGTTTCCACATGTGTAAAATAAAGGTAATTCCTTCTTCATAGAACTATTCTGAAAATCAAATTAGACAACCCTGGTAAAGTATAATATGTAGCATGTAAGTGATGAATATATGTTAGCTTTATTATATATATATTTAAATTGATTGCAGAGAGGAAGGGAGAGAGAGAGAGAGAAACATCAGTGATGAGAGAGAATCATTGATAGGTTGCCTCCTGCATGCCCCCTATTGGGGGTCAAGCCCACAACCCGGGCATGTGCCCTGACTAGGAATTGAACCGTGACACTCAACCACGCCAGCCAGGCAGCTCTATTTTTTAATGGTAGCTCTTTATTCCTTTTTAAAAATCTATCTTTAATTATGTGTCCTTGATGCCTAATAGAACACCTCATTGAGGAAGGTAGAGTGAATGCAGTTGGATATGGGGACAACTGTCAGATCTCTATTTATTCCAGATGCCAGGAGAGAGAACAGATTTTTCTGAGCCAGCTTGAACAAGTCAGCTATGACATGCACAAGCACCTTCATTGTACAAATGTCTGTAAAATCTAGAGAAGCCAAATAATTCTAACTCTTCTGCCCTTCTTTTTTAAATTGACATGAAAATGGAGTTTTACATCCTCTCTTCACAGTAGAATCTGGGTAATACAAAAGGTTTGGGGTTTGAAAACCTAGTCTTTTGACCTCAAGATATCTTATCCCACGAGGCATTAAAGCTTTTCCTTTTTTATCTATAGCTTATTGGAATAATTACCTGCTTTGCTTTTCTGTCTAGGATCTTAACTGATTCTGTTTAATTGTATTTCTGAGCCTCATTACATTTTATTATTTTCCTCAATCTCTCAAAAGTCCATCTGTTTTCTATTACTCATGTCTCTTGACTATTTCTTTTTATCCCCTTCTAATGACATATTTATTTTGTTCTTTTAACTATATCTCTCAAAGAACTAAAAATTGGACTCTTGAGTTGATTAGGCAGGCCCAGGTAATCTAAAGGAAAACATTTTCCAGGTAAAGAATAACAATTGTATCAAATTAAATCAATACTGTTCTAATATATTTTATATAATACTTTTAGTGAAAATAAGTAATATGTGTATGTATGATGTCTATGACAATACTATGCAGAGTGCAAAAACAATTAGCTTTTTGAATGCATATAATTTCTTATATACTTGAAATATTTTTTATTCTCTTTATTGATAAGGTGGTTCTGCAATTAGGACCAGGCAGAGTAGGCACGTGAAGTGTTGAATGAAGAAAAAAAAAGAAAACACATTCTAAAAGTTTAATGACATTTTATAGAATTTTTAAAAGTTAGACTGACAAAGAAAATGTGGTAGATTATTTGTAAGAACTTGTAGAAGAAATTTTAAAATAATTGTGTCTGAGTTTATTATGCATACTACTAGAATGCTAGGTTCACTAAGCAGCTCAATGCTTGTTATTTACTGAGTCTCACTTTGCCAATTCGGAAAGGAAGAAGAATTGTTCCTGTACTGACATTATTTTCTCTGATTATTTTAGGTATTATTTTAGTACATGACTTAACAAATAAGAAGTCATCCCAAAACTTGTATCGTTGGTCATCGGAAGCTCTCAACAAGGATTTGGTGCCAACTGGAGTCTTGGTAACAAATGGGTAAGCCCAAATTACTTCATAATTGGTTTGAAATGTTATAGCAAGCACAAGAATGCACTCTCCAAAATAACACTTTGTAAGATGTTTGATTTGCAAATATTCTCTCCCAGTTTGTACATTGCCTTTTCATTCTCCTAACGATGACTTTCACAAAGCAATAGTTTTGCATTTTTTAAAAAGTCTAATTTCTCAGTTTTTTTCTTTTATATATTACTAGAGGCCTGGTGCACGACATTTGTGCACTTGGGGAGGGGGGGTACCTCAGCCTGGCCTGCGCCCACTCACGGTTCAGGATCCCTTGGGGTTATCTGACTGATGGTTTAGGCCAGGGGTCCTCAAACTTTTTAAACAGGGGGTCAGTTCACTGTCCCTCAGGCCGTTGGAGGACCGGACTATAGTTTAAAAAAAAAACTATGAACAAATTCCTATGCGCACTGCGGGCCCGATGAGTCAGCTGCTAAGCAGGACAGGCAGCGGCACCCGGCGGGCTGGATAAATGTCCTCGGCGGGCCGCATGTGGCCCGCGGGCCGTAGTTTGGACCCCTGGTTAGGCCCATGGGAGCAGGCCTTAGCCAGCATTGGACATCCTTAGCACTGCTGCAGAGGCGGAAGAGGCTCCTGCCATCGCCACTGAGCTCGCTAGCTGTGAGCCAGGCTTCTGGCTGTGCACTGACCACCAGGGGGCAGCACCTGCGTTGAGCATCTGCCCCCTGGTGGTCAGTGCACGTCATAGCGACCAGTCGTTCTGCTGTTCAGTCGATTTGCATATTAGCCTTTTATTATATAGGATACTTTGGGTAGGTATCATGTGTAAGAACTCTTGGCCTAATTCCAGAACATGCATATTTTCTCCTGTTTCTTCTAGAAGTTTTATAGTTTTAGGTTTACTTTTATATCTGTGCTCCTTTTTGAGTTACTTATAATGGAGGTTTTAGTTGAGGGTGACTTTTGCATATGAATGTCTAATTGTCCTAGCACAATCTATTGACAAGATTAGTCTCTCTCCAGTGAATTGCTTTTACTCTTTTGCCAAAAATAAGTTGACCATATTTATATGGGTTTATTTCTAGACTTCCTAATTCCACTCCATTGCTCTGCTTGCCTATCCCTTCACCAATACTACAGTCTTGATTACTGTAGCATTATAGTAAGTCTTAAAATTAGATAGTGTGATTCCTTCCACATTATTCCTTTTCAAAATTGTTTAGCTAGTCTAGTTTGCCTCACCATGTAAAATTGAAATCAGCTTGTCTATACTGGCGAAAATTATGCTTGGATTTTTATTGGAATTGCAATAAACCTATAAATCAAATCAGAATATTTTTGCCTCTTCTAATCCATGAGCACAGATGTTTTACTTCAAAACATCTTCAATGATAATCCTAGTCATGATATCATTTCATCTGTGTACTTTAGTGTGTAACTTTAAAGATTAAGAACTTTTTTAACATAACCAAAATGTTATTGTCATACTTAAAATTAACAATAATCCTTTAATATAGAATATTATTTTAATTTACACAAACGTCTTATAAATATTGGTTTATTCAAATCTACATCTAAGTAAGGTCCAATTATTGTATTTGCTTTCTTTTCATCTTAACTTCCCCTTCCTTTTTTAATTTTTATCTTTTACCCTCTAGCAGTTTATTTTTGGAAAAAAAGATGGCTTGTTTGTCTTGTAGAATTTTCTATATTCTGGATTTTGCTGATTGCATGCTGATAATAGCTGTTAAATTTGTTTCTCTGAATCCTAAATCTTCTCTAAAAGGGTAGTTAAGTATAGCGATCTAAAAGATGCAATTTTTTTTTTGTTTTTGCCAAAATTAAATTGGATGTAAGGTTTAATAAAAGAGAGAAAAAATGGAAGCTAAAAAGAGATATAAGAGAACAAATTATATGTATATTTCAACATGTATGTGTTATGATACATATATAATACATGTTAATGTATAACACATGTGTCCTAACTGGTTTGGCTCAGTGGATAGAGCGTCGGCCTGCGGACTGAAAGGTCCCAGGTTCGATTCCGGTCAGGGCCACGTACCTTGGTTGCGGGCACAACACCAGTAGGAGGTGTGCAGGAGGCAGCTGATGGATGTTTCTCTCTCATCAATGTTTCTAACTCTATCCCTCTCCCTTCCTCTCTGTAAAAAGTCAATAAAATATATTTTTTAAAAAATGTATAACACATGTGCAGCATGTTATATTACATATGTAATATATGTGTTGATTTGCAAGAGATTATATAAGACTACAAGTGGCAGAGATATATGTGTATCAAAGATGATGTTGGATGAACTAAATACAAAAATTTGATACTTAGTGAGTATAGAAAAAGAAAATAGTCCTAACAAAGGACACTCTCAATGCTCTATTTTCTAATAAAGCAGATTTTAGTTTTTGGACAATTTCTCCTAAATCAGGGATGATATTGGCAAAAAGAATCAAAGGCCTTAAACTCAAGCTATTATTGGCTTTGATGCAATAAATAGGATGGTAATATTTTTATGAAATGGGAGTTAATAGTTCAAAACAATTGTGTTGCAAGACTGAATAGTAACTGAGGTTCTGCAAGATTATTGTGAAAGGCAAAAAAAATTAAATAATTTTGTACACACACCCCTAATTTAGATTATTCAAAGAGAAAGAAAAATAATATCAAAGGAAGAAAAACAGCTATGCTCAACTGGGTTGTATTGATTGGATTGTGCAATATTGATTTACTGTCATCAGGTGTTTGAAACCAGATTTTGCTGACCATTGTAAATTGAGCTTATAACATGTCAAAAATCCAAACCTTTTATTTCTCCTATGTGAATAGAATTTAAATTAATTCAATAACATTGGGCTCTATGTTCCTTTTAGTTATAGAAGGAATACCACTCTATCCTTTGGGTAGAAATAGAAAAAAAGAATTGTAACGCTGGTACAATTGTTATTGTACCAACAAAGAGAGGTAACTAGCCCAAGATTATACAATGACCCTGAGGGATTTATATTGCCTATCCTCATTCTCCCTGTCCTCTGTCTCCCACAGTTCTCATATCAGGACAAACAACTATTTGGTACTCAGTTCTTTCCTTTTACTATTAATTTTGTGGTTTAGCTGTTTCTTCCCTTTCCATGTGTTGAAACCATCTTATGGTTGATTTATTCTGACCATTTTCATCCCTATTTCCTGTTTTCCTTGAACAATCTATTTTCATTGTAATTCATAGACAGAAATATGTATGGTAGTATAGAGTTTATTTATAGCCTTGCAAATACCTAGAAGCTTGTCATTTTCCGCTCTAACACAAGGCTTGAGTGCCATGCTAGTTTCCAGGGTTTTCTTTCCACTGAGGTTTGAATCCACTCTCTGCATCTATAAAGAAAAATTCCTGAGCCTTAGAAGGTAGAGCTCTGGGAGAAGTCAACTCAGCCTACCTTGGTATACCTGGTAGGCACTCAGTTATTCAAGTAGTCTATAAAGACTCATGGGGCCAAATTTTGAGTAGTTAGATGAAAGTTGGAACTCTGTAGATGGTGAGGATGGATTGTTAAATAAACAAGTAGATGGAAGAAATTAGGAGAAAAATAGGTTTATAGGTGATGGGTGAGCAAGAGTCAGTGAATGATCAGTAAAATAGTATAAGCTAGTTGCATTTAAATATTACACATCTACATCAAAAATGTAAATTCTATTCACCTCTTTATTATTTATCACAGGGATTATGACCAGGAACAGTTTGCTGAAAACCAAATTCCACTGTTGGTAATAGGGACTAAACTGGATCAGATTCATGAAACCAAGCGCCATGAAGTTTTAACTAGGACTGCTTTCCTGGCTGAGGATTTCAATGCAGAAGAGATTAATTTGGTATGTATTTTCATTAATGCATGTTTGTATTATTGCAGTTGAAAGTGAACCTGAAGACTTCACAAGTCATATATTCTCACAAAAGAAGCTTTATACTTGAAGTCAGGCTATTTTGGTTCTATTCCAAAATATGGTACAAATTGAATCAACATAGACTGTCAGATGGGCAGTCACTTCAGTCTCCTTGTGTGCTGATCTGTTGGAATGTTTAAACTTTGTTCTATGAATAAGGTAAAAATCGTGGGCTTTTTCTTTAAAAGATTTTTAAAAATCACACTAAAATCAAAATAAGTAAATTAAGGTGACAAAGAAAGATTACTGATACTGTACCTTAGATTATTCTTGCTTTAGAAAAGCCTCTTAGCTTCTTAAATTACAGAATTTACCTTAAAGAGCAAACAACTAGACAAGTGAAAAAATTACAAGCTATAAACTATGAGTGCCCCAGGGCATTAGTTTCTATACTCTTATGTATATACGGACAATTGAATCCCTTCCTGAGATATTTAACTCAGTTAGAACTTGGTTAAAAAGGCTAAGAAAAGTCCTCATATAAACCAGTTGGTGTTGCCCAGACTAAGATATGTCATTGCTCACAAGTAGGATTTGTGCAGCATATACGGTGCGCTGGCATTCAGACATGTGTTGGTCGTAGAGGTTTAATAATACCAGTTGCTACCATTTATTATTTACGTGCCAAGCACTGTTCTGCTTATTTACATAAGTTATCTCACATGCATTCTCTTCATATCATCTCTATAAAGTAGGCATTATTATTATCTCCATTTTAAAGATGAAGACTAGTAGCAGAGAGAGGTAACTAGGCCAAAGTTACCCAGACAAAGCAGGCACTCTGACTTCAGAGCCTGTGCTGTACAATTAACCCTATTTTCCACTTAATTTTCCTACAACTAACATTTAGAATCTTGGAAAGAACTCTTAGAAATCACCTAGATTAACAATTACCCAAACCTGACTGCATATTCATATTACCAACAAACAGTACCTGTGAAAATTTTTAAATAACTGCCCCATAGCAGGAGCTTTTTATTCATAAGGTCTGGCAGGAAGACCAGGACTCTGTTTTAACAAATGACTCAGGTGATTCTGATGCCCTTACTCTGAGAGTCAACATTTGTGAACATTGCTTGGTTCAACCACCTCTACCCCCATAATTGAGTCAGCTTCTGTTACATTCTACTTGGCAGTTAAGGTACCGTATTTCTCTCAACTGCCACCATGGAATATTCAATGTAAATGCCCCCGGTGGTCAGCACTGGACCATAGGTTCCAGAAGATTCCTGCTCTTTAGAATATATAATCTATCTATATATATATAAAAGCCTAAGCGACCGTTACGACCGGTTAACCAGAATGACCCGTCACTGTGACACACACTGACCACCAGGGGGCAGATGCTCAACACAGGAGCTGCCCCTGGTGGTCAGTGCACTCACACAGCAGGAGTGCTGCTCAGCCAGAAGCCAGGCTCATGGCTGGTGAGCGCAGCTCGGGTGCCTCTCCTGCCTCCATGGCAGTGCTACGGAGCAGCTATGGAGCAGAGCAGCTAGGGAGCGGCAGCAGCACAGTGGGACCAGGATGAGTGGAAGCGGCAGGGCGCCCAGCCCTGGCTCAGGCTCCTCCTCGGCCGTCTGCCCCTTCTGCACTGCTACATCCCTAAGGGGATGTCAGACTGCCAATTTCGGCCTGTTTGCCGCAGGCCAGTCTGATATCCCCCAAGGGGTCCCGGATTGAGAGAGGGCGCAGGCCAGGCTGAGGGACCCCACCTGTGCACGAATCCATGCTCCAGGCCTCTAATATAATATATAATGCTGAGGTTACTTCCTTTGAAAATCATTTCCAAAGTGAAACTTACCATTCCATATACTTAATTTGTTCCATTAATTACTTTCAATGTGTTTTGGGATGTATCTGTTTATAGTGGCTAAATATATGATTTCCTACTTTATTTGCAAAGTCAGGGCCAATTGTTAACAAGATGTAAAGGAACTCAAATGGTGATACTTTGGCACACAGAGTCTCCACAGAGTTCACATACAACATACTTTTGGCCTTCTATCCATGTATGGCTTCGAGGACACAGCAGGAACAACAAGGGGGTGTTGAGTATACGGCAGGGGTCGGCAAACTTTTTTGACTCGAGGGCCACAATGGGTTCTTAAACTGGACCAGAGGGCCAGAACAAAAGCATGGATGGAGTGTTTGTGTGAACTAATATAAATTCAAAGTAAAGGAGCGGAGGGGAGAGCAAGAGAACCCTCCGTTCTTTCGGCTCCGCGGGCCGGATAGAACAGCCGAACGGGCCGGATCCGGCCAACGGGCCGTAGTTTGCCCACGGCTGGTATACGGGGAACTACAAATGAGAAAATTGGTTAAGAATTTCAAAAAGATAATCAAAAAGACTCAGCAAGTAAATAAAAAGCCTCAAATAATCTAGTGTAACAATATTAGTGCTAGTATCTTTAGTTACTATATGTATAAATCAAAGAAAGAATCAGAGTTATCATCTTGTACTTGAAAAAGGTCTAAGTGTTTAAATTCTAGATAAGGAGAAGATTATTTTTTTCAAATCCTGTTAGGTTTATTGTGTCTAATACAATTTTTTTCTCTGTTATACGTTTATTTCAAAATGGTCATATTAAAGCATCTTCCCTAGTTATTATTCCTTTCTCAAGCTTAGACAAGCTATTTAGAACTATTAATTTTCAGGTTTTGCCATCAGCCATGATCAATAACGGATGTCTCTTTCAGCCTTAAAATTCTTATCCTAAAATCATAGAATTTCTCTAGCCTGGTCAAGCTTAAATTGTGCAGCCTTACAATTAAGTTTTTGGGAGGTTTTGTTTATTTGTTTGCTACTTGGTTTAGATTTTGTATTTAGTACTGCAGCTCTATTTGGAATCATCTTTGAAGTCTTTTAACATTCTGATGACTATATAATTAGTATCCATTTTGTAAAACATCTAACACAGGTCCATCTAAGGATTATCTCTTATATGCCCCAACTGCTGTGTAAATGTGTTCAAACATTATTTCAAATACAATAGTTTGCATAGTAATATTTCAGCTTATTTAATCTATATATGGAATTATCTTTTATATTAGGTGCTTTGTGTCTGAAAATTCAGTCTGATAGCATTTTCTTGGAATGAAGAGAGAAGGGAACTAATATTTCAGTACCTGCTATGTGCCAGACATGCATTAACTCATTTAATTTTCACAGAAACCCTATGGGCTAAGTATCGTTATCCCCGTTTCATAAATGAACTACACTTTAAAGATTTAGTAACCTAACCAATGTCACACAATCTAGAAATGTAGAGACAGATACTCAGATTCAGAGCTTGCTGGCTTCTAGTATTCTGTGATCTTGGAAACATTTGTTAGATTCTCTCTTTTTTTGTGGTTTTGAAATGTATTATAGATTCTGGCCAAAATTAAAAATGTGAGCCTTGAAATGTTATATATGGATAAAATAAGTGACTGTTACAAAATTTATTGGAAAGGAATCGTGGGCTTACAGAGTACAAATCAATAAATGCAACACCAATAATTTCAGAATTTCCCAAGGGACACAGCCTGAAAGACAAATATCATTCTTGCAAAGCAGCCTACATGATATCCTCATAGTTTGGTCTTATGTGCCATTTTAGTTAGAAATCAAAGTATTCTGTCTCTTAAGGTGGCAAGTCAGTAATGACAAGCAAAGGCAACACAACCCTGGAATTTCAATAAAAGGATAGTAAGCCTTTTAAGGTCTTTACTAGTCATTATAATGATTTAATGTTCCAGATTGTTTTTTTCCTCTGGGCTCCATTTTTAAAAATTCTCTTTAATAATATATCTCTTCTTCATTATTGTTTCTCTAACTAGTGTTTAATAATAATGCTTAATGATATTTAATAATAATTCATTTTTATTATTATAAAAATATATCTATTGTTTATTATTACCTTTATGGCCTACCAAGAGATGTATTGTGTTGTGTTCAATGAGTGAGAAATCCCTGGCAACTATTCTGTTTGTTCTTCGCTCCTCTTAACTCCTTATTTTCATGCTTCCTACTATTTGTATGAACTGCATAGAACTTTGTTGAGCACTGATGAGTAGTGCTAAAAAGTAAAGTGTTGACTTTTTTTTTCTTTTTTTTTTTTAAATATATTTTAATGATTTTTCACAGAGAGGAAGGGAGAGGGATAGAGAGTCAGAAACATCGATGAGAGAGAAACATCAATCAGCTGCCTCCTGCACACCTCCTACTGGGGATGTGCCCGCAACCAAGGCACATGCCCTTGACCGGAATCGAACCTGGGACCCTTGAGTCCACAGGCCGACGCTCTATCCACTGAGCCAAACCAGTTAGGGCAACTTTTTAATGGCTTTATTTCTGCTTTTCAGGGTAAATGTAGGTAGGTCACCTGATTAGTATCTTGGTTGTATTAGTAAGATACAATTAGCACTCCTGTCTTCCTTTGTGGATTAATTGATGAACACATTGGTTCAGTGTCTTCTAAATTTGCTCAAATAACAAAAAGTGTCCTTATCTTCCTTTAGCACTTTCCTCTATGCTTTGTGCATCATGATTTGAAAATAACATGAATATTTTATGAGAGTATTATGCCTAATATTTTACAATGTGCAACAGGAACAGTGATAACTAATGAAGAGCTATGTTCTCTAGCTTTTAATCGTAGGTCTTATGTTTTATCTTCTAGGATTGCACAAATCCACGGTACTTAGCTGCTGGTTCTTCTAATGCTGTCAAGCTCAGTAGGTTTTTTGATAAGGTAATGGCCTCAATTAAGTTATTTTTAAACTTAATTTATATATTATAAGAGTTTAACTTTTTTTTTGTAGAATGCTTTGTCCTTTTATGCCTTCATCCTGAATGTCACAGGCTGAATAATACTTGTTTTGATCTCTCTTATCTGTTGGTATAATTGCTCAAGGCCTGCTGACGTATTTATACTATCACCAGTGTTCTCTAGCAAAGGATGAAAGCTACTGAATTTAAATGGGATTTTTTAATAAAATACCTAATTCCCCTTCTTAAAACAATTTATGTTTCCCTAGTTTCTATCTCTTTTTGTACTTATTCCCCCCTAAGCCCTACAAAAGACAATGAACTGAGGAGGTTCTACTTAGTTAAAGCCTTGAGTTCATTTTGCTCTCCCAGCTATTAATAGTTCTTACTAATACTTTTAAGGTAATGTCATCTTCTTGATTGCCTATTGTTTCCCTATCAGAAACTTTTGTATTAAAGTTATGGACTCTTGCTAGCATCATCTTATTGTAGAATGAAAATGCAGAATGACTCAGCATGCTAGTAAATTAGAGCACTGTTTGTCTTTCCTTCACAAGTCCTTACAGCTGCATTGCACGTAGTATTGACCGAGGTTAAGTTGCTTGCCCAATGCTGACATTGTGTAGTCAGGTAAAATAGGATGTATTTCTGTATGCTATTGAAAAAGATTAATTTCTGTATTGTATTTCCTTTTAAGTGTAATCTTCCAAGAAACATTTTTCTCATAGATCTTCTTTATGAATCATTTTTCTTTTAGCAATTTAGGGATTTAATATTTGGCCCTTTATCCAATATGTCAGCAGAGATAAAGTCCCACATCCTCCCTATTTAATGAGATCATGGGGAAATTTTTGCTTCATTGCAGAACTTCCCAACTGGTGTGTTGCAAATAGGGTACAGCTGTACTGCGATATTGATCCACTCATTTCTCTGAGCAGCAGAGCCCCTCGGGCTGGGTGATTGGCACCCTCTTCTATTTACCCCGGTGTGCTGTACAAATATTAGCATTTTCTAAGTGGGATGCACTGTAAGGAACCACATTTTCTGTTCACATTGTTTTCAAACTTAAAATGTAAGAACTTTCATTTGGTTTAGATCCCTGATCCCATCTCTGTACAAAATGCTATCCCCTAAGAGCAACATCTTATAGATCTTTGTCTGACATGGAAAGATCCCACAATATACTGTTTAAAATTTTTAAATTAATAATTTTAGAATTGAGATATTAAATGTAATAAGTTATATCTTAGAGAAACAATGGGTTATAGACTAGTGGGACCCAAGTTGTCTGTCAAGGTTTTATTCTAAAAACATCAGAGAGAACTTGATGAGTTTTAAGAAGAGAGCAAGATTTAGTAAGAGGACATTGCAAGTTGAGGGTAAGGAGTTATGAGCAAAAGCAAAAAGTTAACTTCTCTCGTCATTGCCTAAATCACAACCAAAGGTATGTGGATTAGGAGGTTGGCCAGACCTCCAGACTGAGGTGGTTGCCAGAAACCAAAGGATATGGCAGCTAAATTTCACCCAGTTTCCCATACATTGTATCTGTGAGAATTTTCCCCCCATTGATTTGAGGGAGAAGGGGAGAGAGAGAAACATCTATGTGAGAAAGAAACGTCCATTGGTTGCCTCCTATACCTGCCTTGACTAGGGATCAAACCTGCAACCCAGGAATGTGCCCTGACCAGGAATCTAACCTGCAACCCTGTGGTGCACCAGACTACCCTCCAACCAACTGAGCCACACTGGCCAGGGCCCCAAGAATTTAATGTAAAGATTTATTTTCCAAGAGGGAATCTGACTCCTCCTCCAGACTCCCTTGGCTAGTAGTAATTCTTCCCCACTCTAGAATTATAGGATTTTCCTGTGCTGCCCCAGAGAAAGGAAAGAGAATCAGTCCCTTCTTGCTATCTCTAAGACCAAGTATTTTGAGATGTATATTGATCATGACCAGCTTTCCTACCACAAGGGCCAATGAATCCAACCTTACCCCGGGTCTCTTGTGGCTAACAGTGACTCAGCCATAGTCCCTAAGATAGAAAAATCCAGCTATTTTGCCTGTCAGGCCAGTTAGAGTAAGCTGACACAGGCCTGGAAGAAGATGCTCAGCATTTATTCAGAGAAACTTTTATTTTCATAATTCTAGATTCCAGTGTCTTAATCTCTAGCTAATCTATATTCTTATTGATTACATTTTCTTAATCATAACAGCTTTGGCTAAAGAAAACAATACTGCCTATGCAATCATTGTAGTTTCTCAAGTGTTAGAACAGAATTTATTTTTTAAAATGTGTTTCATAATCTGAAAACGTGGTGCTCCTTAAACTCACCATTTAGGGCATGTTTGAGGGTTTCTTTATCATAGAAGTGATGGATTTGTGCAGATACACCCACTGCTTTACTGTGTTTCTCCTGTTGACCAAATACAGACGGTTCTGAAACTGCTGAATTACAGGTGCAGATTAAGTCCATTAAAAGAAGCTAATTGACACTGTTGAGTCATCTGTCTCCATGGAGGCTCTATAGAATTTATCACTGTTTACTAGAGGGATGTGGTGGTTCATTGCATTACACAGACTCCTCTTTAAGGAATAGCTGTACTATTAGTAGGCAAGTGCTTTGCATTTTTCTTATGAATTCTGTTTGGTACCTTTTAGGACTGACTGCTGGGAAGCTTAGAGCCAAATTTCCTCTTATATACTAAAAATTGCATGGGATCATATGTCATTCTCTGATTACTTAGTCATTTTTTTTTCATTTATTTTTTTAATCTATTAGTACTTTTGAAATGAGGCAGGCTCTTAGGAAATAATCCTACAATCCTGATCCCGTTAGCACCAGATTCAACTCACTGTACCAGATGTCTATAGCTATTGAAAAGACTCTTAATTTGGATATATGCCTTTTAGTCCCCTGAATGGCCATTACAGTTAGCCACTTTTTCAAGATCTGTGTACTAAACTCTTAAAATCTTTGTTTCTCACAGGTCATAGAAAAGAGATACTTTTTAAGAGACAGTAATCAGGTCAGTATCTATCTTTTCTTTATAAAATGGGTTCTTAAATTTGTAGAGAGGTGATTTCCAAATTTATTTTCAGAAATGGTTAAAAAAAAAAGTAGAAGTCCCTTTATGAGCACAAGCAACTGATTTTTTTCCTGTTAAACCCAAAAGAAAATAAGATCAAGGGAAAGTAAGAGTCCAAGAGACAATAAATAAATAAATAAATAAATAAATAAATAAATAAAATCCAGGAATAAGGTTACATTATAAAATAATAAAATAAAATCGTTTGCTTGAGACACCAAAGATATATATCCGAAGTCTATTACAAGCAAATCATTCATGTAAAGTCCAGTAGGGGAATATTCTGAGATTCACCTTCATCCTCTCTGATTTAGATGACACTATCACCAGTTTGTTGGCAAATGTTTTCCATTTTGGGAAAATGTATTTTTATTATTTAGTCTGCTGTGGTTTTCTGAGTAAAACCACAGAATGGTGGTTCTCTCAGGAACAATAGACTGACATTTTAAAGAAAAAATTTAAAGGCTATTAGCATTTGAACTCTGCCTACTTGCAACTTATTGTGATTATCTTTCTTGCCTACAGATTCCAGGTTTTCCTGATCGAAAGAGGTTTTGGGGAGGAACATTAAAGGGCCTTCATTATGACTGAATTGTGTGCATCCTTTGGAAGAGTGAGAAAGCAGTGGCAATTTTTCACAGCATTCTTCTTGCAGTGTCAGTTATTAATGTCTCAGCCTTTTAATGAAATCATCTTAAAATGCCACCCTTCACCCTCACCCTTTAATGGAAAACTAAAAGGAACTGACAGTGCGGGAGGTCTGAACTTTGTCCCCATTCTCTCTGTTCCTCACCTTTCTGTCCCTGTTTATAGATTATGTAAAAGCCTTATGGAAATACGAGATGTTGTCAAAATGATGCAGCAAATGAGCAGTGATAGAGCGCTGCAGAGAAAATTTACTCCTGCCTAGAACTGGAGCGTTTTTTTTGGGTCTATAATTTTCCCACATGCCTTGCTGAAGGCTTAATTAAGTACTTCAAAAATGTATCTCTATTGTTTTACCTTCTGGAGGGGAAAGGTTATGTTAACCAGCCTGAGTTGTCTACCCCAAACAATCTTTGTCATTTTCAAAGAAGCAAAATCGTGTTATTTAATTATCTCTACCCTCATCACACACAAGGATGCCTAATAATAGCAACCCTTGTTCCCTCTCCTCTCCTTTGCAAATGGTTCAGTGGCTGGAAGAGGAGGACTAATGGCTGGAGTTAAATATAAATAGATTAATAATACATAGAGAAGAGCAGTACCAGAAAAGAAGAATTCTGCAAGAAATTGACAGCTCACTAAATCCTTCATTATTTAGGTTAAAGCTGTCCTCACAATCACTGTTATCTGTTTGGAAATGGTTAGGGTGAAATCGAAGACCTGCACAAAGGCAGTAAGAAAGATTTGTAGCCTCTTCAGGTTTGCTTGTTTTTTAAAGAAAAAGTTAACTCCTGAAATGTCTCTTAACTATAGTCTATAAACTAAGAATATTATTCTTTGTGTCAACAATGCATTTATGGAGAGAAGTAAAAATAAGTTCCATAGCAACATATTTACATGAATTATAGATTAGAATTCTTGGATTTCATAAGCCAGAATTTTGGGGTGGTGGTGTGTGTATATGCATAATTGTTTGTTACATTTTTTGCCCATCTTTTTTGCTTCTTTAATTCTCTCTGCCCTGGTTGTAGTTAAATATATAACCCTGGTTTCCAAAAACTGTAATTTGCTGTCTTATTCAACAGCACCTTTTCACCCGCATCCTGTCTCTGACTCTGCTGCGGGTCTCTGCACTCCTGATTTTGCTCTATATTAAAATATAATAATAATATTAAATACATAGTTTCAGCTTCTCATTTTAAAACTGGGGGGGGGGGGAGACAGTAAATTCACTTTCTACTCCATTTTAATTACATTTCAGAAGTACTTTGGAAACCAAGGTATGCTGAAAGAGAATGCTAAAATAAGAATATTAGAGAGTGCTTTTAGAAAGACAGTCTTTGGAATTTGCAAAAGGATGGTTAAAGCACTTTTCATCAGCTAGAATATTCTCCAGTCTTTCTTTGCATCCTCCCCCACAAGACTTTGTCCTGATTTCTTTTTTGACATAAAGGAGAGCTATGCATATCAGGATCTGTATGTGGAATTTGGCCCAAGTGTGTTGTGACCCAGACTGTGCAGTTAGGAAGTAGAAACCAAATGAATACATAAAGACCTAAACCAACTAACAAATAAATCAGTAACTCTTTCTTTAACCTTCTTTCTTTCCCTTAATTAAAAAAAATCTATCCCTGTTTCTTTATGTTCTCCCTAATTAAAAAATAGTAACCCATCACTGGTGACTTTAGGGTCAACCTTGAAAAACTGACATTACTCCTCAACTCCATTTCTTTTTAATGTCAGGCTTGACTCTCTGAATTACAGGTCTCTAAGAAAAAACAAAATTTGTAATAGCCTAAGTTTGTTGCAAGTATAAGTAGCAACAAATAAGGTTGTTTACCATAATAAATGTTATTAGCCAGAGTTTTTCAAAAAGAATGCTTTGAAGCATTATAATTTTTGCTGAGACTTTATGAGATTTGCTCATAAAAATTGCTCTTAAATAATAAACAAGTGTGAATACCAAAATACTTCCTAAAAAGTGTTAATTAAATCTTTAATTTTCTTACTTTCTAATGGAACAAGTTGGTAGCAGTAGAGCAAGACTTTTTTTCCTGTTGTGATTTAGATGTCTAGCCAATGTCCTTACTCATTGTGGAGGCAACCAGATGTGCAGGCACATGGCCAGTCATCTGTCCCTCAGATGGTAGGACCCTTACTTGGATTTGGGTTGGTCCTTCATCTTAGTGCTCTAGTAGAGCTGCTCCCAAAGAATTTGATCCATATCAGCTTTATCTTGGGTTCTCAGAAGTCCCTGAAATTGAAACACCCATGATATAATCCAAGTGCCTTGATTTTCCTGCTTTCCTGTGCATTGTGAAAATGGACCGCATATGCTGGGGCATTGGACTGGAATGAAGAGCTTCTAATTGCTGCCATAATCAGAGCGTTTCAGTCTTTGTTTCAATAATGTGGGCTGTGTCCTACCTGGTTTGGCTCAGTGGATAGAGCATTGGCTTGCAGACTGAAGGGCCCCAGGTTCGATTCTAGTTAAGGGCACATGCCTAGGTTGTGGGCTCAATCCCCAGTTAGGGGCGTGCAGAAGGCAGCCGATCAATGATTGTCTCTCATCATTGATGTTTCTATCTCTCTCTCCCTCTGCCTTCCTCTCTGAAATCAATAAAAATATATTTTTTTAAAAATAATAATAATGTGGACTGTAGCACCCAACGTAGGTAGAGCCTTGCATGAGTGTTTAATAAATCTTGGTTTAATTGAAATTTTTAAAGCATAGGTAGCATCTGTTTGAAGAAGATTAAAGGTCTAACAGGATGTCTGCATTGATTTAATATCTGTTAAAATTCAAAGGACGATACTGTTTTGGAGAAAGGAGGAGAAGGAAATAAAAAATTGATTTCTTTGTAGTCCCAAGACTGAGTTAAATCACTGTGGTAGGAAAGGAAGGGTCCCAGGAAATCTAGCCCAGCAAGAACCCTGAGCCTCAAATATTCCACAATATGCCTGATGCAGAATTGGAACTGGGGCCTGCCTGGGCTGCTCCACAGAGTAGGAAGGGGATCTGACTTCCAGTTACAATTCATCACCTCCATTTAAGGACTTAAAGCAATGGCTTTTAAACTCAAAAGTTCGTAAAAATCCTCTGACTGTTTGTTTAAAATGCGGATTCCAGGAATTATCTGACCCCTGTCTCCCAGTTCTATGTATATAGGATGGGGCCAGGATTTTGTACAGTTGGCTCTTAAACAACACGGATTTGAATTGCTTGGGTCAACTTATACTCGGATTTTTTTTTTCAACCAACAGCACCACATTTATTTTCTCAGCAGGCTAATTGCTAAGCTTTACCAAGGTCATCTATACTAATAAAGGGTAATACGCTAATTAGACCAGATGTCTTCTGGGCATCCTTCTGGACAAAGCCACGGTGGCGGGGGCCGAAGCAGAAACGGTTTGGGGCGATCAGGCCAGCAGGGGTGGGCAGTTAGGGGTGATCAGGCAGGCAGGGGAGGGCAGTTAGGGGTGATCAGGCATGCAGGGGAGGGCAGTTAGGAGCGATCAGGCTGGCAGGCAGAGACAGTTAGGGATAATCAGGCCAGCAGGCAGAGGCAGGGGTGATCAGGCAGGCAGGCAAGCAGTTAGGAGCCAGCGGTCCCAGATTGTGAGAGGGATGTCTGACTGCTGGTTTAGGCCCGATCTCTGCGGGATCAGGCCTAAACCGGCAGTCAAACATCCCCCAAGGGGTCCCAGATTGGAGAGGATGCAGGCTGGGCTGAAGGATCCCCCCCACCTCCCCGTGCACGAATTTCATGCACCGGGCCTCTAGTCTATATATATAAAAGCCTAAGTGACCGTTATGACCAAACGACCAGTCAACCAGTCACTATGACGTTCACTGACCACCAGGGGCCAGAAGCTCAATGCAGGAGCTGCCCCCTGGTGGTCAGTGCGCTCCCACAGCCAACCTCCTGCAGTCCCTCCCCTGAGCCAGCCAACCTCCCGCAGTCCCTCCCCTCAGCCGGCCAAGCTTCTGTCCCTCCTCACCTTTCCCAGCCTGCCGGCCCCAATCGCCCTGATAGGGACTGGGCAAGATGGCCCAATTGGCCCTAATCACCGGCCAGGCTGAGGGACCCCACCTGTGCATGAATTTGTGCACTGGGTCTCTAGTCAATAAATAATGGAGAAGAATGAAACCCCCAAACTCCAACAAAGGTGTAAGGTCTTGCTCAGTGCCATAAAGTACATCAAGTAATCTATCAGTTCTTTATTGGAGACATCTGTCCTAGAGTCCTCCATTCTCTAAGTCCATTTTGGAGTGATTGCCCTGTAAGCTTTCCTTTGCATTACCCTGTACAATCCCCAGCTTCCTGCAGATGACATTTTCCAGTTTCTTGGTGTGGATTGGTGGTCTTCCAACTGGGATGAATTCAAATACCCCTCCAGGAGGTACATGAGCACAGATAGTTTTACAGGAGTCATTTTTCAGGTCATCACTTCCCCTCTGTTCTTAAAAATTGAAATGCTTGTGAATGCACCTCAATGCTGGTTCTTATTTTCTACCTCTACTTTCATTGTCACCCTTCCCCACTATGGAAAAGGAGCATCTTACGAGTAATACCATAGAAACATGGTATATTTTCCCAAGGTGTACGTGTCTTCAGGATGCCAACAAAAGGACAATTCTGGATATTAGTTTTACTTAAGAAAGGACTTTTGTCCACTTCTTACAATTATTATTTTTTTTAATGCAGAGCTCTTAAGGAAGAGTTCCAAAGAACAAAGCAAAGAGCTTTGGTAAGAAATATCTAAGGTTGTGACACATTCTTTCATGGCATGGCTTCTTGCTTGGACTGTCAAAATAGCAAAATAACATTTTTAGCAAATATAATCATACAGGCAAAGGTATGTACAATTAAAATTCTTATTTTCCCAACCCTTTCTGAGTAAATGAATTAGACAAAGTGCCTCAAAGTGAAAAGGTAACATTTAAAGTCAGTGATTCCCATAGCTAGATAACCAAGCCTTTTTCAATTAGATTTCCAACTATTTCCTTGCAACAAAATTAAAGAACCCTACTGAGTTGTTGATTGATAGGCCATTAAAAATAATGTTTAATAATAGAGTACTATGTATTTATTAGTATTTAATTCAGGAGAACTGAGTGACACCATAGCAAAATTCTTTCCAGGCATATCTACTATTTATATGAACGTATTTTCTCAGTGCTTATGTCTGTAAAACCGAAAAATAAGCTTAAGTGATGCTGAATCTTGTCTCATTCTAAAAACAAGAATTATTAATTATGGATATAGGAATTAATGGGAGAAGGGAACCATCTACCTCATTAAAGAAGCATTTCCGGAAAGACTTTACTTTTTATATTTAACTAGAGGCTCGATGCACGAAATTCATGCAAGAGTAGGCCTTCAGGCGGCTGCCTGGATCCCTCCCTCACAGCATGGCGGCTGCAGCCCTGGCTTAGTCCAGAAGGAAGACCGGTCTAATTAGCATATTATGCCTTTATTATTATAGATAATTATTTATCAAAATGTGTAGTCTTTATGAGCCACTGTCCTAGAGAAGAGTACTCCAGTCTCCTGTCAGGAGGTAAAGCACTTGCTGATAGCATGCTGGAAGTGCCTGGGAAAGGAGGCTGGAGGTCTCAGCAGCACTTGTTGCACTTGGTGTTGGTCCCAGTCCCCACTCCCTGGCACCTGTAAGTGTGAAACTTCTCTGACTTTTCTTCCAGGGCTTTTGTGGAGCGTAGGCCTATCTTGTGCTAGAATCTGGGTGAAGCAGACACCTGGGGTCTCCCGTTCCTGGTTCTTTTCAAATTCTTCACCTCACCTATTCCCCATGTCGGTGTACTGACTCCATCCTCCCCTGTCTGGTTTTTAGCATCTTTGTTTTTTTTGCTTGCCACTTTGATATTGTGACTCTGTTCCAGTCCAGTATACATCTGTCTTGGCCCTACACACTCCCTGCTCCTTCTACTGGGTGTCTTTGAACCCTAAAGCATGTACCCAGCCTAGAAGGTCCCCCTATTCCCCTGCTTCAAATGTCTGACCAAACCTCCCCTTTCCTGGAAGCCTTCCCTCACTAGATCCCTCCACTCTGCTATTTCAGTCACCCTGCCCTAAACCCAGGTCTTTGAATGCACTGCACTTCCCTTTCTCTGTCTTCGTACACACTCTGCCCGCTGCTCCATGCCCTACCAACTCTTATTCTATGTGACTTGGCTCAGGCATCATCATCTTTGGGTAGCCTTCCCTGCTCTCCTAGTCTGGGCGAGGTGGCCCCCCAATGCTTCCCGTAGCACCCTGGACTCTTCCTGTTGCAGCACATATGGCACTCTATTGTAATGACCCATTTACTGGTCAGTTTTCACCAGTACGCTGTCCTGCTAGAGAACAGGACTGAGGCTCAGTCATCTAGTGTTCCCCACATCTCACAGGGTCTGGCAACTAGCTGGTCCTCGATAATTGTAAAATAAAGAAATGAGCCCGGCTGGTGTGGCTCAGAGCTTTGACCCATGAACCAGGAGATCATGGTTAGATTCCCTGTCAGGGCACATGTCCAGGTTGCTGGCTCAACTCCCAGTAGGGGGCATGAAGGAGGCAGCTAATCAATGAATCTCTCTCATCATTGATGTTTCCATCTCTCTCCCTCTCCCTTCCTCTCTGAAATCAATAAAAACATTTTTAAAAAATAAATGAGTGTGTGATTACATTAACATGGAAAGCCGATCAGAACTGTCTGTCCCTGTGTTTTATTCTCATATCCCCTGTGTGTATATAACATAGTGCCTGGCACTAGAAGTGCTTGTTTTATTAAATCATTGCTATAAAAACAGAAAAAGATAAGAAATAGTTCCCACTTTGGAGAAATCCCTAAAGTTCAGTGATAGGCTTATTATTCAATTTTAAATGTTTTCAGGGCCCTCAAAGTAATTTTCATCCAGTCAAGGATCTGTTACCACTCTCTAGGAAATCTCTCACACCTCAGGAAGAACCCAAACACCTCTTCAGTCTGCCTTCAAAGCTGATTCAATGGAAAGAGCATAGAAAGTTTATGGAAAAATAAAGCAGTACAGCTTTTCCTTTGTCTCTTACTGGCTCCTATTCATTTTATTTTTTTAACCACCAAAGACTAACTTTTAAGATCAATAGAGATTCAAGATCCAGTGTGCTCATAAACTCAGTTGCAAAAAGTATTTTTCTTGAATTCATTTTTAAAAAATATATATTTTATTGATTCCAGAGAGGAAGGGAGAGGGATGGAGAGAGAGAAACATCAATGATGAGAGAGAATCATTGATTGGCTGCCTCCTGCACGCCCCACACTGGGGATTGAGCCTGCAACCCAGGCATGTGCCCTTGGCCAGAATCAAACCTGGGACCCTTCAGTCCACAGGCCGGCGCTCTATCCATTGAGCCAAACCAGCTAGGGCTTGAATTCATTTTTTTATTTTTCTTGAATTTACTTTTGAATCTGTAAACTACAGGAAATATAAAAACTCAGCCTTCATAAAGCTGGAGTCTATACCCCTTTCCTCCCAGGTTTGCATATAAATTCCAGGAAAGCTTATATAATACCACAATGTCATCTGTCTATGCTGATATATGCTGAGATGCCCTATACTAAGCTGCCTGGTCCACACCGATTGCTGTCAACCTGTCACTTGTTCCTATCAGCATGGCCCCTTTGGTCTGGCTTTCTCTGTCTTAATTCTTTAGACAAAGGCAGATCACTCTGCTGCTGCCATGGTATGAATGGGTCAGCGATTTGGACTCGGTTTAGCTGGTGGTTCTCCAGGTCTCACCTGGAATCACTCATATATCTGCAGTCATCTCGCAGCCTTATTCACATGGCTGGCAGGCAGTGCTGAGCTCTGCCTGAACTTCTCTTCCCTGTGGTCTCTCATTCTCAAGGAGGCCCGCCCAGCTTTGCAGGGTGGTCTCAAGTAGCAAGAAATGGACAAATCCTAAGGCACAAGCACTTTTCAAGCCTCTGCTTGTGTCATGTTTGCTATTCACAAAGTAAGGTTCAAGGAGGGAAAAGTAAAAAAAATACTCCATCTCCTGATGGGAGGAGCAGCAAAGTCACATTGCAAAGGGGCATGCATACAGGATGGGAGGGCACTGTGGGCATTTTTTGCAATCTACCACAGTGGTTTTACTCATTCACACATTTAGTTGCCAATGTTTCAAAATTGGAGCTTCATATAAAAGTCTTCTCTGGGAAAATCACCTAGCCTACTTAACCCAATTATATTTCCTGCCTGGTCTGTTGCACTTGGAGTTTGTAATAATAAAGCCTGGTTTACAAGATTTTTTTGTGTGAAATTAAATGAGGTAATGTCTGTGGGAAAATCTGGCAAGAGGATGCATTCGATATATGGTTTCTTCCTTCCTGAATAAATTAGCCATGAAGTTGATACCTGACCATGGCTAAGGAGAATAGCCAAGATGAAGGACAAGGAAGTCATGGAAAAAGTGACTGGAAAGTAATCCCTTGGCCTGTTTTCAAAGAAATAAAGGCATTAGGAAACAAGATTCTTAAAGAATTTATACAAATTTAAGGAATTGAGGGAGCAGTAGTAAACATCTCAGTTTGCTTTGCTTCGAAAGCTCTGAACAATTCACCCAGCTCATCCTTAGGAGGCACCTGCGGAGAGCTGTCTAGACCGGGTCCCTGTTTCAGGCAACTGTGTGTCAATACCTGTGCCAGAACACAGTTCGTCTTCTCACTGCTCTCCAGAGAATGACTCTTCCCTATTCCTTCCTGTCCTGAGTCAGGACTAAGTAGAGAAGTGTCTGCCACACACAGCAGGCACTAACTACTTCAGTTCCTTTCCTAGAGAGCTTTAAATTATCTGCTGTTAGGCCCTGGCTGGGTGGCTCGGTTGGTTGGAGCGTCATCCGTACACCAAAAGGTCCTGAGTTCCATTTCTGGTCAGGGCATATACCCAGGTTGCGGGTTCAATCCCTGGTCAGGCTTGTATGGGAGACAACCAATTGATGTCTCACTCTCACATCGATGTTTCTCTCCCTTCCCCCCTCTCTAAAATAATTCTTTTTTTAAAGTCAAAGCCAAATCTGGGCCAAATTTCAAAAAATACAAATAAAAAATAAAAGCATGTCTTTGTGTGAGGATTTAAAAAAATTCTCTGTTTTTAGTAATAAGCCTTCTTTTAAATGGAACAAATAATTAGTCAATCTTTACCTCAGGTGAAGAGGAGACAGGCCTCTGAAGACTCTTCCAGAAACAGCCTGGGGTCAGTAAACAAATGCAATTGTGTAAGCAGTTAGTGGAAAATAAGCATGCTGGACTTTCTCCATGCTTTACCAGTTTGGCAATTCTGTGACCAGTTTGAGCGACCTGCTGACCAGTGAGTACAGCAAAGTGGTGGGAATAAGAACATTCCGCAAGTGGTTTAAAGAAACAGAAGCATTTGGACTTCATACCCTCTCTGGGCTTGGGCTTCCTGAAATCACCAGGCCTGCAGCAGAAGGGAAATGGCTACACTGAAGGTAAGAAACTACCAGATAACTTTGCTGTGGCTTCTTCAGCCAGAACTTATGGAAGCTTCAGAGAATTCCATAGTGTCAGAGTTAGAAAGGACTTAGGCCCTGGTCCAAGCCCCCATCTTCAGAGGTTTCACTGTGGTGTCTGTGGACCTGGCTGGGGCTGGGGTTGATGAGGGGGATGAAGGAAAAATGATTTTTAAAAAGGAGAGTTGACACTTTCATTGTTCATTTCAAATACTGTCTTGGGAATCTGTAGATATCAAAAGGGCTCCCTCCCACCATGGGCAGACACATGTCTTACCGTTTTTCCTAGCACCCCTCCGCCCTCCACTACCACCACCACCACTCTCCAATACCTGCCTGGTGCTGAAGCTTCCTGGACGGCCTCTAGCTGACCAATTACATTTGTTTAATCTACTCAGTCATTTTGAGGCCCACAAACAGCCCTTGGCCAGTAGAAGTTCTAACACTCCCTCTAGGAAATCATTCCTTTTTATCATTTAATGTGCAATTGAATGTGTGGGTTATGTACAAAGGCACGGTATACACAGAGCCTGCCTGTTCTGGGGTCCAAGAGTGTTTCAGCTAAATTTGAGTTGCTACAGGGACAGTCAATTTGAGATCCCCCAAGAGGTGGTTGGAGGTGTAGATCTGGATCTCAGGGGAGTGGGTAAGGCTAGGAGAATAGATATGGGAAATCATCATATCAAAGGTGTAGTTGAAGTCTTGGAAGAGTGCATAAAAACTGTGTTTCTTAATGAAAATCCTGTGGGGGAGTTCAGCAGGGGTTGGAAATATTCTTACCATTTATAAATAAATTATATTTAAAATCCTCCCCTGCTGAAATTTCTAAGCAATTTATTATGCACAGAGCCAGCACACCAATGTAAATTGAATGCTGGTCTTTGTTCTTAGTTTCAAAGGCATTCATCCCAGCCTGCTGTCTAAAGGTTAGCTCTAGAGATCAGGAATCCAAACACAGAAAGCCAGATTGCATCGTTCTAATCAATAAGCATTATATGTTAAAAAAATTATTTCTCAGCTTTTATTTCATTTTAATGGATATGTCAACACAAAGCCTCAGATGAAATTACATTTACATAAAAGCAAAACTAGAGGAAGAAAATTCAAAAGATAAAATTAAATTTAATTTAAAATAGACCATACCCTATGTTCTTAAATTGCTTTGCTTCTATAAGTCTTGATTTCCTCATTTCTAAAATGAAGAGCTCTTTGCTTGGGCCAGTGTCTCAGTGGTTAGAGTGCCGGCCCATGCACTGAAGGATCATGGGTTCAATTCCCCATCAAGGTCACCTACCTGGATTGCAGGTTCTATCCCTGGCCCTGGTCAGGGCCCCTGTGGGAGGCAACTGATCAATGTATCTCTCTCACCTCTCTCTCTCTCTCTCTCTCTCTCTCTCTCTCTCTCTCTCTCTCTCTCCCCCCCCTCCCTTCCTACTCTCTCTAAAAATAAATGGGAAAAATGTCCTTGGGTGAGGATTAACAAAATAATAAAATAATAATAATAATTATGGCTAATATACAAAGTGTCCCCACAGGAGTTCAATCAGGAGACCAGGAGACTGGGAGTTCTATCACTCACTATGACATGCGCTGACCACCAGGGAGGCAGCGCAGAATGAAGGAAGGTCCCAGCCAACAGCCGGAAAGCCCTGATCAGCCCTGATTGCTGGCCAGGCCTAGGGATCCTACCCGTGCACTAATTTTGTGCATCAGGCCTCTAGTATAATAATAAAATGAAGAGCTCTTTAACATGCAAACTTTGGGCCCCACCACCAAGTATTTTGATTCACTAGGTTGGGGTCTGCATTTAACAAACTTCTGGGGTGATTCTAATGATTAGCTAAAGATAGGTCCCACTGGTCTACATAATTATTATTTCTGCTGTAACAAATTACTATAAATGTAGTGGCTTCAAACTGCACATTTATTCTCTTATAGTTCTCCAGGTCAGAACTCTGAAATCAGTTTCACTGGACTAACGTCAAGGTGTTGATAAGCCTGCTTCCTTTTGGATACTCAAGGGGGGAATCTGTTTCCCTGACTTTCACAGATTCTCCAGGCTCCCTACATTCCCTGACTTGTGGCCTCTCACCATCTTCAAAGCACAGCACTCCAATCTCTGTTTCCATCACCTTTTCCTTTTCTGCAGTAAAATCTCCCTCTACCTCCCTCTAGTAAGGACACTTGTGATTACATTTAAGGCACACCCCAAAAATCTAGGCTTATTCCACCATCTTAATCCTTAACTTAATTACATCTGCATATAAGATCTGCAAAAATCATCTCTCTTTTGCTATTTAAGGTAACACCTACAAGTTCCAAGGATTAAGATATAAATATCTTTGAGGGTCATTTTCAGCCTACCGCAATTATCTGCAAGTTCCCCTAACAACCTATAGTCTAAGTTCCCAACAGGTGAAGTAGAAATACTGGACTCCTTACAGTGTGAAAATGGTAGCTGTAGCTCCATCTCTACCCTGACGTCTCTCTCTCTCTCTCTCTCTCTCTCTCTCTCTCTCTCTCTCTCTCTCTCTCTCTCTCTCTCTCTCTGTTTCATGCCCAGTGAAAGGAAGGAAGGTGCACCATCTGCTTGTCCCATCAGGGTGTTACCAGATCAGAGTCAGTAGAAAACAACTCATAAAACCACTCTTGACAAATAAATCATATCCTGGGGACTAGGTGAGAATTAAAAAACTGTATAGTAGGGAGCTGTCAAAGAACTGATGGTACTGAAGTTATATGGAGCTCAGTAATTTGTTCCTTTATTTAGAAAGGATGCATATAATTCTCTTGGAAAGAAATGAAATCATACTTTTATGTTGGATAAAATTATTCAGAAATCTGGACTGAAGAAAACATATAAACACACTTGCTAAATGTTAGACTTTTTTTGTATAAGATATATTTGCACATAGCCACTGAATCAGCTGGAGTTGAAGGCTTGGATTTTCATAGCAAATATAAGCAGAGTTGAGATCTGGTCCTTGATCTCAAAGCCTTGGGAAAGCAGCTGCAGAAAATGGCTTCCTTAATTCAGATACCTTCAGCAGTGAGGGACCTGGGATTTTAAAGCTCTAAAAAACTCACCTGCCATTTTTCTCTCAGAGGATTTAGGAAAACCAACTGATGTGATAGTGACTCAGCGGTTTCCACCCTCCTCTTCAGTCAGTACTCTACAGAAAAGATTGAGAAAGTGATTCAGAACTCTCACCTCTCTGGGCGGCTCCCTTCCAAATCACCAGCTAGCTGTGCTAGCTACTTTCTTTTCCATTTTTTTTTTAAAGCAATAGGAAGCAAATGCTTCAGAACTCCATACACTAGTACTAAATCTCTCTTCCCTTGTTCTGAGCATATAGTAGTATAACCGTGGATTCTGTTCTGAGGCCAGCAGTTGTGAAGAAGGGAGAAGACCCCATGCCGGCCAGATAGATGGGCTGCATTCCCTCCCCCGCACTCACACCCTCTTGCCTCGCTTGCTGAGAGAAACAATGAGGCAGCTGAACAAAGTAAAGACACTGTGACACTCAGTGGCTTCAGTCACAGATTGGTCTAAATTCCATTTCACAGAATTTAGGGTCATTACCATTTCTCAGCAGCTCACATTCCATCCTGTTCATGGTGAGCATGAGGTTCATTTAGAGAGAAGAAAATTGTGCTCAGTGGAGAGTCAGAATGCTGGATGGTCTCTGCTGTTTCCCCAAAGAAATCATTCCAAGCTGCAGGCCGCTGCTGTTAACCAATCTGTATATAATAGAACTCGATGTTTTTAGTGCTGATAGATTTTCATATATTAAAAAAAAATTATGTATGGAGGCAAAAAGAAGAATTTCACTTCCATTGCTTTCTAGGTCATAACATTTCACATTTGATGTTCCTTTCCAAATATAGACAGCTGCTGGCCTGCTCATCGCTCACACATGCAGGCACATTGCATCAAGCTCATCCTTCTCCATGCTGCTGAGCACTCTAGAGGACTGGCCCTCCACCCACTTACATCCTTCTTATATCTCTTAAAGGCATGTGCTCAGATGGTGGCATTTCCCTCCCTGAGCAAGGCTGCACTTTCATCCTGGGCTAAAATGAAGTATATGTATTAGGAACAGCTGGGGTGGGGGTGGGGAATGGCCATTTGTTTTGGTGTTTAAGTTAGAAAAAAAGGGGGTTCTAACCTCATTTAACAGCATACATATATTCTTAGGATAGGATCTAAGTGGCAACTAAATCAAACAATAAATATCTATTGAGTACCTTCTATAAACCAGGCACAGAGCATATGGAGGTACATAAGGAGGTTGTAGTCTCAGACTTCATGGGGCTTATGAACTGACTGAGGAGTCAGACAGTGAACAAGAACTCATAGCTGTGTTAAGTGTTGTAACAATGAGTTTCATGGGCTCCACAGGTGTTACTTTGTAGAGAAACCCCCTAACTTTATTTTCTCTGGGTGTAAACAAATGACATTCAGAATAGACTCCATTTTGTAATGGTAGGCAGATTCTGGTTTTCTACTGAATCTACTGAAAACCAGAGGGAGAGAGAGAGAGAGAAACATCAATAATGAGAGAGAATCATTGATTGGCTGCCTCCTGCATGCTCCTGTGGAGATAGAGCCTACAACCATGGTGGAATATGCCCTTGACTGGAATCAAACCTAGGACCCTTTAGTCCGCAGGCTGACACTCTATCTACTGAGCCAAACCAGCTAGGGCTTCAAGCTTCCCATTTTTATAGATGAGCCAGATTATGTCGTCTTCTATCTGCAGTAAGGCTAATTTGGAGAGCTTCCTCTCAAGAATATTGCTATCAGAATGGATCCATGTGCCTCTTACAGTTGCTTGTTTCAGAGTATGAATGGGGAGTGGAGCTCCCCAAACCCAAGGAGGTTGCCATCCAGGCCCAGCAATATCCAATTAATCTGGATGAGATGATGCATGAACCTTCTACCCAACAGGGAATCCTTCATGGAACCAGAATTAAAGAACCTGTTCTTGGAGTAGGATAATTAAGAACAAGCCCATAAATTTACTAAGAATAGCGAAGGGTAAAGAGTCTATGTCATGCAACATTCTTCTTCCAACTAATTGGTAGTCTGTAAAATTCACACAGGACCTATTGTCTTTCCTAAATGCTTCATATGTCAAGACATAGCAAAGGTATTATGTATGGAAAATCATACACAAACACATGTTCATGTGGAAACTCTTACCTTTGTAGATTGTCAGTGTTGTGAAATGCTCTTTAAATCCCATTAATGGTGGTCTTTTTGCTTTTGTCACATGCAGTACATTTCTGGATTCGGGAACGAATTTGCCTCAGAGGACCCCCGATGCCCTGGTGCCCTGCCAGAAGGACAGGTATGAGTAAATAGAATATTAGTTTAGAAAGCTCTGAATTACAGGAATGAATGACCAGCCCTCAGGCAAAGCACCTCTACCCACCATAGCTCTCATAATTCATCCTGTGAAGTATCTAGAAGTTTTACAGTCTTTCAGACAATTAGGATACAGACAATGACAACACAAAGATTAAAGTTGGATGATAGTTATTTTATGGCAAAGCACTCAACCCAAAATGAGAAGACTAACCATGGGATTTTCAGGATGCTCTCCTAGGTCCAAGGCTAAGGGAACTGTTTTTATAGTTCCCTTGAATAGCATCAGATATGACAATGATGACAAAATAATCAGCCCTAAAAATTTTATGCACAAAGATGTTCACACTAGTGTTGGTTACAATAGTAAAAATATGGCAAACCGTTTTTCAAAAACTTTGAAGTATATTGTATGGCATGAGAAAATGCCCATGATATAGTGTTTCCTCTTTTTAAAAGTCCTGATTATTACAGAACTGTACATATCATAAGATCCCCATTTTGGAGAATAAGAGTGGAAAAAAATATATCAATATGACTACATTGGATTATTTCTGGATGGTGAGATATGGGTTATATTTTATAAATTTTCTACAATAGGCATGCATTACTTTTCTAATAAAGGGAAAAATCACCTAAAAAATTATCACAAGAAGTATATATGGGTGGGGGACGGTCATATGCAGTGCCTAGTGCATCCCCCATTCAGGACAGAATCCTCTGACAAGTTGCATGGTGGGAAGGTAGGTGCATTTCTGATTGAAGTGATGCTATTTATTGCCTTCTTTGTTTCAGAACAATCCTCAAGTTTGTCCCTACAATCTGTATGCTGAGCAGCTCTCAGGATCAGCTTTTACTTGTCCAAGGAGCACCAATAAGAGAAGGTATGAGGATTAGGTTCATTCTGACCTGCAGACTGTGGGAGCTATAACTGCTACTTAGTGTTGCCTCCTACACCTGGGCCACAGCCTCATAGGGTTGCCCAAGATCCCACTTCCCACAGACTGTGCTCTGGATCATAGGCCTTGTCTCCAGCTAGAATCAAGTGACTGGCGGGTGAAGCTGAGAGAACAGCTGCACAGAGCCTGGAAATACACGTCCACTTCCATTTACAGATTCTCACTTTTACTCAGAAGAAAATGTTCCCAATAGGATTGTCCAATTGAGTTTTGGATTTTGGCTTACTTGTTTGTTTTTTTATAATGATTAACTCAAAATTATAGAAGATTCAGCACAATATCTTCCTCAGCTGACTGTTCTTTGCATGAAAAGGTTGGATAATCCAAGCTCAAGTATTTTAAAGGTCATGTATTACAGCCCCTGGTGGTTTGAATTAATAAGGTTTTTACTCTTTGAAATTTGCCTTTGCTGGAAACCAGCACATTCATTGGCACAAGGTGTCATATTCCATGTTTGCTCTAATCCTATAAACCAGGCCAATGAACTCACTCCCTTGATTAACTCCTAAGGGACAGGTTAGATAGATACAGTAGTTGTGGTTTGGGGAGGCAGTAAGTGTTTTGATTTAAACATGTAGTGTCTAAATGTAGGAATTTCAGGCTAGGGCACCAGTGAGGCGGTCTGCTACTGACTATTGGAGATTCAGAGAAGCAGGCAGGAGGTCTTGTATTGCTTAGTGGAAGGGACTGGGTGTATCTCCACAAAGTTCTCCTGAGAAGCAAATAAGATAGTGAGTACAGAAGCATGATGGACCACACAAAGGCTAGATTGTTCCCCTGAGTGGTTAATCATGCCCACTCTGGGGTCAGGCACCCTGGGTTTCAATCCTGGCTTCTTCTCTTCCCAGCTATGTGAACTTGGGCAAGTCATCTACCCGCTTAGAGCCTCAGGTTCTGCACTTGTCAAAAAGATAATAAGAGTACCTATTTCATAGTTGTCATGAGGATTAAAGGAAAGAATGTATGTAAAGTGCTTAGCACATTGCCTGGCACATGATAGGTGTTCAATTAACATTAATTATGATACATTATTGCCACCATAGCAGATGAGTTTCTTCCTCCAATACAGAGTATTTACCCCTAAGAGGCTATCAGAGAACTGAGTGTGAGATATGGCAGGTACTAGGCTACTATGTCAATATCAAATGGCTTCTCTCTCAATAGATATGTGCACAGGGGGAGGAAGAAATAGTTTCCCATACTTGTAAAAAATCAGGGGTTAATTCTATTGCTATTTAATCATCTCTATCTGTGCAAGCCCAATAGTCAAGATAAGGTAAAAATAGACAATTCCTGTCCAATCCAATGTATAACAACTTGACCTCCATGACTATGTTCTTGACTTTATGTCCCATTCAGTAATGGGACACCTGGATTCTGGATTCTGCTGCCTGCCCCCATTATTCAGCAATATCTTCAGCCAGCAGGAGCTAAGCTCTGATCCAGGAAGCTGAAAATGAGCGGTTGGCATTTCATTAAGAAGCTGGCACCATTCCCTGAATCAGAATTAAATCTCTGTCCAGGGCAATGTATTGCTGCTTGGGGATTTTTATAAACTCAGCTAAAAAAAAAAAAAAAAAAGGATCCTAGGCATGGCTCACCCATATGTTTAGAACTCTTTAAAGATAGCCACACGAATTTTGTGAAAATGATCAAAATCCCCAATGGGTAGATGGAACCAATCCCATCTATAGGTGAGTAAGCCTAGTATTCTTATAGTCACCACTCATTTAAGCCACAGAGTGCAGTGCAGAGCCCCCACAAAACTATCTGAGATCATATTGACCGAGAATTAATTTTTATAATATTAATTAACTGACTCCTTAAGACCTGAGAAAGTAAGAGTCAGGACAGGGAATGTGGAAAATTTGGACCTTCATAAAAACCCAGCTGATTAGGAGTTGACATACAATTCAACATGAATCTAATAATTGAGCACCTACTCTGCACCAGGCACTCTAGGTACATAAACTCTGAAACCTCACAACAATCCTAGGAGATAAGGATGAGAAATGCAAGGTCGAGAAAGTGTTTTAACTTGCCCATGATCACACAGATACATTCACACTCTCAACTCCATAGACTACCAGAAGTTGGAGAAGCTTAGTTTTTCATGGCCTAGAAGTCCAAGGTCTGGGGTCACATCATCTAGAGCTGGAGAAATCAAATGGAAACTGAACAAATCTAGCCTTTTAATCTCTCTAATGGTTCAGTGTGCAGTCAGGCCAACTCCCGCCCACCACCCACCCACCCCCCCACCCCCCCACCCCCCGCTCTGAAATAGACTGTCTTAGGGCTTAAAGGCCCAGAGCCTGTTCAAGCTCTTCTGGTCTCCCATTGTCAGAAGTAGTATTCTTCTTCCTTTTGTACTCTGTCAGGGTAATGGCCTCTGAAAGGACTTTGTTCCATTTTAGTGAGTTTCAGTGTCCCTCTCAACTTCTGGAGGGTTGTCCTTCAAAGTTTCTTCATCAGCGTCTTCTTTTCCTCCTCAAGCCTGAGATCTGGGTCCTAATAGGAAGATCTTTGGTTCAGGCCTTGACATATACAGATAGGAAAACTGGAAGGAAGTAAGGAAAGGAGGGAGGGAGGGAGGGAGGGAGGGAGGGAAGAAAAAAGGCACCATAGATGTACTATAAGAAAATAAGAACAGATAGTCTTACAATTTTGGAATACAGAAGTGTTAATTTCCTAAACTTCTTTCAAATTAATATTAAAAGACAAATAACCCAATAGAAAAATTATAAAACACTTGTACAAGAAATTCATAGAAAAATGACAAAGGTCCAATAAGCATACAGAGTCTCAACCTTACTTATAATAAAGGAAATACAAAATTAAAATGAAATAATTTTTTTTTTACCTGTAAGGGCAAAATTATTCATAATAACCTATATTTGTGAAGATGTGGGTGATTAGACACTTTCACATATTTTTGTTGTGAGAATGAAGTGGTACAATGATTTGACAATTTTGTTCATATATGCATTGGACATATCTGAGAGAATACACAAGAAAATTGTAGAACTCTGATGCCTCTGAGGATTGGCTCTGAAGGAGAAAGCCATTTACCTCTCAGGACTTTTTAAATTATTTGAATTATTTTTACCACTGACATGTATTACTGTCTATAATTTTAAAGAATAAAATGTATTTACATATCAAAAGTAAAGAAACCACCCATATCTTCCAATCTACAAAGGATTCGTTGTCCTCACCTTCCAGAGCAAGAACTGGTATTTAATAACATATATAAACTAATGTTTTTCTATGGGTTATCCTACACAGATATCCTTCAAGGTACTTCCTTTTCCTTTATAGTTGTCACTGGGGAAGACAATTCTTCATTTTTGGTCAGTATGGGAATAACTGAGGGCCAGAGCTTTAATATGAAGAGTGAGGAGTAGAGTAGAAAGATGAGAAGAGGCCAGGGTAATGGGCAGCAGTGGTTATTAAGGAGTGATGCTGTGTCATTGCTTTTCACATTAAAGTGCATAGATCAGTGGTCGGCAAACTGTGGCTCATGAGCCACATGCGGCTCGTTGCTGCTCTGTTGACTAATGAGTTTGCCGACCACTGGCATAGATCATTGTTGACTTAAGCATCTACCTGATAGTACTTCCTGTATATCATAACATCTGTATATCATAACAGTCTGTATATCATAACATCTCCCTAAGACATGTGTCCTTGTTTCCTCCCAGTTGGCTGTATAGGATTCTACCTTCAGTTTCTCACAAGCCCTTTGAATCCACTGACCAAGGCCATGTCACTAACAACTGGGATGAAGTTGATCCTGATCCTAACCAGGTAAACAGGTTCTGTGAATTGGAACATGTGCCGTGTATCCAAAGCCTTGAATATAAATATTTAAGTCACTCCTGGGTCTTCGAGAAACTAGACAGTGTTTTTTAAAATAAATATTAAGCTGTATCTTTTGTTTTACTCAAACTTGGGTAGGAATTTTGGATTTGATTGATTGCATGAGTGTGTGTGTGTGTGTGTGTGTGTGTGTGTGTGTGTGTGTGTGTTTCTGTAAGCTTGTGTTTTTCTAGCCTAATGGTGACTAGGTAGGCACAGAAGTGGTTCAAACTTGGCAGGAGTGCCAAGGTGAATTGGATGTACGGAAATTATACAGGCTAGTGAAAATATCTACATGTCCATAGGTTGGTTAGTTTGTTTTACTATAAACTTGCCACAGAATATAAAAAACACATTCAACACTCACATAGCTGAAAAAAGGCCTCTGGTATCGGAATGAGAGACTTGTCTGAGCTGGAGTCTGTAAGTTTATTGTGGTAACAGATTGCTGTCACATTCTCTGCAGACCTAGGAAATTCCATTTCTTGCTAAGCTTCCTTCTTTTGTTTGAGTGACCAGAGGGCTTTTCTTCTGGGCATCAGTATTTAGATACTCTGCTTTCAGTAATGAGACAGACCCAACGCTACAATGGACTGAGCTCTATTTTTATTTTTTTATTTTTTTACCTTCTGAGAACACTAGTGTATCCCCTTTGTCCCTGAGCTTAGGTACATGCCACTGATAACAGCTATATAGTTCAGGAAGAAAAACAGGCCTGAGTTTGCATCCCTGTTGCTCTACTACCCTCTGTGTCTTTGAGCTGTGGTATTTTACCCATAAATTGGCATGATAAGCTGCTGTGAAGTGCTGTTGTGAAGATTATGTAAGAGAACAGGTGTGAACGTGCTTCAAACAGTGCTGGCACACAGGAAGGAGGTGAGAACCTTGATTCTGATACAGCCATTTGACATATTCACTTAAAGGCAGCGGTAGTACATATAAATTGCAGAAATTGTATTCAGATAAATTTGTTTTTTCATTTCCTATTATTTTTTATTCTGAGGTCCTGTCTGCCCAACTGACAGAAAACAATTTCGTCTCTGTCTTGGCTGGGAATTACTGGTCTTAAAAGATGCCAAAGTAGGAGTGCAGGGTTGGGACTTGCTGGTTGGTCCTTCTCACTGGGTAGTGTTGAGACACCCACTGTTCTGCTGCTATCTTGCCAGGTTTAGGCATGGAATCATCTGCAAGGCCACTCTGGTCCTGTCATACTGGATATGCCACACAGCCTTTCCTTTCTTCTGGGAGTTCCCAGGTCACAGATTCAAGAACCCCCCTCCATATCCAAAGTCCACACAGAACAAGAAGTCTCTCTCTCTCCTCCCCCATCTTCCTCCCCTTTCCAAAGCACAAGAAAAATCTACTGCCTCCCCTTGGTTTACCAAAACATTATGTCTATACCTACAAATCCCTCCCCCGCTAAATGCTTAGATTTTTTTTTTTTGTAGATCCAGAATAATTCATAGTCACTTTTGGTTTCCTGCTCTGCTCCATCTCTTCTCTAATTATGGAAATCTCAGAGAATTAAGTACTGAATGATACTCCCCTCCAGCAAGGACAGAAAAGGCATTCAGGGTGTGTGGAAATAGGAGTTAACAACTTCAAATATTATCCACCTCACAACCATCCTGAAACCAGGATATTTTGTCTAAACTTCCACTTGTGTGAAGTGTAATGCATGAAGCAGACATCCTTCTCAGTTGACCACTGGCCTGTATATTGCATATTGGCCTTTGAGCATATTGGAAAAAGTCAGGCCCGGCTCCAACCTCTAACCCCACAAACACGGTCCCCTGCCAAGACAAAATGTTGGGCTTTCAGCTCCTGCCCCTTCCCCTTCTGCTGGTCAGGGCCCTTGTGTGGGGGAAAATTTGTACAACCAACCTGGGGACTCTGTCTTCACTTCATTCTTGAGTCTAACTGGGTTCCTAATCCAATAGTATCTTACCACTTTCTCTCCCACACTCTGGGGTAAGGAATGCATCTGGCATACCATCCTCATTTATCTTCTATATATATAAAAGCCTAATATGCTAAGTGTCCGACCATTCGACTGTTCACCGGTTGCTATGATGTGCACTGACCACCAGGGGGCAGACTCTCCGACTGGTAGGTTAGCTTGCTGCTGGGGTCCGGCAGATTGGGACTGGGCAAGATGGGCAGGACATGCCCTGGAGCCAACCTCCCGCGGTCCTTCCCCAGCCGGCCAATCTCCCTCAGTCCCTCCCCGTCCTCTAAAATATTTCTTCTAATTAATTTCCTTTCAATGTACATGAATTTGTGCACTGGGCCTCTAGTTTACCATATTCATTTAACCATTTACTTCTTCTCTTAGCTAATAAACCATTCTAGACAAAGTCGCTGTTCATTCTCTGAGAATTAGCCTGACTCCTCAATGGATTGCATCTCAAATTCTCTATTAGAGTTACAATGGCCACATTTGTTTGCTTTTGCTTAATAAATAAACCCAACTGCTTAATAGTGTGACTCCATCTTCCACTAGAAAATAGAAAGAATGGATAAATGTACTTTGGTCGAATTCCTGGTTGGGTAAAATAAATTAAGCATTTATTATATACTAGTTTTGGAAGGTTGAGAGGGTATTTGGCCCACACTACATTTTCTTTCTTTTTTTCTTTCCTTCAGGCAGCATAGAGAATCCCCAATTAAGTTTCTGATAGTTCCCTCAAGTAGAGGCATATTGCATGTTCTGCAAAGGAACAGGGTGGTTGTAAAATGAGCAAGTAAGACAGAAATTAAGTATAAACAAAATTGTCACTGATAAAAAGCCCTTAAATCATCCATAAAGAATAGGATACATGGTTTTGTGTGTGCCACCCTATGTGGTAATTCTTCTGTGCACTGAATTTGTGAACCATTGAGCTAGACTGAAGGAAGGACTATAGGAATAGTCCATAAGATGTTTGGGAATTCAAACCATGGTCCCTTAAGATAACTATTAAAAAAGGAGTGGTTATTTAATAATTAGGGGTGGAGTGGGGAGTTTCAGTGTCCCTGCCTGCTCATGTCATCCACACCAGTCACTTAAGCCTCTATCACCTTAATATGTCTTCTTAGATTTGATCATGGTTGTGTGGGCAACAGTAGAGCCCACTTATTTTATATTTTATTTAGGGTTGGGGGATTAGATTTTAAACCTAGCCTTTAAGGAAAATGTGACTCTACTGTGAGTCTGATATGTAATATGTTCAGCATTATCCTTTTATTATATACTAGAGGTCCAGTGCACAAATTCGTGTACGGGTGGGGTCCAACCGGCCCAGCCCCAATTGGTGGATTGGGGCTGGGCCTGTTAGGAGGAGGAGACAGCAGGAGGTTGGCCAGCGGGCCTACCCCATCAGCCTGATCAGGGCCAGGCTGGCTGGGGGGAGGGGCCATGGGTGATTGGCCAGCAGGCCTCACCCCTAATTGGGGTGAGGACAGCAATTGGGGGTGGGGCCAGCTGTGGGGAGGGGCTGTGGGTGGTTGGCTGGCTGGCCCTGACCCATTGGGGTGGGGGGGGGTGATCAGGGGTGGGGCAGACTGGGGGAAGGGGCCACAGGAGGTTGGCTGGCCAGCCCCACCCCCCAATCAGCCAGTTCGCTGGCCACAGTGGGCATTTTAGCGACCAGTCATTCCAGTCGTTACGGCGTTCTAGTCACTGGCTTTTTCTATGTATAGATCTTTATTTCTATGACTACTATTGTTATATTTTATTTAACATAAATATACCCTTTTATAATGATTATTTGGGGGGTACAGATGGCTTCTCAATGGAAGCTAATCTTGTCCTGATAGAATTTTTCTGGTTTTGTCTTATTATAAAGGTAATAGAAACTTATAAAAACTCAAACGATGTAAAATTAACAAAATAGGAAATGGAAGTCTCCCCCCATAGGTGAGAGTCAAGTATGCCATTTGGACATGTTAGTTCATTATTTCATAAATTGAGAGGGAAATTTGAGGCAACTGCATTAAAAAGCACGAGTTAATATGGAGGTATCAAAATAGCTGTATCAAAGGTTTCTGCTTACTTTCTAGTAGGTTCTCAGTACATATTTATTTCCTCCCCCTACACAACGTGTCCCATGTAAACCTTTCTTTGCATTTCTCTTTGAACTTGTTACCTTTCCCCATTTTGAATTCTTTTTTTTTTTATTTTTTATTGATTTTCTACAGAGAGGAAGGGAGAGGGATAGAGAGTTAGAAACATCGATGAGAGAGAAACATCGATCAGCTGCCTCCTGCACACCTTCCACTGGGGATGTGCCTGCAACCAAGGTACATGCCCTTGACTGGAATCGAACCCGGGACCTTTCAGTCCGCAGGCCGACACTCATCCACCGAGCCAAACTGGCTAGGGCCATTTTGAATTCTTTCAAACACTTTCTATATGGTGGCCACCAAATGAATTCTTCTCCAATATTTCCCCTGCTCATTTTTGACCTGTGCTCACATACTTTGGGATAGATGTTCCTTTGTCAACACCAGCCCCATCCAGGGAGCAGTTCATCATCTCCCTCCTCTGTGATTCATGTGAATCACGTCACCTGCCATCCTGCTTCCCTTGCCATTATGCACGCACCCTGGCTGTTCTTGCTACATTAATGCTTTTGTCTTTTCATTTACAACTTCTTGACAAGTTAACATCTCTTTCCAATTTGGTGCTTCATTAATAACCACAGCAATTTGCATTCATCACTTTTCCCCCTCATAGCCTCTTCTAAATATATATTCTAGACTCCCACCAAGAAAGTCTGAGAAAATTATATTTAGGTACCTATCTGACAACCCTTCCAGCTGAAGTCTGTATGGTAGGTATGTCTTCACCTGTCACAGACCAAAGCAAATGATTCATCAGCTTCACCAAGTCCCCATCTTAGTCATCTCTGGGTATTTGAAGATCTGAGAATTACCTAATGTTTTCTTCATGAGAACATCGTGGGATATGCTATCATCACTATTATCTTTTTGATACCCTGCTAGGATAACTGGGGACTATACCCACAAAACATTCATTTTCTTTTAGTGTTTATTTAATGAATTATTTAAGAATTAATGTAAACTCTTTTTGAGTATATTTAGATTTAGCCTGTGGATGTGACAAGTTCAATCCATTAATAACTTACACAAGAAATACACCTAATTGTGTTCATTATTCACCTTCCCCTAACTTCTGGAACCTCATAATTTAACAAACAAATCTGCGTCCAATTTAACTGATTTTACAGATCTCAATTAGCATTCCTGAATCAGTACTCTTCTTGAAGGTCAGAGTCCTTTAAAGTTTATCTTTTTTTATTACTACATCCCCAACCTCTTGATTGTTGGAAAGTTAGACTCTTGACCCAATTAAGCTTCAGCTGAGGAAATTACCTTTTAGTTCTCAGTATAATTTGAACTAAGTGATAAACACCTCAACACTAATTAAAGACTACATCATAAAGTTACCTTCCAGGACATGCAAATTATAACAAATGTTTCAAACACTTGTCTAATTTGTCAAACTGTTCAGGTCTCACAATCCTAAAAGCCTCTTTCCTCCAAAACTTCTTGGGTTTTCCACCTCTTTAAGTTTTTTTTTTTAATATGTATATATATATTTTATTGAATTTTTACAGAGAGGAAGGAAGAGGGATAGATAGTCAGAAACATCGATGAGAGAGAAACATCGATCAGCTGCCTCCTGCACACCTCCCACCGGGGATGTGCATGCAACCAAGTTACATGCCCTTGACTGGAATCGAACCCGGGACCTTTCAGTCCGCAGGCTGACGCTCTAGCCACTGAGCCAAACCAGCTTTGGCTCTTTAAGTTTTTAACCCTTTGTAATTCAACCTGCCCTGACTAGTCTATTGAAACTATTTACACTTCTTTAAACAACATTAATGCACCCCCATCATTAATATATGTTTTTATTTAAGACTTATATAAAAGTGTCAGTGCCTAATAATCCCACCAGTGCAGAGTTAACAACTTCTAACGTTCTGGTTTCTTTCTTTCCAGTCTTTTTCTTTATATATATATATATATATATGTAAATAAATAAGGTCCAGGGTCCCATGCAGCCGGAGACCAAAAATAATTGAAAATAATTTCAAGCTTCACTTGTTTCTCCTGAAAAAAAATCAAGAAGACCCACTATATGGCCCACAACATAACTTTTTAAAATCTCCTTCCCCCAGTTTTTCCCAGACTCCAGCCCTCTCACACTCTGAGAACTATGCCTTCGTTGTCTTCATAGACTTACAGGATCCAGCATATGCCTTCTTTTAAAGCAGAATGACTAGAATTTGTTGACGATACTCCCTGATAGCTTGGATCCCATCAGCCTGTAAATAGACTAGATTTCATTTCCCTAAATGCATTCATGGGCGTTTGCCATCACCGCAATGCACGTTGCCCGGTTCAGCCCTTTTTGACAGCTTGCTAGCTCTTTTACCAGTACCTCTCCATCAACTTGTATTTCACTCCTTAGAAAGATGTTGGAGCTGTCTGCAAACCAGAATACTAGTATTTCATTGTGTCTGTCTCTTATTTTCCGTAAGAATATTAAATGGGACCTGTGTCAGGACTTATTCCTAAGGGAACATTTCTGTTTATGTTTCTCTTCCAAAGTCATTTCTACTTATCCATTTCCTTGTTTTCCTATCAGAAAGTGTCCACACTCCCAGGATCTTCTGTAATAGGTTCCCGGGGGGTAGAGACTGTACTCCTTTTTATCTCCAGAACCTAGCATAAAACTTGGCACACAGAGAGGTTCAATAAATCATTTGAATGAATTAATATAAAAAGATTGCACAAAAAACATTGACACTAAAGGACCTCAGCAGGATTCAGGTCCCAAAAGACAGACTGGGCCAGGACAACTCAGGACAGGAAGAGCGTAAATAAGATCAGATTGTAAGACTCAGCACAAAACCATTAAAAGGAGGCAAAGCCTGGGTTCATGAGCCAAGGAGATCATGAATAGTTTGGGAAGCATATCAAGACAACCTGAAAGTAAAGGGATTAGGATGCAGGTTACTAAGAGAGTCTGAGAGTATTGGCATCAGGTTTTAGTAGAAAAATATTACTTGGTCTACACCATCTGTGTTTTCACTTCTAAAATAGAGTTTTAGAAGTTTGCTCAGTGAATAGAGTGTCAGCCTGTGGATTTATGGGTTCCAGGTGTGATTCCGGTCAAGGGCACATGCTCAGGTTGCTGGCTCTTTCCCCAGAAGGGGGCATGCAGGAGGCAGCTGATCAATGATTCTCTCTCATCATTGATGTTTCTATCTCTCTCTCCCTCTCCCTTCCTCTCTGAAATCAATAAAACAAATATATTTTAAAATAAAACAGAGACAATAACAATCATAGGAGTCTCCCAGAGTTGTGATAATTAAATATCATCCAACAAATATTTATTAAGTGACCACTATGTTTCATGCTCTATGTTGGGTGCTGAGTAATGGATTGAATGCCCTTAGCTTTACACTCAAGGGCAAGGCCAAATGGGAATCCAGGTTTTGTTTATTGGATTTTTTTTTTCCATGAAAAAAATGTTATCCAAATCCCATGAAGGCTCGCCTCTTTTGTAGCCTCATGATAAACCTTTGAAAGCCTAAGTAAAGTACAGTGACTTGTATTCTCCTTACTTGTGCTCTTGATTATTACTCAAAAAAATTCCAAAGAACTCAAAGTCTGATTTTTCTTCCACATCAATCATGCTACCCTTTTCCTCAAATTGCTGAGGCATTCAGTGAGTTACTGTTTTATTTTATTCACTCCCCCACTCCCTGGCCCCTGCCACCTTCCCTACTCGGGACTAAAACTCACTGTAGTGGATTACCCTAGGCCTCTCCTAGCAATAGCGGGGTTAATAAATGCTGACACAGTGTAAGCACTACTATATCTACAAGTTACTTGCAACCTCTTAGGTAGAAGATACCAACTTCTAACGATATGTCTATCTATAACCATCCAATGGTGTGGAGAGGATCTAACTCACTTAATCTAAAGTCCAGGGCAATTTTGTAGTGAATCTCAGTAAATCAAAGAATCTCAGTGTTGAAAAGTATATTTGAATAATACAGTCCAACTGGATTTGATCTTCTGACTCAAAATAACTGAGGTCAATTCTCTTGTTTTCTTTTTCTCCCTGGGCATGAATTTCAAATCCTGATAATTAAATGTTGCCACTGATTCCAGTCTTTCTCCTTTGGTAACCTTAAAAAATTTTTATTCTAACTTTGGACTCCCTCAAATTATTTTTGATCACCTCATTTCTAGTAAGAAGAGTTTATTTCCCAATAAAACTTGTAGAATACAGCTGCAACGTATGTGAAGCAATGATAGAACTGAAAGGAGAATTAGATTAATCCCCAGTTATAGTTGGATATGTCAACACCTCTCTCCCAACAGTTGATAGAACTGGCCAAAAAATGAAAAGGGATATGGAAGAATGGATGAGTTTTTATATCTGTAAAGAATTGACTTATGTTTTAGAAATAATCATTGTACTTTTAGAAACATTTATCAATTTACTATTGCCTGAATGTAATTTTGACTTTCAAAAATCTCACAAATTTGCTTTATTCTTGTTCTTTGAGATATTAGCAATGTTCTCAGTACCTTATATTTATGCATTCAACCATTCACCACAAATTTATTAAAATCTACTAGTGTCAAGACACTGCATTTGGGTTCTACAATGGATTTCATTGTTTTAAAATGTTTAATAATTAAATTCTTAATGTTTAAATTATTATATTGATAAATAGAAGGCTATTTATCAATAATATATAGTGTGAATAAAATAAATGATTAAAAAGTTATAGGACTGCCTAGCCAGTTTGGCTCAGTGGATAGAGCGTCGGCCTGTGGACTGAAAGGTCCCAGGTTTGATTCTGGTCAAGGGCATGTACCTTGGTTATGGACACATCCCCAGTAGGAGGTGTGCAGGAGGCAGCTGATCAATGTTTCTCTCTCATCAATGTTTCTACTCTCTGTCCCTCTCCCTTCCTCTCTGTAAAAAATCAATAAAATGTATTTTTTTAAAAAAATTATAGGACTAAATCAGGTAACAAATCCCCTTTATTACTTTCAGAAGCTCTTCTCTGAAGTGAATTATGGGTTTATAGTTTTTCTTACATGTAAGAAAAAACACAATCCAGGGAGAGGAAATGACGTACCTGAGCTTACAGAGTAAATGGGAACAGAGGCAGTAACAGAACTCAGGTCTCCTGGTTCAGCCCAATGCACAGCCCCCTTTGGATCAGGGGGTAATTGCTCCACAGCATGCAATTAAGTTGAACATCTGGAGTTAGCAGACGGTTCTCTTCTTTACTCCATGGACTTTTCCTTTTTTTCCTTTCCCCAGATCTCCCTCCTTACATTCAGCAGCATATCACACCAAAGCTCCTAACCAGAATCTTGCCTGAAGGTACAAAGCCCACTTCTTCTTCTGGGTACTGGGTTTGATAGAAGCACCTTGCAGTCTTTATCATCCTTCATGATATGCTGAATTTAGACCCTATACAATCTGCTGCCATCAGATCCTGCAGATAAATTACTCCTCTCCCTGTACCACCTCTATCATTTGAAGGGCATCCCTTTTTGCATTAGGAAAGGTTCTTCGAGGCCACTGCTCATCCAGGATGTGAGCCCTTTTTAAGTGCTTCGCTGTGGCCCTTCCTGATGTCAGGGGACTATCCTCCTAGCTGAATGGTTCTCAACCAGGGGAAATTTGTCCCCCAAGTGACATTTAACAATGCAGACCCTTTGGATGGTTACAACTTAAGAGAGTGCTACTGCATCTAGTGAGTAGAGGTCAGGGATGCTGTTAAACATCCTATGATGCACAGGACAGCCCCTCACAACAGAGAATTATTCTCTGCAAAACGTCAGTAGTGCCAAGGTTGAAAAACCCTTTCTAGATCCTTGTTCTCAGGTTTCCTCTCTTTTCCCAGGAAATATCATCTTGAATGAATTAGTCCTAAATATTTTCCTTCTTTCTGAAGCATGATTTCAACAACGTTCCTCAAATCAACATTTTACATTCCTTTTAAGTAGTCCCAAAATGTGCTAATCTGTGTTGCTTTTAAGAAATAAAGGCTGCTGTGTGACTGTGTATATCCGAGAGGCAGAATAATCCCAGTGCTGCCTTTCCGTTTGCGGCTTGCTTTCCCCTCCCCCACCCCCAACCATGACTGCCTCTCTGAAATACAGTATGAGCTGAGCCCAGTGACTTAATGGGCCCTACCTAGGAGCCATTCCTTGGGGTGCAGTTCACCCCATGGAGTGTCCCGAGGCTGCTAGGTTTATCAGCTGCCAGCCTGACTGGGTCAGGCCTGCTGCCAGATTGATTGATAAGTACGAGGCTGACTCTTTGAGTAGGGCCTGGACCTGCTGATTTTTCTCCCCACTTCCTTAGATCATTTCATTATTAAATTAAAGATTGTTGTGATTTAAACTGAACTGTCAGGCAGCCTGGGGACAAACGTGGGGTTTGGTGAAAAAAAAAATTGAACCTGGTACTGCATTTACCAAATTCAATCTCAGCTGGGTGCTTTTTCTTTTGCTTCGAGAAATAATTCAAAATTCCAAGGGCTGGCAGGAGAAGTAGAACCTTCTCCTGCAGTGTCCGGGGCCCACACAGAGAGGCTGGCGTGCCAGCAAAGGAGCTGATTATAAATAGCATCAGAAGAAGCATCGGTCAAAACTCACTGGTGTGCCTGAGCAAAATGCTGAAAGAAATAAACAGTTTCTGAAATAAGAAGCAATGGCCTTGTGATACTAGAAATACACCTATAAGAACCGAAAATGAGACAAGCAATAATGGTTATGCTGAGAGGCAAATGAATCAGTCTGTAGTGAGTTTCTTTCTGGGCCATCAATTCTTTTGAGTGAAATTGGGACTCAAAAGAACTGTTGGCCCAGAAAGAAACTCACTACAGACTGATTCATTTGCCTCGCAGCATAACCATTATTGCTAGTCTCATTTTCGGTTCTTACAAGTGTATTTCTAGTATCACATGATCTCACTCATCTAGGGGAAATAATGAACAACATAAACTGATGAATAAAAACAGACCCGGAGACAGGGAAGCATCCATCAGACTGTCAAACCTCAGAGGGAAGGTAGGGGAGGGTGGAGGTAAGGAGGAGAGATCAACCAAAGGATTTGTATGCATGCATATAAGCCTAACCAGTGGTCACGGATGACAGGGGGGTGGGGGCATGCATGGGGAAGGATTTGGGATGGGAATGGGGAATGAGGACAAATATGTGATACCTTAATCAATAAAGAAATTTAAAAAAAAAAAAAAGAAGCAGCCAAAACCGGTTTGGCTCAGTGGATAGAGCGTCGGCCTGCGGACTGAAGGGTCCCAGGTTCGATTCCGGTCAGGGGCATGTGCCTTGGTTGTGGGTATATCTCCAGTGGGAGGTGTGCAGGAGGCAGCTGATCGATGTTTCTCTCTCGTCGATGTTTCTGGCTCTCTATCCCTCTCCTTTCCTCTCTGTAAGAAATCAATAAAATATATTTAAAAAAAAAAAAAAAAGAAGCAATGGTCTTTTTAAAAAATTTTTGTAATTCAAATTGCTAATGAACAAAGACAATATATATGCATATGAATTAAACACACACACAGGCACACACACAACTGAGCCCCTTTAAGGAAATGATGGATAATTATTAAATTTAAAATAACAAAATCACAAGTAGTCAGAACCTTGCAGGGAGCAGCTGTCCTTTTTCTGTGTAATCGGTGCTTTTTATTTAGAAAGTCTATAGTTTCCCCTTGTGAAATCATATTCCTGTATGTGTATTTTTTTCCAGCTTAGATGGAAACCATTTGAGATTCCAAAAGCATCTCAGAAGAAGGTGGACTTTGTGAGTGTAAGTCAACACTGCCCACACCTTCCCACTGCGCCTTCTCTCTTCCGCTGTGAGCGATTCAGCCATTTGCGGGCTGAATGCCAGGCAGAAGCAGCCTTAGAGGCGGGCGGCCGGCACAGCACCATCTGCCTCTGCTTTCGGCACTGCCCATTGATGTCTTACTTACAGGCACCATCTCCCCCCCGACACCAAAGGGCACTGGAGGGCTATTTACAACATCTCCCAACAACCAATGGAAATGAGCTTTTACCTTCCCAGGTTCCTTTGTTTTGGGGAACAAAGACTCCTTTGGTAGTCTGGTGAAGCCTGTGTTCTTAAATGCATGAAATAAATTACATAAAATGACAAAGAAGCCGATTATATTGAAATGCAATGATGAAAATATTAAAATAAATTTGGTTTGGTTTATAGTAATAAGCATGCTTCCTTATTAATGCACTAAATCACAAAATCTATGAGAAGATCTAATAACTCTGCTTATTAAAAGTATGAGTATAAATGATATTTTGGGATATCTGTAACAACTCAAATTATCCATGATTTCTATCAGTGTCAAGGTTACAGGCACCTCTAATACTGCTGTAGTTTGTTGCTTACGTCCATATTAATTGAAGGAAATGATCAATTTCAGTCATAGATTAGTGAAAACAAATATATAATTTTTTTCCCATCCAAATTCAGAAACTCTCTGAAATGAGCCCCTGAATAGGATCAACTCGGGCCAGCAATTCTGGTTAGGACAATGCTGATTATAAGTTCTACTTGGTAGTAATGGGTGCTGAGAGTATAGGAACACCTGCTCTCAGATCAAGGTGTATCAGGGAGAAAGAGAGGAGCTGTAAGGAGGTGGGGCTCAAAAAAGCTAGTGGAAGATTCTGCAGACCAACCTCAGGTCATGGTTTACGGAGGGAGAGTCCAGGTGTCTAGCCGTAGGCCAGATTGTTTGTATCATGTTGACCTCCTCACCCATATTAAATGCTCCAAACCTTACATAGACTCATCTGAATAGCCCACAAACTTGGAAATCGAATTAAAATACAAAAAGAAGTCCTCCACCCTGTGTGAATCATGGCTATCTGGAGGAACTGAACACTCTCCTTGTGGGCTTTCAGTGTACAGGTTTGGGGCTGAGGGCAGCTTTAGATGGCCTGAATGTGTTACAGTTTCTTGGACTGTGGACGATCAGCAGAGGGTTACAGTTGGTCCGAGTGCTTCCCTTTGCCTTGTTCTGGAGAGATTAGTGCTGACCCTATTCCTAAGCAGAGGCATGCCCACATGGTCTGGTGTATTTGAGGGGCATTAACTGGCCCCTAATGGTGCAGTCTTCCTCCCCAAGCCTCCTGGATATCTGATTTTACCTCCAATAGAAACTTTCCTTCAGGTTGACCTAAGTACAAAAATGATAAAAATGCTCTAATCAATTGATGCTCTATAAGTTCATCTGATGCAGCAATTAAGACAATCCAAAGCTAGGGCCATGGCAGGTAATGAAGGTGAACCACCATCTACCAAACATAGGTCAATAAAGTTTGGACTCCCCATAGGTAACCTGGATCCTGAATGTCCCACTGGTCCCAAAGGGAAGACTCTTATACTAGAACCTTGCCTCATGGTCCTCAGGTACCAAGAGGAGGGGTAGCCTCTTAGGCACTATTCATGTTCACTCTTCCTTCTCCTTGGGGTCTCTCCCAGGGCCTGCACACCTTATGTGGAGCTGGAGACATCAGGTCTAACAATGGGCTTGCTGTCCACATTTTCCTCTGCAACACCTCCATGGGGGACAGGTAAGTGACTCAGTCCTGAGGTAGGACATCCCCTGTCCCCAAAAGTTGCTGACCAGAGTGGTTGTTGTTTTTGTTATTGTTTCTTCCCCAGGGCAATGTTGACATGCATTTATTAATAATGACAATAAATGCTTATTTTTATCTTGATAGACTCCTGTGACATAAACAAGAATCTCACATAACAATTCAAATAGAAAAGGGACGACGGGGCACTGGAAAGCAGGAGTATTCCAAGAAGGATTTTGTCTTTAACCAGATTTGAGTTAGAATATTCTTAATTTCTAAGGTTCCCAGGACTATTCTTGAGTCCAAAGTCATGATGCATGGTCAGCCATTAGGACCACCTGTAGGTGGCAAGTCAAGCAGACAGACTTTGGCTCCAGCTAACAACTTTGTAAGCTTAAAATTCCTAGATCGAGGAGCTTTGATATTGGATTTTATTTTTAATCAGAAAAGTACGTGAATGGCATGCCTGCCTTTTCTTTGGGAAGCAGAATATCAGAACCATTTTTGAACCAGACCACTGTGTCCAAAGGCAATTCCACTCTTCCTGAGTGAACTTGGGCAAGACATTTAATTTATCTGAGCCATGAATCAAGTCCAAGATCAAAGCCCTATGACAAGGCACAGGAGATGTCCCTTTGGTTCCAGCTCATATCAGGCACCTCCTCTCTCCCCACTTGAGCCACATTAGCCTTCATTTGGTTCTTTCCACCTGCCATGTGTCCTCCTGCCTCAAAGCATTTGCACATACTGTTCCTTCTGCCTGGGATAGTCTCCTCCCTCCTTAAACCCTTGCCTAGATGATTCCTTCAGATCGCAGGTCAAATGTCTCCCTTTCAGGGAAGCTCTTGCTGATTCCTCAAGATAGATCATGTCCATTATTTTTTCATTTCCCTGGCCTTAACTTTCATAGTGCCATTACAGTTTATGATGATATAGTTCTGTTTGATTGCTGTCTGACTTCCTACTAGACCCTAAGCTTCATGAGGGCAGAGATTGGATAATTTTGCACACCATTTTATACCTAGTATTAAATCTGGCAGAGTGGGTACTGAACAATAATTTGTGCAGTGAATTAATTTGTCTGGGTGATGTTAAAACAGGAAATCACAGGAATGATTCTATGTTTCAGATGCTTTTACAATTCAGATGGGGACTTCTTAATTGGTAAGTTTTGAAGATTTCAGACCCCTTTGCTATGAATTTAGCCCTAGTCATAAGCTTCTTTTTAATTTTATACGTATTATTTTCCTTCATCCTTCAATCTGTCTTATTTAGTGGAATCTACAGACTAAGGTCTAAAGACAATTGGGGGGTCTGGAAAAGATTCCTCTTGTGCCTCAAAGCCCTTACTCTATGTCCTGGTCTCTCTGATTTTGCCCATTTCTGTTGGGTCCTTCTAATATGGGATATTTGAGCAGCTGAAAAGAAATGAAGAGTAATACCAAGATGAGATTAACTTACTAAAATAACTCTATTTGCCTTCATACTCACCCAAGTAAAAGCTATCTGTCATTGATAACTGCAATTTAAATACAGACTTTCATTCCAGCCCCTAAACTGGAATGTCAGTTAGGGATTTATCTGGTCTGCCCCTTCTTTTTGATGGCTTTAGTAGAAATATTTTGGAGTGGACACTTTGGTGTAGACATTAGACATGCAAATAATAGCCTTCTGCTGGAAGTATCAGAAATAGGTGATTTTCTATCCTATTTCAGTTGCCCTTTTTGGTCAATCCTCAGAATTTTGCATAGTCAAGATTCTTACTTGACAACTAAAAAAAGAACCCCAAAAAACAGAGTCCATTTTTTTCATGCACCTTCTTCTAGATAATAAAATGGGTAACCTAAATTGTCATACATTTTTCCCTTTGAGACTCAATAAAGCTCTGTTCGTTGGGAATGAAAAAGCAAATGCAGTCCTTAAGCTTCTGACTCTTCATGAAGTGGTTCTTCCATTAAAAGAGACACTCACTACTGCCCTGTCTTTTTTATTAGTTCCCCAGAAAGGGAAACTTCTCATTTACACCGAGTTTGGCAAGATGATTGTGCAGCCCAATGAGATCTGCGTCATTCAGGTGAGTAATGTGTCCCCTCTCTCTGCCTCTCTCTAATTTGGGAGCAATCAGATGTTGCAGCTGCTGCTATTTCCAACTCTAAAATTTCTCTGTCATGTCTGGGCAATGGGGAGGGAGTTTGAGTTACACAGAAGGCTCCCTGTGCAGAAGGATGAGCAGGCTTGGATGTCTGCTTTGTTTTAAAATAGCACACAATCACAAAGCAAAGAGCACTGTCAGTTCACCTTCCTGAATATCTACTCACACTCTGGATAAGGCCATGGATGTGGGTGGAGGGCAGTGAAGACAGATTTCTGAAAATGTTTGTTACATCAGGGCACTGTTATCTCTGAACCAAATAAGATAATACACTAGAGTTGGTTTGGGTCACAGATGTGATTAGGATTTACATTTTTTATTTCTAACTCATCTTTGAGTTGGTTGTCTCTCAGACCTAGTTCAGCAGACTATAGCTTGTGCATGTGGGGTTGGCTGTGGCTCTGGAGCTTCTTTTTAACTAAACTAAAGGCCTGGTGCACGGATCGTGCATCGGTGGGGTCCCTCGGCATGGCCTGCGGGGATCGGGCGAAACCGGCAGTCCAGCGCCGCCTGCCGCTCCTGCCTGCTGCTCCTGCTCATCCTGGCCCTGCTGCACCTGCCACCGGCACCACGCGGTAGGCTCGCTGCCACTCCGCGGCGGTCTCCCCCGTCTCCGTGCTGTGGCGGCCAGCTGTGAACCCTGCATCTGGCACCCATTGGTCAGCTGAGCGGCACTCCCGCTGTGGAACCGAACTGACCACCACGGGGCAGCTCCTGCATTGAGCATCTGCCCCCTGGTGGTCAGTGCGCATCATGGTGATGGGTCATTCGGTCCTTAGGTCACGTAGGCGTTTAGATATATAGATGTGTGATCTGGGAGGGCACATGAGTGTCTGCTTCTCATTCCAGAGAGGAATGCGGTTCAGCGTAGATGTGTTCGAGGAGACTAGAGGCTACATCCTGGAAGTCTACGGTGTCCACTTTGAGTTGCCTGACCTGGGACCAATTGGTAAGTCTCCACCACAAGCCTCTAAGCCTGGTTTGGCATATAGGATACAGATAATTGCATGAGAGTTAAACATTCTTCTCCCCTCATATCTCACTCAAACTCTAACTTTCCTCTAGACAACTTCTTCTCTAGACCAAGTGTAGCTGGGAATTTCAGAAGCCCCCTGGAACTTCACGAGTGATGCCAGATATTCTTTTCAGACCTCTAAGTTCAGGGGCTCCATGTAGAATCGCTGACCCAGCTGCTGAAATGGAACCTTCACTTATTAGCTCATCGGTGTATTAACCCACCAGTTTGTTTCAGCTCCCATGTGTGCTGAAGGTGGTGACAGAAACCTCATCGAGGGTAACACAAACCTCTTCCCATACATGTATAATGGTGCATAACAGAAAATGACCCAATATAATCCATTATAAATTTCTCCCTATAGAGACCATTGGAGAGCAGTATATGTACATACACCCTATTGGATGTAGAAGTTGGGATACTGTGAGCCAAGTCACCAAGAACAGCTTCACAGAAGAGATGAGATTTAGCTAGTTCTTGTTGAAAAGATGAGGAAAAATAAAAAAAAAGAACAGGAACAGCTTAAGCAATACAAATGGGAAAGCATACAAATGGGAAAGAGCTTTGTGACTAGAAGGAATATCATTGTCTTAAGTTTATTGGTTGTGTATAGACAATATAGGGTGAAAGCCATAACAATGGCAGGTGCTATATTCCTATGGAAAGAGGAAACAGACCAAGAGACACATAGTCTATGAACCTCACATTCCTGCTGAGCACACTCCACAAAATTTAAACACTTAACAGTCAAAAAGGGTACATCACTCAGTGCGATGAAGAAGCTAGAAACCACAGCCTCCATGAGGCAGATTAAAACATTCAAAAGTGAACTAAGATGGCCCACTCCTGATTTTTCTGGCCAGCTGGAGGCAGGAAATGCAGGAAAGAATTGAAGGTGGTAGGAGGGGTTGTTCTAAAAAACATCTCTTGGAGTGAAAAGAGTGGTTGGGAAAATTGGCCCTTGGTTTCATCTGTGGCATGTTTGCTGAAGGTGGTGGCCACACCTCCCAATGCTTCCCTTTTTTGTTAACAGCTTTTTTAGAGCAAAACAGGGACAGGCCAGCATGTGCCTTCTGGTCACTCCCCTGGGAGGAACCAAATAGTCAGAGGAAGGTGGGAGGCAGCAGGGAGGCAGCTGGAGCCATGGTGGGCCGTCTGTCATCCTGCTCACCACCCGCTCTTCCCACTTTGGCCTGGCTTCCTGCTGCTCTGCAGTCAGCCTAGCCTCCGGGTTCTATGGAACACGTACCCTCCTGAAAATACATATAATTTTCTAACCATCTGGGGCCCTTTTTTTTTAACCCTAGGAGCTAGAAACTATAAAACACTCCCCAGGTCTCTCTTCTCAGAGTTAAATTAAGTTTTTGCACTTACGCTTTTCATTTTTGGTCTTTTGATTTATTTATTTTTCTCTGGAGTGAACACTTGCAAAGCAAAGGAAAGCAAGCAAGTCCCGAATCCTTTCTTCCTGACAGGTTTGTCAGGCTGGAGAGCAGTTTTCTAGACCTGGCTTTATTCTGAGTTCTGTCTGAGGAGCAATGGCTCACCTGGGCCACCAGCATGGAACCCTTTCTTTCTCAAGGACTATAGATCAAGGACTGTAGATGAGTTCTAGAGTCATCGGGTTTTCTTGGAAAGAAAAAGGTCTAGTATTTCTACCAGATCTTCCTTTTTCCTCTTTTCTAGTCTCTTCCTCCTCTCTCTTCCCTTCATCTGTAGTGATGAAATAATATATGTAAAGTGATTTTATAAACCATATTCACTCTAAAACTTTGGGAGATGATGCTGGCAATGATGATGATGGCTTTCATGATTTATTTTTCTGGATCAAATTCTTTGGGTCCTCTTAAAAAGGTACCATACTGGGAATCCAATGAGCCTTTGAACAATGAAAGCACATTGTAGGGTGGCTCTTGACGTAGAAAGCCCGTTTGCTTTGTGCAACCATGAGCATCTTTCCTAAGTGACTTCAAAAGTGTCTAAAAGACTATGGGTCATTGTATTCTAGGAGCCAATGGCTTGGCCAATCCTCGTGATTTCTTGATACCTGTTGCCTGGTATGAAGATCGCCAAGTGCCAGGTGGTTACACTGTGATTAATAAATACCAAGGAAAGCTGTTTGCTGCCAAACAGGTAAAGAGGGTCAGTAGGCAGTGGAGGGAATGAACACCTACTTATTGCCAAGGCCAGTGTTAAATACACATATTATATTTCTTCATCTTTACACCACTAAGATACTACAAATAAAATAGTATTTGCTTTATTTGTAGCCATGAAAACAAGCCAGGTAGTGACAAATAATTTACCAAATGTCATCGTAAATGGTAGAACCATATCTGTTGCTCATGTTCTTTCCATTCACCAAGTAATGGAAATCATGGGGATATAAACGGTGGGGAAAACATAATGTACAGACAGGGTAATATGTTCTAAAAGGGAAATGAGTTAATAGGCAGATCATCCAGGATTTATATTCATCAACGTCCACCATATTTCAAATACTAACAATAACCATACAAAACAAGTAGAACTCAGTTAATTAGCTTGATTTAGTTTATACCACCAGCCTGGTAAACTCAAGAGATAAACAAAGGCATAGATAATAATAAAAATAATAATTGTCTAACGCTGTATCTCTCACATCTATGTTTCTCTCTCTATCCCTTCCTTCATCTCTAAAACCAATAAAAATAAATAAATAACAATTGTAACATAATATGTAATTTATAATATAACATATACTAATATTAGTATATATTTTGTATAACATGTAGTATATAATTAGTATATATTATATTATTACTTAATATACTGAATATATATTAGCCTAAAGTGATCATATAACAAACATAATCCAAAGATCTCTTCTACCATTATTTGTTTGCTTTATTTTTGCCCATTTGACTTATTGCTTACATTTTGCTAAGGCATATTATTGGACAACATCTAGAAGGTATGCTAACCAGCAGAGGCCATCTAGTTTGGCACTTAAAATTAACCCCTGAGGGCTAATGGTTACCCTCATTGATACATTGTCACCCTCTTATTCTCTGGGTGGTTTAGAGACCATTTGCATCAGAAATTATCAGGGAGGCTTCTTTAAAATGCAAACACTATAACCTCTGGGGATGGGGTGTGGAAATCTATGTTCATTCTAAGCATGTTCTCCCTGTTATTGCTGACATACAGTTGATAAAGAGCCATCATTCTAGAGGCAGCCAGCAGCCCCAATAGTTCCCACTTTCCAAGTGGACCCTATGCTGGTTATTCTCTGTGTGAGCTCCCACTCATCCATTCTTCCTTCTCTGCCATGACCTGGGCCCTAGGAGCTTGACTTACATGGACTGTATCTCCCAGGCTTCCTAGCCAGCTGGCTTTCGGTTGGGTTCAACTACTAAGAGGTCCTCACAGGAAATTGGAAGACAGTTGGGTTTTTTCTCCGTTTGTTTTTAATTTATCTTTACTGTTGAAAGTATTACAGATGTCCCTCTTTTTTCCCCTCAATGACGCCCTGCACGTTGAAGTTTTTCTTCCCCCTGCTTCCTACTTCTTGTGTTTGCATCCCTTCACAATCTCAGTTCGTGTTGGGTAGCCCCAGTGGTATGCGTGACAACACATGATTCGCTCAAAAATTATCCTGGTGAGAGTATTTATACCCCAGAAATCAGCAAATGCTATCAATCAGAGTTTTTAAATTTTTTCCAAGATTGCTGTTTGTAAAATATTTATCAGCCCACCCCTGGGCAGCCCCTTTTTCACGGTTTTTAGCTCTTGCTGGAGTCCTGTAACACTTCCTTCCCATATACCACAGGTCTAGGAGTGGCAATGTCTTCCCACTATTCCTAGGCTCAGATACCACACCACCCATCTCTAGTCAGCTCCCTTAACACTAGCCACACCTCGGTGAGTAGTCTCTCCAGTGGTCTTTAGAACATTCTGAATTGGATGCTGTTGCCAGCATCCAAGACCCATATCTACAGTGGGGCAACCTTCCCATAACAAAACACCGATCCTCTCCCACCCCAGGGCAGGCTCAAGAAGCATCATTGCTCTGAAAACTCAAGTCCTTGGGGCTGGAACTCCTAGAGACCCTCTCTCCCTCCTGTACTCACCACCCAGGCACTGTGTCTACTGGATACTCCTCTGGGCAGCAGTTACCTGGAGAACAGTCACAGCACGTGCCTGCCCTTCGCACAGGAAACCCAGAGGGTAGTCCAGATGGTCTGAGAATTGCTGGCATCCACAGATTCTCACATTTGCGTTAAAAATCGTTGAAAAGGCACTACTTGGAGAATGTGCTGTGCTTCTGTTGCTGCACATGTGACCAGAGGCAGCTGCAGTTATGAACTAAAAAAATGGGGTTAGTGGCTAAACGAGGGATAGTTTGAGGGTGTGTGAAGCAACCACAGAATGATTCAGGGTTATGCTTCTCCCAAAGGATGGTATTATTAAATAATAAGAACAAAATCAAATCCAAAAAGAGAGAGTGATGCCAACTACAAAATGGTGCTAAGATCACCTTTTCTGCTTCTTTTGCAATCAGAATGTCTCCCCGTTCAATGTCGTGGCCTGGCACGGGAACTATACCCCCTACAAGTACAACTTGGAGAACTTCATGGTCATCAACGCGGTGGCCTATGACCACGCAGTAAGTCTGGCCCTTGGGAGGGCCTTGGAGAAGGGGGAACCCTTGGGTGAGAGGGGTTTACAGCAGGCCCCTACGTTCACAGATTTCACATTGCCAGTGTCACCCCTGGAAGCCTGACATACAATCATTTGTCACTGTGCTCACAGGAATCTGAATCACCTGCAGCAAGGCTTTGGTGAAGGAGTTAATAACATAGCTAGTGAGGAAGCCAGGCCAGACACCCAACCTGTGAACACAGCTCCATTCTCTAATACAGTTGTCACAGTTGATGGCTAAAAACTTATTTTCTTCATGGAAAGTTTATCCCCAAAAGAAAACCAACTGCTAGTGTCAGTGATGGAGTGATAAGAAAGAAACATTTCTGGATTTGGGAAGTTCTCCGTCCTGCCCACAAATACCAAGACTCGATTTGCTCCGGCTGCCTACTCCAGGGTCTCCACTCATGGCTGTTTCTAGCAGCGATAGAGCCGACGGCTCTCTAATAAAGTTACTCATAATGTTTAGTGCTTGAATTCAAACCAAGGAAATTCTAGACTAAGAACTTGGTCATATTTTTCACTCAATTAAGGGGCCACAAATAGGCCCCAGGTCTACAGTGTAGGCCCCTGACGCCCCACATTCTTGATAAAGTGCTAGTCCTGAGGGAAAGTTCAGTGTGCCGCCTCATTCATAATAGATTACCTTAATTCACAAGCTGGAGGGATAATTAGAGCAGAAGGGAGAGAACCAAAGACAGACAGAAAGATTACTCTGAGCCAGTGCAGCTTATCTCGCGGCGGGGGGCGGTGGGGGAGGGCACAAAAAGACCTTTCTGAATGGCAGCAACTCTGAATAAAACCAAATAAAAAAGAAAATGAGGCATCATGCCCAAAACAAAATGAAAAAGGATCCTGCGAGACTGATGGAGCTTTATTTGAGCCTTGTGCTACCTTTTCTCTAATGGTGTCAGGTCATTTCTCATGGCAGATGAAGTGTTAACTCTTACAGCAATAAGCATTGGTGTTGTGACTTGCATTTACCCAGGTTCAGTCTCCTCAGCACTGCTGCTGAAGTTACTTTTCCAAAATTCAGATCCGGTCATTCTACCACTGCATTAAGCAAACCTTTGCAGGCTCCCTGTGGTTTGGGATTAAGACCGAGCTCTGAAGTGTGGTATTGAGGCTCTTCACCATCTGGCCATGGACTTGTTTTCTAGTGCCACCTCTTGCCCCTCTCTCCTCTTAATAAAACCTGTGTGCATTTTTATGCTTTTCCTGTTTTCTGTGCTTATAATACCTTTTCCTTTCTTTCCCTCCTTCCTCCTTCTTTTCTTCCTTCCTCTTTCTTCTCTCTCTTTCTCCTTTCATTCTTCAGCACTGATCTCAAATGTCACCTCCTCTTTGAAGCCTTCCCTGATCCTCTCAGGTAGAGACAGGACTCCTTCCTCTATACTCCCTTGGGTCTCTATTTATAAAGTAAGATTGCCCTTGGCACCTTGCTGTGATTAGTTGTTCCTGCACCTGTTTTATTACTCCTGCAGTCATCTATCCCACCCGTCCACCAATAATGCTAAAGGGGTAGGGAATAGATCTTAATCATCTCTGAATGGCATCTGAAAGCAAACATGATCACTGATTTCAATTAAACTGAACCTCAATCTTTCCACTGAATGATTGTACAGTTCTTTTAAAATTATTATGGTGTCCCTCAACCTACTCCCCTCTACACTATCACCACCCAAACTAGTGATGTATGTGGTGTGTTTTAAATCTGAGAGTCAAGAAAGGGTCAGAAAGCAGTAAGGATACCATCTGGAATCTCTGTGACCACCCCCCACCCCCCCCGCCAAAGAGAAGCAGATCCTACATTTGTACCAAAGCTTGGATATTTTATTTTATCTCCCTTACACTGAGCATCCCTTCTGCCCAGAGCTCCCTGCAGTACAGCCCAGCTCTGGTCACCCTGACTTCAGGTTGGGAGTCAGGCACCACTGGTTCTCAGGCCCACCGGTAGTACTTACATGAAATGGACTCAGCAGGGCGAAAAAGCAGCTCAGAATCCTCCTAGCTGGTGTTAATTCATTTTGGTTCCAGCACAGCAAGAGGGGAAGGTCAGATGAGTGATTACTGCACCTTGATGGCAAGCCCAGACTTCGAAGCCTGACCTGTGTGGTTTGATCAGAAATTAGAGTGTCCCTCAAGGAGAAACCAAGATGGCTGAATAGGTAAACACCTAAACTGCTGCCTCACACAACAATTTCAAAACTACAACTAAAAGACAAAACGGACATCATCCAGAACCACAGGAAAGCTGGCTGAGTGAAAATCTACAACTAGAAGGAAAGAGAAAAGCACACTGAAACTCAGAGGAGCTGCAGAAGGCAGAGGTGCGGAGGTGCGCATGCGGAGAGGGCTGGCAACTGAGTACACGGCTGGCTTTCTCAATCGGGAGGGAGGCAAAAGCTCCTGACAGCTCTGAACTCCAGTTCCGGGCAAGACTCTGGGGACCCAGACTCATTCGGGGAGAAACTGGACTGTCTGGCAGCGGGCGAAACTCGAGGGCAGCTTTTTCTCAGAGGTGCTTGCAGCGATTACTGAGGGACACTGAGACCCAGGGGCCTCTTAGGGCAGGGATGACGGGAAGTCATTGCTGTCTGCTCCACCCTGAGACTCCGCCCCATCCAAGCTGAGAACAGAGGCTTTTGCCAGTCTTGTCTTATAAGGGCGTCTATCTCTAGCACAGAAGTTCTCCCAGCGTAGACACAGCTGATCCTCACAGCCAATTGGCCTGGAGGTCAATTCCTCCCAGTGATACTAACAACAATCAAGGCTTAACTACAACAAGACTGTGCACACAGCCCACAAAGAGGTGCACCAAGAGTGTCCACCTCAGGTAACTGGGGAGGCTGAGCCACTGGACCCTAAAGGACACCTAGCACACAAAGCCACTCTATCAACTCAGGGAAGCAGCCAAAATGCGGAGACAAAGAAACAGGTCACAAATGAAAGAAATGGAGGAAAGCAAACAACTGGATATAAAGTTCAAAACCACAGTTATAAGGTTTTTCAAGAATTTTCTAGAAAAGGCCGATAAATTTAGTGAGACCCTTGAGGATATGAAAAAGGACCAACTAGAAATTAAGCACACACTGACTGAAATAAAAAATATTATACAGAGACCTAACAGCAGACTAGAGAATCGCAAGAATCAAGTCAAAGATTTGCAATTCAAAGAAGCAAAAATCACCCAACTGGAAAAGAAAAAAGAATCCAAAAAGTTGAAGATAGTGTAAGGAGCCTCTGGGACAACTTCAAGCTTACTAACATCCGAATTATGGGAGTGCCAGAAGAAGAGAGAGAGCAAGATACTGAAAACCTATTTGAAGAAATAATGACCGAAAACTTCCCCCACCTGGTGAAAGAAATAGACTTACAAGTCCAGAAAGCCCAGAGAACCCCAAACAAAAGGAATCCAAAGAGGACCACAATAAGACACATCATAATTAAAATGCCAAGGGCAAAAGACAAAGAGAGAATTCTAAAAGCAGCAAGAGAAAAACAGTTAGTTACCTACAAGGGAGCATCCATACAACTGTTAGCTGATTTCTCAACAGAAACTATGCAGGCCAGACAGGAGTGGCAAGAAATATTCAAAGTGATGAATAGCAAAAACCTACAACCAAGATTACTCCACCCAGCAAAGCTATCATTCAGAATTGAAGGGCAGATAAAGAGCTTCACAGATAAGAAAAAGCTAAAGGAGTTCATCACCACCAAACCAGTATTATATGAAATGCTGAAAGGTATTCTTTAAGAAGAGGAAGAAGAAGAAAAAGGTAAAGATAAAAATTATGAACAACAAATATATATCTATCAATAAGTGAATCTAAAAATCAAGTCAATAAAAAATCTGATGAACAGAAAAAACTGATGAATATAATAGAATCAGGGGCATAGAAAGGGAGTGGACTGACAATTCTCGGGGGGAAAGGGGTGTGGGGTGTGGGAAGAGACTGGACAAAAATCATATACCTATGGATGAGGACCGGGCGGTGGGGGGGGGGGGGGCGGTTAGGGTAGAGGGTGGGGTGGGAACAGGGTGGAGGGGAACTATGTGGGGGAAAAAAGGAACAATTGTAATAATCTGAACAATAAAGATTTATTTTTTTTAAAAAAAGAAAGAAATTAGAGTGTCCCTTAAAACCCCTTCATGTGAGGGAGCCATGTGTGTCATCATCCAGTCACTCCCTTTCCTCCTGTGCTCAACCTCTCCTTGTGCTTTTGCAGGACCCGTCCATTTTCACAGTATTGACTGCCAAGTCTCTCCGCCCTGGAGTGGCCATCGCTGATTTTGTCATCTTCCCACCTCGATGGGGGGTCGCTGATAAGACCTTCAGGCCTCCCTATTACCACAGTAAGTCTCTCTTTCGCCAAGTCACATTTGGGAACCAAAGAGACAGCAAAGCAGTGAGCATTGCCCATTGGGAATACTGCCGGAGGTGTTTCTGGACGCCCTGCCCTGGCTGGAGTCCAAGACCCTGCCTCCCGAGGCCTTTAGCTGCTTAAATAGCACAACTTCCCCATGGGATGGCAGCGACGTGTTGACCCTGAGGAGGAAACACTTTGCAAAGCCTAAGCCCAGTTCCTCTGGCCCTGAAGAGAGGTAGAAAGGTTGATGAAGTGTGAAGCAAGAAGTTTCTTTACATTTCAGATGCTTTTTTGGGGGGTGGGGGGGAATTTGTTGTTTTAAGAACCTCATTACCTAAGTCTGGTGCAAGAACCAGTAAATGTGCCTTCTTGAATTATTTTGGCTAGGTAGAGCAGACTACAGTCCACACTAGGGGAGGGACCCTATTCTGGAAGCAGTTTCTGCAAAGCATTGGTTGCCTAAAAGAGAACTTATGAAATCTATCATTTTTGTTTTATTAATATTCTTATTACTAACAGCTAACATTATTGACCTTGTTCTATGGCTCTGTTATTAGTTCTTTAAAAGCATAACAGTTGGCAGAGATAGGTAGCATCATTATCCCCTTTGTTTTCAGAAGATGGAACTGAGACAAGAAGGGTTAGGTACTTGCTCAAGGCCTCACAGCTAGTCAAGTGGTGGAGTCAGGAATGAATTGCAGGCTATCTGATGCCAGAGCAGATGCTCATGACCACTAACCGATGTGCCTGGCACAGGGCTGGTACATGATATGCATGTAATAGATACTTACTCAGTAAGTGAATGCATCACCAAGTACTTCATGGCTGTACTTAATGAGGCTGGCATTTGTAATTGTGCAGTAGCTAGCTGTAAATTCAACCTAAAGGTCAATGTACAATTCCACTTCCTGGAGATTGCATTTTGTACATAGAATTCTGGAAAAATTCTGAGCAGGAACGTTCTTTTGTTGTTATTGTTGTTGTTTTTGTTAATCCTCACCTGAGGATATTTTTTCCATGGATTTTTATAGAGCGTGGAAGGGAGGGGAAGATACAGAGAGACAGAAACATAGATGTGAGAAAGACACATTGATTGGTTACCTCCCACACATGCCCAGACCAGGGCCAGGGTTTGAGCCTGAAACCAAGGTATATGCCCTTGACCGGAATTGAACCTGAGACCCTTCAGTCTGTAGGCTGACGTTCCAACCACTGAGCCAAACTGGCTAGGGCTGGGCAGGAACATTCTTTTTTTTTTTTTTTTAATATATTTTATTGTTTTTTTACAGAGAGGAAGGGAGAGGGATAGAGACTTAGAAACATCAATGAGAGAGAAACATCGATCAGCTGCCTTCTGCACACCCCCTACTGGGATGTGCCTGCAACCAAGGTACATGCCCTTGACCAGAATCAAACCTGGGACCCTTCAGTCCACAGGCTGTTGCTCTATCCACTGAGCCAAACCGGTTAGGGCAGGGCAAGAACATTCCTAAAAACAAACCCCCTTTCCCTAGTTAACCTCAGGGCCTTCTGTCTATATGAGGCTCCTCTCTGTAGTTCCAACTCCCAAGATGCCAGGGCAACAGGATAGAAAGGTGCACTGAGTGGGCAATTTAGGCATTTGCAGAGGCCCTCAGAGTGGAAGGACACTTCATGGTCAAATCCTAGCACATTTTCAGGTGACACCATTATGCCTGAGAAAAGGATTCAATTAGTTACCATGACAAAGACAACAGATGCTTTTGAATAAAGTTGTAATAAACTATGTCCTTTCTGAAGAGTGTCAAGCCCATAATGGGCCCTAACTGCCCTTCTGAAAATTCATCCCCCAGAGGCCCTGTTGTCAAGGAGAGAGAGCTGCTCTGGCCTAGAGCCTGTACCTCACATGCTAGTCCTTGATAACTCCCCATTTCACGTGGTTCTTGTATTGAGATTGCTCTGTGTGCCTGAGGTAATGGTTTTCAACGTTAGCAGGTTCTCAGTGTTAGGCTATAAGAGGACTTATTGAAACACACATTCCTGGGCCTCTCCCTCGGACTTTCTGCTTGGGTATGTCCAGGCCCAACAATTTACTTTGATCACAAGTTCCCACGTGAAGCTAATGCTGCTGCTTCAGGGACCATAGTTGTTCAATGTTTATTCCCAGGGCCCACTCCCAGAGAGGTTAATTAGTTGGTTTTGAGGTGGAACTTCAGTCTGCATGTGCACTAGCCAGTCAGGAGATTCTGAGGCAGGAAGTGTGTAGTTCCATGTTGAGAAACAGCAGCCTCGGGCTGTCTCCCCACCCAGGGCGAGGGACAGCAGAGCAGTCTGACTCAGACAAGTCTGCTACCTGTGCCACAGCTTCAACCCACTCCTTGATTTTGGTTTGTAGCTCAGATTGCCTGAAACAAAATAGCCTTGTGAAATGCCCCTTTAAAGACTCTCAAGTAAATTGGGCCCTGGAAAGATAGATCTCCAGAAAGGTATGGTTGCCCCAAGTTAGTTGGAAAAACCATAGAACCCCAAGTTAGAAATTACTTTTCACTAGAGATTTTTAAGACATTGCTTTAGTAATAATCAGAATCTTGCTACTCTGATGTGACTTTGTAGGAGAAGTGGGGAATTACTTGTGTAGAAATACTGCATCCGGTCATCTTAATGTGCCTTGGTCAACTGGTTTCAGCATTAATCAGAAAGGCAAGGTCTACCTCCCACTGTCCTTTGAAACATAGAAAATGATATAGAAATGTCATCACCAAACTCATTGCTACCTAAATTAATATTCAGATCAAAGCTGATTTCCGTCTTGCTCTCTTCTTAAAATTGGGCTGTGAAGGTGACCCTGAGTATACACACTGGAGTGAGGAGTGACAATATATTTAAATCATGAGCAGAACTGCTTTTAAAAAGCATAAAGACTTTATGCTTACAGTCGCATCTTTTCCTCTATTTTCGCTTCATGGAGAAACAAATGGAGCCATGACCTGGGTCTTACCTTTCTGCAGGGCCTGTAGCAGCATTGTGTTGCCTGGGCAGGGAGGGTATGGCTGCTCAGTCAATTACAGAATTATTTTGGCACTTGGTTATACTTCACATGCAAGGAAGAGGGGTTGGGCATTTGCAATGTCAAATGTTTGGCTGTGCAAGGGTTGCCACTGCCATATCTCTCTACTCTGTTCATCGTTTGTACTCTTAGCACTCTCTTGGGACAGACAGTGAGTAATTTTAGACAGGCTATTTCTTCTTCATTTCCATCAGTACTTAGCACAGTGTCTAATTATATATATTGGATGGGTGGATAGACAGATGGAATGGGTGAGACATGGACAGATGAATGGATGAATGGGTAGGTGGGTAGATGAATGGAAAGGCACTTACTTAAATTTACTCAGATGTTATATTTCTTTAATTCTTGCTCTAAATGTGTTGCCATCCTAATAAAAAGCTTAATTTCAATAAAAACCTACTTTTGAAAGAGTGGGAATGTGATTTTTGTCAAATTTTGTGTGACTTCAGAAAACACAACTAGGACCAGTGTATTTAATTTATGTGAATGCAAATTTCCATTTAACATGAAAGAAGTTTTTAACACTCTAAGCTTTGTTGAGTAGAGCACTCAGGTAGTTGAGAGCTCAGTAGCTTTGTTGAGTAGAGAGCTTCCATTCACAGGAGGCATGCAGGCTGAGCACAGGAGACAATCTGTCGGGAATGATATAGAAAATTCTTCTGTATTGAGTAGAAGTAAGGATCCCTTCCAATTGTAAGATTTTAGAATTCTATGAGGATAATGTCAATGGAAATAGAAAAGGTTGAATCTAACGGCCATTTTTAAGAATGAAAGAATAAGATGATATCAGATTCAGATATAGAAGGTAATATTTGTTATAATATAGCATTTATGGACTGGGTTTTACAAATACTAAGATCCTTTTACACAGGTTATCTTAATGCCAGGGGTCTTGACCCAGCATCTAGAAGGGTTCAGAAATCTGGAGAAGGCTCTGTGTGTAAATTAAATAAGAGTCCAGAGACAAAATATAATTTTGGAAGGCATTATGGGGAGCCAGAGGAGCTTGGCTAAAGAAACCAAGTTCTTCTTGTCTCAGGACCCCTTGCTTTTTTATTAACACAGTTTGTCCTAAGGCAAAGTAGATATACACTTCAAAGGCCAGGGTTTAGTACACAGAATCCATTGTCAGATTATCAGGTTTGGGAGAAACTGCCTTCAGCTATTCAGGTGTTTGGCCAGCAGGAGGCAATAACATGTAGATTAAGATGCCTTTAGCTGTCTGGCAGCAAGCAATCATCCATACAACCTTTTCAGGCTTGGGGAAATGCCCTCAGCCATTTCCAGATGATTCAGCTCTGCTGACATGCTGGAATTGGCTTCCAGCAGTTATCATTTGATAATGAAATCTAAGTCCAGAGTTCTTTCCATTGCATCACCCTTCCATAAACACACACACACACACACACACACACACACACACACACACACACACCACTTCAGTGTTCTAGATTGGGAACTAGAAATATGGTGAAATATGTGTTACTGTGGGGTTATTTGGGAAGCAACCCAGATCATAAAAGAAGATAATTTTGATATGAGGCTTGGAAGCGTAAACGAAAGAGTACATCCACTTTTTATTACAATGTACATTCTAATTATTATTAGAATTCTTGTCTGGGCTCTGCTTTTCTTTAGATCTAGTCTACTTTCTTTCAGGCAGTGGAATACAAGATCTCCGTTAATCCACATGGCCAGGAGGGAGTAGGGCTCTGCCTACCAAGAATTTGTTCCTTTGTCAAGTGTTTGTTCCTTTGTCAATCTGTATTCTTTACTGATCTTATAAAATGTATCAGATTCTCCTATCTTCTTGTCATTCTGTGGAAATAATATTTGAAGGGTCTTAATGTTGATGGGTCTGCTTTGGATAATAAAAATAATACTGCTTCCACCTTCCCAGGGAACTGCATGAGTGAATTCATGGGACTCATCAAAGGTCATTATGAGGCAAAGGAAGGTGGGTTCCTGCCAGGAGGAGGCAGCCTGCACAGCACCATGACTCCCCACGGGCCTGATGCCGAGTGCTTTGAGAAGGCCAGCAAAGCCAAGTTGGTACCTGAGAGGATTGCTGATGGCACCATGGTAAGCAAGTTAAATGCCAGGCCCTGGTGGCCTCTGGACCCCCCAAGTCTTGTTGAGAGAAGTGTCTATTTTTTTATTTCTCCAAAATCACAGAGGAGGAGTCAGGAGTGGAGAGTGTGTGTCTGTGTGCCTTTCCCATGTGCGTATGGAGGCAGCCCGCTGTGTGTATACTGGATCCCCAATGTAGTGAGGGTAGAAAGAACTTGGGACTTAGAGTCAGGCCTGGGTTCATATCCTAGCTCTTAGTTCCTGTGTGACCTTGAGTAAGTCACTTAACTTCTCTGCTTCATTTCCCCCATCTGTAGAATGGGCATGGTATCCAACCCAACAGGTGGCTATAATTTAACTTTAAAGACTGTCCAACACTGTTCAAATGTAAGGGTAAATATTTAATACTGTGGGAAGGATCTCCCCTTATCTGCATGCATCCCTGTGTATATGTGCTTGTCTCAGAATCACCTCCTGCTTTTGAAGTACTCCTCTAGGGCCACAGTAGCAGAAGATGCAGATGTCACCTTCAGCCAGGTTCTCAAGCCAAGGAGGGTCAGGACTGTAAGCAGCAGTTCTCTGCTGTTTTCTCATTTTCTTTTGCTCTCCTTTGGCTTGGGATGAAACTGATGGGATTTAAAACCTGTTTTGTATTCCTCTTGAGTCCGGCTGTAAACATTGAGGCTGAACACAATTGCAGACGGCTGCGGTTCTTGATTTTATTTTATTTTTGCATTCTTGGAGGTAGAGTTTATGGACCACAAGGAGTAATTTTATGCTAAATCATACGCAAATTTGCATTGTCTTTTTCAACAAATGCTTTCAGTGCTACCTGGCTTTAAAATCAATAGCACAGACCCACCTGACTCCATGTCCCAATTTGCAAACTACCTAAGCGGGGAGCTTTATCTGTCCCTCTGTCCAGTGCAGTTTGCTTTTAGTCTCAATCCCAGGGCCCGAGTTGGTATAGCTGGTCTGCAGGGGGAGGCTGAGAAGAGTCTCATCTGCTTGACCTCAGCTCTGCTACCCCTTGTAAGGGCCTCGGTGGGATTTTTGTACACCCCTGCTTCTCTATGAGGCATGGTCTGAGAATATCAGTTAAGCTTTTGCCTCTGAAGGCTCCTGAGGTGCACAGGCTACTCCTGAGTTGTCATTCAATAAACGTTGGGGTAGTCAGTGTTACCAGGGAGAGGTGTTCTGCAACAGTGAGGCCTGGGACAAGGGCTGCTTTTATGAGAGCATGGCTAGGGCTCAGAGCACAGATGAGAAAGTGCTCTCCTATGTGGGGGCCACAGGAGCTGGGAGGCCTGGGTAGCCAGGAAGCCCAGACTACCTGGTGGGAGAGGGCCCAACACCTTATCTAGACCTAACTTCGGGGCCTCCCCTCACTATTTCTCATGGTATAATTTAGACCCAGGCCCATTTATATGCCTCATCCTCATTCCAGTTTGGAATAAATTAACTTTATGCAATACTGTCTTCATAGCTCAGTCGGGCTGGGGTTTTATTACTCCAGGAAGACAGCAAGGCTCCTAAGCAGCAGCCAGCCAAGAGATAACAATAATAATGGCCTTGATAACAACCCTTATATCTGAATAGTGCTTTATACTGTGAAAGGCACTGCCACATGATCTCATCCTGTCCTCACATCAAGCCTGTCCAGGGAAGTCGGGCAGGGACAATCATCTCCATTGTTTTAGGCAAAAAGAAGTTAATGTGTGTTGGACACCAAACAGTAACATGGGGCACAGAGAATTTTTAGTTCCTTTTTGCCCATCTATATTTTTGAAATTTCTAATAATGTGAGCACATAAGAATTGTAGGGTCTTATTTTGTTTGTTTGGTTTTTATTATTTTAAAAAGCCACAGAGAGTAGAAAATTCAGCCATCGGTGAAGCTGGAATGTCTACAGTGCACCAGAGCACTTACATATTCTTACTGTGGCGACAAAATCCTCCTGAATACATAGG
>NC_137771.1:165491204-165649292 GCF_963455305.1 Plecotus auritus | reverse complement strand
CTAGCTCCCAGTCAAGGGCCCTGGTATTTCCACAGGAAGAACAAGCCATCAGCATTTCTCCTCTTCATTAGCTCTGAGTTGCAAAAGCTAAATTTCTAGGTGAAAAATAACCCACAAATCAGTCACAAGTTCCCTTCCTCCACTCAATCCACAGTCATAGGACAGAAATTCTACCCCAGAATACTAGGGCCTCAGTAGCCCTTGCCCAAGCTCACTTATAAGGTGGAGGTTTTATCACAGGAGAGTCACTCCAAGAAGACTAGAGGCTATTATTCTTTCCAAGCACTGTGTTTGTAAAACAGAACCTGTCACTCTGAGAAAAACTGGCCACTGTCCCTGTCCCAGGTCTGGAATAGTGGGTTAGAGATTTTGCCCAGCAAGAGACCATTCACAAGAACAGGAACTCTGAAGATCTCTCTAAAGAAATGTCTTCATGTGAAACAAAGGTCAGGGATGTTTAAGCCTAAGGATGCTCTCAAAAACAATGGAGATTTTTGTAGTGAACAATTTAGAGGAGTCTTATAACTTCATGACCACCACAGCTAAACAAAGGACAGTTAGTTTACTAGAAATAACCATGAAAAGAGACAACTAAGAATATGTCCTAGAGCCCTAACCGGTTTGGCTCAGTGGATAGAGCGTCGGCCTGCAGACTCAAGGGTCCCGGGTTCGATTCCGGTCAAGGGCATGTACCTTGGTTGTGGGCACATCCCCAGTAGGGGGTGTGCAGGAGGCAGCTGATTGATGTTTCTCTCTCATCGATGTTTCTGACTCTCCCTCCCTCTCCCTTCCTCTCTGTAAAAAATCAATAAAATATATTTAAAAAAAAAAAGAATATATCCTAGGGTTAGAACAAAGTTTAAAGAATGACCTCAAAACATCCCTGTTAAGAAGCCCAATTTAATTAAAGCAGACTGTAGAACATTTTCCCAGGGCATTAGTGAAAACAATAGAGCAATCAGCTGAAAACTAGTGGAGACTAATATTAGGGTGTGATACAAACAGAGGCAGACAGTTTAAATAAGAGATCAGAGAAAGAGACAAAGAGAGTTAAGTCAAAAATCCCTGCCATATTAGGTTGACTGCGCACTTGCCCAAGCCTGCTTCCTTTGAAGAGTGACATTAGAGACTCCACAGTATAGGAGAAATAGACTTAAATCTAGTCTACTCAGTAACCATATAAAACTAAGGTAATAAGAAACTATGGGAGTTTGTTGAATCTACAGTTGCTATATTATATTATCTAAACTGTCTTGTTGTCAGCAAGAAATTATGAGATATGCAAGTAAGCAGGAAAAGGTGATAAGCACAAAAATAAAAGTAGGCAACAAAAACGGCCAGTGAAAGGACCCAGATGTTGGACTGAAGAGATAAAAATTTAATGCAGTGATTATAAATAGTTTAAAGAAGCAAATTAAATGTTTTTCAAAATAGAAAAGGAATGTATGATGACAATGCCTCATTAAATAGAGAATATCAATAAAGAGTTAGAAATCACAAAAATATTACAAATAAAAATTCTGGAGTTGGAAAGAAATAATTGAAATAAAGAATTTACTAGAGGGGATGGACAGTATTTTTGAACAGGCAGAATAAAGAGTAGGGGAACTTGTAGATAGATTAATAGATATTATATATAATTCAAAGAATTGAGAGGAAAAAAGAATGAACAAAAATTGAAAGAGCCTCAAAAAAAAAATGTGGGACACTGTGGGGACCCTATTCAGAGTACACCAGATGCTTAAGGCCAGTTGGAATATAGAGGTCCTGTTCAGAGTACGCCAAATGTTCAAGGCCACTCTGAGCGTGGGAATCTTAATTAGAGTTTCCAAGGACTATACACAGGTGCCAGAGCAAGGCCACAGTAATCTGTATGTACACTGTGCAAGCATGCCCTTCTATAACCCCAAAGACTGATGTCACTCTTTTGGCAAGTAGCCTCTTTTGTGTAAGTAGTACAAAGTTGTTACTGACCTGCTGGCAGTACAGGGCTGCTTGGTGAGGCTGCTCCTATGTAAGCAGGCTGCTGTTATGCAGGGCTGCATTATGGGGAAGATGTATTATTGACTAGCAGGCTGCTACTGTGGGTACAGAGGCTAGTACTGCTGTGTGGGAAAGATATATTGTTACTGAGTTGGTGTGCGGCTACTATATGGGACTTCGCTTTGAAGAGCTGTTTTGTCTAGTAGCTCCTTGTTAGCAATGGCTACATGGCTTCTACAATAAAGGCTCTCTTATGAACTCACAAATTTTCATGGCTTCTCCATCACTGAATACCCGACTTTCAAGAAGGTCCAGTCTCTGGCAGAGGAGCTCGGACCCCACAGTTGGCATAGTGGAGCAAAATGAAGGAACTGAGTTCCTACAGACACTATTAAACAGATGAACATACATGCAAGGAGAGGAGAATGAGAAAGGAGAAGGAAAAAAAATCTTTAAAGAAATAATGTCTGAAAACTTTTGGAATTTGATGATAAATTTCAATTTACACATCAGGAAGATCAACATATTCTAAGTAGAATATAGATAAAAAGATCCATATGGAGATACTTTATAATAAAAATATTGAAAGATGAAGACAAACAGAAAATCTTGAAAAGATGACTAGTCATGCATAAGGGAACTCCACAGGATTAACAGATTTTTTTATCTGAAACAATGGAGAAGAGAATGGGATTATATATTTAGAGTACTGAATGTAAATAAAATAATGATAAACCCTGTCAGCCAAGAATCATATTTCCAGGAAATTATCTTTTACAAATGAAGATAAAGAAGAAGAGCAAGAATTTGTTTCCAGCAGATCCACCTTACAAGAAACACTAAACGATGTTCTTTAGGCTGAAAACAAGTGACCCCAAGCTACGTTGCATCTACATGATAAAACAAAGAACAACAATAAAGGCAACTTATATAATTATATACTAGTACCAATTTATTTAAAAAGCAATTGTATAAGATCATATATATAATATATAGTTATAAGTAATTATATAATTAATAGATAAGTATATTTTTGAGCCTATAACATATAGAAATGACATCGGAAAAGAAGTGCAGGTGGGTGGGATCAAAGCTGTGTTAGAATATGAAAGTGACACCAGATAGTAACCTGAATCCATAAGAACAAATTAAGGAAACCAAAAAAGATAAATAAAGAAGTCAATATAATGAACACATTATATTTTCTTTCCTTTTTAATCTCAGCTTCTTTAAAATACATAACATTATATAAAGTAATAATTAAAATAATATATTTTGTGTTAGTAACATACATAGAGCAATATGTATAACAATAACTGTTCAAAAGGAAGACAGAATATAGCTATGTAGAAATATTTTTTACTATAATACCTTGTAGAAGTTTGAGAAGTTTTTTTTAATTCTTTATTGTTTAAAGTATTACATATGTCTCCTTTTCCCCCATTGACATCTCCCTAGCTGTTTCCACCATCCAGCACATGCCCTCACCCCTCCTGTTGTCTGTGACCATGCTTATATGCATGCATATCTCTTACCCGACCCCCTACCCCACCTCCACCTTCCCTCTGAGGTTGGACAGTCTGTTCAATACTTCTATGTCTCTGGATCTATTTTTGTTCATCAGTTTTTTTTTTGTTCATTATATTCCACAAATGAGTGAGATCATGTGATATTTCTCTTTCTCCGACTGGCTTATTTCACTTAGCATAATGCTCTACAGGTCCATCCATGCTGTTGTGAATGGTAAGAGTTCTTTATTTTTTACAGCAGCATAGTATTTCATTGTGTGGATATACAACTGTTTTTTAACCCACTCATCTGCTGATGGGCACTTAGGCTGTTTCAAATCTTAGCTATTGTAAATTGTGCTGCTATGAACATAAGGGTGCATATGTCCTTTCTGATTGGTGTTTCTGATTTCTTGGGATATATTCCTAGAAATGGGATTACTGGGTCAAATGGGAGTTCCATTTTCAGTTTTTTGAGGAAACTCCATACTGTTTTCCACAGTGGCTGCACCAGTCTGCATTCCCACCAGCAGTGCAAGAGGGTTCCTTTTTCTCCACATCCTCACCAGCATTTGTCATTTGTTGATTTGTTGATGACAGTCATTCTGAGAGGTGTGAGATGGCATCTCATTGTCATTTTGATTTGCATCTCTAGGATGATTAGTGACTTTGAGCATGTTTTCATGTGTCTCTTGGGCTTCTGTATGACTTTTGGAAAGTGTCTATTTATGTCCTTTGCCCATTTTTTGATTGCATTGTTTATCTTCCTTTTGTTAATATGTATGAGTTCCCTATAAATTTTGGAGATTAGGCCCTTATCAGATATAACATTGGCAAATATATTCTCCCATGCAGTGGGCTCTCTTATTGTTTTGTTGATGGTTTCCTTTGCTGTGCAGAAGCTTTTTATTTTGATGTAGTCCCATTTGTTTATTTTCTCCTTAGTTTCCATTGTCTTAGGAGGTGTATCTGTAAAGATATTGCTATGATAAATGTCTGTTTCTTTGCTGCTTCCAAGATTTTTATGGTTTCCCGTCTGACATTTAAGTCCTTTATCCATTCTGAGTTTATATTTGTGTATGGTGTAAGTTGGTGATCTAGTTTCATTTTTTTGCATGTATCTGTCCAATTTTTCCTAACACCATTTATTGAAGAGACTGTCTTGACTCCATTGTATGCTCTTGCCTCCTTTGTCAAATATTAATTGAGCATCATGGCTTGGGTCAATTTCTGAGTTCTTTGTTCTGTTCCTTTGGTTTATATATCTTTTCTTGTGCAGGACCAGGCAGTTTTGAGAACAGTAGCTTTGTAATATAGCTTGATATCTGGTATTGTGATCCCTCCAACTTTGTTCTTCTTTCTCAAGATTGCTGCAGCTATTCGGGGTCTTTTATATTCCATAAGAATTTTTGGATAGTCTGTGAAATATGCCGTTGGTATTTTAATGGGGATTGCATTGAATTTATAGATTGCTTTGGGTAGTATGGATATTTTAATGATGTTGATTCTACCAATCCATGAACACGGTATATTCTTCCATTTGTTTATGTCTTCCTCTATCTATTTTTTCAATGATGTCCTGTAGTTTTCAGAATATAGGTCTTTTACCTCCTTAGTTAAGTTTATTCCTAGGTATCTTAATTTTTTTATTGCAATGATAAATGGGATTGTTTTTTTTTGTTGTTGCTGTTTCTCTTCCTGTGAGTTCATTATTGGTGTATAAAAAAGTCAGATTTCTGGGTGTTAATTTTGTATCCTGCTACATTGCCAAATTCATTTATCAACTCTAGTAAAGTTTTCTCATAGAGTCTTTGGGGTTTTCTATGTACAATATCATGTCATCTCTGAATAATGACAATTTTTCTTCTTCATTTCCAATGTGAATGCCTTTTATTTCTTCTTGTCTGATCTTTATGACTAGCACTTCCAGTACTGTGTCAAACAGGAGTGGTGGGAGTGGGCATCCCTTTATTGTTCCTGTTCTTGGGGGCAATGGTTTTAGCCCATTGAGTATGATGTTGGCTATAGGTTTGTCATATAAGGCTTTTATTATGTTGAGGTATGATCCCTCTATTCCCATTTTGCTGAGAGTTTTTATCAAGAAAGCGTGTTAGATTTTGTGAAATGCTTTTTCTGCATCAATTGATATAACTATGTGATTTTTGTCTCTCAATTTGTTTATGTGATACATCATGTTTATTATTTTGCAGATATTGTAGCATCCTTGCATCCCCAGATAAATCCCACTTGGTCATGGTGTATGATCTTTCTAAGGTAATGCTAGATCTGATTTGCTGGGATTTTGTTGAGGATTTTAGCATCTGTATTCATCAGAGATATTGGCCTGTAATTCTCTTTCTTTGAAGTGTCTTTATCTGGTTTGGGGATTAGGGTAATGCTGGTTTCATAGAATGAGCTTAAAAGTATGCCTTCCTCTTGAATTTTTTGGAATAGTCTGAGGAGGAGAGGTTTTAGTTCTTTGAATGTTTGGTAAAACTCCCCTGTGAAGCCATCTGGCCCAGGGCTTTTGTTTGCTGGAAGTTTTTTGATTACGGCTTCAATTTCCTCCATAGTTACTGGCTTATTCAGATTTTTTTTGATTCTTCCTGATTGAGTTTTGCAAGGTTGTATTTTTTTAGGAATATGCTCATTTCTTCTAGGTTCACTAGTTTTTTGGAATAGAGTTGTTCATATTATTTTTTACAATCCTTTGTATTTCTATGGAGTCTGTTGTTATTTCGCCTCTTTCATTTCTGATTTTGTTTATTTGGGTCCTATCTCTTTGTTTCTTGGTGAGCCTGGCTAGAGGTTCATCAATATTGTTTATCCTTTCAAAGAATCAGCTCTTATTTTTATTGATCTTTTGTATGGTTGTGTTTTCTTTTCCTCTATGTTGTTTATTTCTGCTCTGATCTTTATTATTTCCTTCCTTCTGAGTACTCTGGGATTTTCTTGTTGCTCTCTTGCTAATTTTTAAGTTGTGGAGTTAGATAATTTATTATCATTTTTTTCTTTTTCTTTTCTTTTCTTTCTTTCTTTTCTTTTCTTTTTTTTTTTTTTTTTTTTTTTTTTTGAGATAGACCTGCAATGCTATGAACTTCACTCTCAGGACTGCTTTCACTGTGTTCCATAGATTTTGGATTGTTGTGTTTTCATTGTCATTTGTTTCCAGAATGCTTTTTATTTCTTCTTTGATCTCTTTGATAACCCAATCATTGTTTCATATCATGTTATGTAGCCTCTAAGTATTTGACTTTTTTCATTTTTTATTGTAGTTGATTTCTAATTTAGTTTGAAAAGTTTTAAATGAGTTTCTGGGTTTATATTAGAAGGTTAGTAGAAAGAATTAACTTTATCACAGAATGTTTCCATGTAAAGATAAAACTACATTATTAATTAGCTATAAATAAAGGGATTTCAAAAAAGAGCAGAGATATGTACTAGTTCTCTCTCTTTCTCTGGAGGCTACCATATTAGAATACATTTTTTTAAAGTGTATTTTATACTTTCTCTGAGGAAGTGATCTCAGAGTCTGAAGGTGAAGAGATATGTCATCTTTCTTTCCTTTTTTTTTTTTTAACTTTGTAAGTTTATTTTTTTCTACCAACTGACTGAAAAAGGATGATCCATAAAGAAAATATTTTCCACCAGGAGCAAAGCTGGAAAAACATATACTCAGGTAGGCTGAAACAGGGATAGTTTAAAGCAAATTGCTAAAGGTGTTTTAGACTCAACATCAAATAGGTAAATAAATAAGCTCTTGAATTTCAGTTTGAAAGTAAATATGTGATTTCCTTAAAAAGGAAAAATGAGTTATAGGTCACTAGAAAATAATTTAGAAAAACACACAATATTTATTTTATTTGTTTTTGTGTTTATTGTGATAAGAACACTTAACACAAGACCTACTCTTCTGACAAATTTTTAGCTGCTCGATGTGGAATTATTAACCATATTATGTTATTAGCTATATTGTTGGCACAACACTTCATACTAGATCTCTAGGGTTTATTTCTCTTGTGTAACTGAAACTATATACCATTAAGAACAGTAACCCTTCATTTATTGGTTTGCTCTGAAATATTTTTCCAAAAAAGTGTTATTCGTTTTAAGGTTTGCTAAACATCATTCAAGTTTGGCTATTTTTATAAAGAAAGCTGTATTTGAACTGTATTGGTAATCCGTGAACATAAATACTTCAGTATTTTTGCAATGTCTGGAGAGAAGCTTTGTTCTTGAGGAAAACTATGCAATACATACATCTTGCAACCTAGTAAAAGAATGTGAAATAACAGGTAAGGTTTTAGAAAATAGAATGACCACACTGACCCTGAAATTATATTATAACAGACATGAATAGTCCAAGCCAGTTTGGCTCAATGGATAGAGTGTTGACCTGCGGACTGAAGGGTTCTGGGTTAGATTTCTATCAAGGGCACATGCCAGGGTTGCAGGCTAGGTCCCCAGTAGGGGGCCTGCAGCAGGCAGCCAAGCAGTGATTCTCTCTCATCATTGATGTTTCTATCTTTCTCCTTTACCCTTCCTCTCTAAAATCAATTAAAATATATTAAAACACACACACAAACACACAACACACACACACACACACACACACACACACACACACCAGGCATAAATAGCATGCTTTACTTTACTAGACTTCATGAGGTTATTTTTTTCATTCACATCTGGAATTTGATCAATGTTTATTTAACATTTTTATAAAGAGAAATACACTTTTCAATATTATTGATTTTTATGCTTATAAAACATTAACATTTTTATTTTCTCCATCTAAGGCAACAGTACAATCCAAATGAGAGTGAGTGTGAATAGCCCCAGAATGGTGATAATAGAAAGGAGTTAAAGAATTGGTAGGTAATTTGACCTTTACTTTCATGCAATAGACTAGTTACTCTCTTCTTTTTTTGTAACTGATTTTCAGTCATGGGAATTTATATTCTTCTTGCTATTCATTAAAGTTTTAATCTAATATTAATTTTAATAATATAAAGGAATGAAAGAAAATGACTTTGAATTAGACTTGTTCAATATCACTATGTGTTACTTGGGTTTTGCAATCTTTAGAGACTGATATTTCATTTGCACATTACCCATTTTAAAATTCAATGACAATTTCAGCTTTCAAAATATAGAGGCAAAAAGTTTTCAAGACAGTGTTTTCTAGTTGGGTTAGCTCAAATATTTGGGATTGTATTATTAATATCTTATTTCCAGCCTGTACCTTGACTGGCATACTTCTTTATAAGTGAATCAATTCTATATATAAAAGGTAACCATTTCAAATCTGGTTTGTTCTCTTGGGAATATTTGATTTTAAATCATAGTATTTTTTCTCTCATTATGCCAGGGGTCATTGAAGCTACTATACTTCTCCCATTTTTGGCAGACAGGAGAGTATCTTTCCTAGGTAGGATAGGTATACATTTCATTCACGTCCTTGGAATAGAAATTGAGCTGCAACATAATATTGCAGTGTGATATCATGCAAAGAGGCTTGGATTTGGGGTTATATTATTCTCTGAAAAGAGAAAGATGAGTATAGGTCCAAAAATAGCTGCATTTGATTCTTGGTTCAATTATTAGTGAGCTGTGAATTTGAGCAACTTATTTAGCATTTTAAGCCTGTTTAGTTCTCTGTTAAATAATGATGATACTGACCTTATGGAGTTATTTTGAGGAATAAATAAAGTGAATGAATATGAAAAATTGACCACATATGTGTTTAACAAATATTTACTAATACTATATTCCTTTAAAAAAATGTGTGCAACTTATTAGCATTGTTACTTTGATGATATTATATTAACATGTCAATACTAAGTTTGCTTATAGACAAAATTGAGATATTATTATTAAATCATTCTTAGAACTTTGAATTAAATAATATTTTCAGTATATTTTGTAAATGAACAAACCAGCTGTGTTAACTGTGGAGATATCTTAACACAGTATCTCAATTGGAATGATAATGATAATAATTGACATTTATTAAGCGCTTTTTATGTTCTTTGAACCAAGTATACTTTATATAATTTAATTCATGTAATCCTTGCAACAAATCTATAAATTGGTTGAATTTGCAATGTGTCTACCTATAAGGTAGATATCACTATTATCCCAATTTTACATATTGGGAAAACTGGATCATAGAAAGATTATACAACTAATAAGGGTGTGAACCAAGAGTCTATAAACTGCAATATTAGCTCAGGCATTCCATCTGGTTATAGGGCTATATTCTTCAGATAGTGTTGGGGGTGAGGTACAGGTGGGTGGGAGTTGACTTCAAATTCAGAGAGTAGAAAAAAGTGGAGGAAAGAGATCACAAAATGTATAATGTGAGTGAGAAATATTTATAATGGATAAAAGAGAAGGCTTTATGTTTGGCCTGATTGTAAGCTGTTGACATCGGGATGATATAAGAGGCTAACTAGTAGTTGAACATCTTATGAGATTGGCTAGGGTTACATTTTTGGCTTTTTCTGGTTTGGGTCTAAGTTGAAAGTGGAGACACAAATTAGGGAAGCTGTCAGTTTTTTAATCAAGCCCTGGCCATTTTATGCCAATTGTTACAGAAGTCTTTGTTTAGCTTCTAGGATTGCCACTAGAGATAGCAATCTCTGTTTCTACAAGTTTGACTTATAGCAGGCTGACTTCCTGGGTTGTTGATTATAGATTACAGTTGGTTTCCTGAGTAGGTTGCTGCAGGTTGTGGATCAAAATTCTGTTTTTATGTATGGTCTGACCATTGTCTGTTTGTATATTCAATTTCTCAATAGATTTAAAACAAAATATAAAACTCCCTTATCTATGGGGGAAAAAACACACACACAGAATAAACAAATTTGAAAAAAATATTGGACTGTGAAAAATAATTATAAAACATATGAGAACATATAATAACATATATACTTATCTTCAAAAGAGCTTTAACAACTTATAAAGAAATTATTAAACATCTCAATAAAAAAGTAATCAGGGTAATAACAGATAATTCACACATACCAGTAAAAAATATATATATGTACATACATAAATTCTATCTAATAAAAGAGTAATATGCAAATTGACCATCACTCCAACACACAAGATGGCTCCATGTGGACACAAGATGGCCACCACAAGATGGCCAGCAGGGGAGGGCAGTTGGGAGGGACCAGGCCTGCAAGGGAGGGCAGTTGGGGGTGATCAAGCCAGCAGGGGAGGGCAGTTAGGGGTGACCAGGCCGGCAGAGGAGGGAAGTTGGAGGCGACCAGGCCTGCAGGGAAAGGCAGTTAGGGGCAAACAGGCTGGCAGTGGAGCAGTTAGGCATCAATCAGGCTGGCAGGGGAGTGGTTAGAGGGTGATCAGGCTGGCAGGCAGAAGCAGTTAGGGGCAATCAGGAAGGCAGGCAGGCGAGCAGTTGGGAGCCAGCAGTCCTGGATTGTGAGAGGGATATCCAACTGCCCGTTTAGGCCCAATCCTACCAGGATCGGGCCTAAACGGGCAGTCGGACTTCCCTTGAGGGGTCCCAGATTGGAGAGGGTGCAGGCTGGGCTGAGAGACATACCCCCCCACCCCCCCCCCCCCCGGTGCATGAATTTCGATATATATATCACTTCAAATAAATGAAAATTTAATAAGATTTAATTTTTAGTCTATTACATTGACAAATTCTAAAATAACAGACAAATTGAGTGTCAGCATGGGTTAAAAGAAACACTGTTACACTGCTAATGGTAGTGTAAATTGGTCCAACTTTACTGAAAGGCAATTTGGCAACTCTATCAAATGCCTTAAATATATGCCTTTTCGGTAGGGCCAGAAATGCTCTTCTAGAAATTTATCCTAAGAAATAATGAGGCAAATGCACATATATGAAGGGAGAATAGATGGATTCAAGTCATATAGTCTATGATTCCAACTATAATAGATTCATCAAATAAATTATGGTACATTAAATGTGGTCCTTAAAATGGTGATACAGAAATATATTAAGTATGTAGAAAGAGATGTATTAGGTCTTAAATTAGCATAATATAGTTGAGAAAACAACCTGAAACACTAAACATATAAAAACAAACTATTGTATTTGAATGGTTCACTGATTTTGAAAATGTTTCAGTAGTATTATTTTGTTTATCAGTAATTTCTAATTTTCAACAATGAATGAATATATGAGTATACCTGAAAAACAGTATTAGTGCTTTTAGAATAAAACTAAAGAAGAAAACATATAACCCTAACCGGTTTGGCTCAGTGGATAGAGCATTGGCCTGTGGACTGAAAGGTCCTAGGTTTGATTACGGTCAAGGGCATGTACCTTGGTTGTGGGCACATCCCTAGTGGGAGTTGTGCAGGAGGAAGCTGATTAATGTTTCTCTTTCATTGATGTTTCTAACTTTCTATCCCTCTCCCTTTCTCTCTGTAAAAAATCAATAAAATATATTAAAAACATTAAGTTAAAAAAGAAAACATCTATAGTTCACAATCTCTCCCAGTAGAAAATACCTATTGATATTTTAAAAAATATTTTAATTGATTTTTAGAGAGAGGGATATAAAGATAGAAACACTGATGAGAGACAAGCATCGATTGACTGCCTCCTGCAAGCCCCCTACTGGGGATTGAGACAGCAACCCATGCATATGCCCTGACCAGAAATCAAACTGGCAACCTCTTGGTTCACTGGATGATGCTCAACAACTGAACCACACCAGCCAGGCCCTATTGACATTTTCAAAAGTAACCCACGCACATTATTGTAACATTTAAATTAATGTTCAAAAAGTTTATAATGAGAGCTTCCTCTTCTGCTCACCTGTCCCTCCTCCAAAGATAGTTTGTGTTAACAGAATCTTACATATCATTTGGTAACATTTTTTAAAGGGGGGAAGAGGCATCCATAGATCAAAAAAGAGGGGAAAAAATTAACCAACAATTCTGAAGTTAGTTGGCCCAGGAAATAAGCCCCACCTTCAGTTTCTCTTTAGCTCTTGTCTAAATTCCCAAGTTTCCAACTCATTGGCTTCATATTAGAATGTTCTAAATCATTATCTTACAATTTATATTAAAAATATAGCTTTTCATAAGTCTTTACGTTCAAATATCTTTTCCCACTCAAATTAGAGGTACATTTAAAAAAGTACAGCATTTCCATTTGTTGTCGTCCCAATGTATGATAGCATTGTTTCACAGATCACTTACAATGTTAAAAATTCTTCCCACAATTGCATTTGACACAGGAATTGAAATGGAAAACTGAACATATTTAAACAAATTTAGAGTGCAATTTCTGTGCTAAATGCAAGTTTTAATTCTTTTACTGTTATTTCCTCAAGAGAAATGATCATTCATGTCCAAAGCACAGAGTTTCTTATAAAGAGAACTTGGAGTGGGCTCTTATTTTTGTGATGAAAGCATTCAGATACGAATTCATCAAAAGAAGGAAATGACACATGATGAGGAAAACACAAAGCACCCAGAACAATTTATGGTGGATTTTCCAAAAGAAATGACCTCTCTCTAACTGTGAGAGCTCTTATATTCATATTTAATTTTTCATAAGTAAACTTACTGACTACACATAAGTGGTAAATAGTTATTTTGCAATGTGTATAAAGCTCTTGCTGAAAAACTATAAAGATTTTTTTTCTCCAAAACAATTTGGAACTAAATTAAAGAAAAATTATTGACAGATGGGAGATTTTGTCTAATAAAATTTCCAAATACTCCTTATCTTAAAAGAGTGTTGCAAATATCAGAGCTGGACGAGAATCTAAGAGCTATAAGGTTTACTGGAGGAAAGTCCTGTGGTCCTGCTGCACACTGGCATATGCCTCAGAGCATGGCTTCTGACTGGGAGGTTGGCCCTCTAGGCTGCATTATGAAGAAGCACCATTGCCTCCCATCATGCACCAAAGTGTTGTGGGTTTGATTTCCTGTCAGGGGACATATTCAGGTTGAGGTTTAGATTTCCGGTTGGGGCACATAGGGGAGGCAACTGATCCATGAATTTCTCTCACATCAATGTCTTTTTCTAATATCCTCAGGTGAGGATTAAAAAAAGAGGCACCAATGCATTGATTACATTCTGAGAAACTTGTGGGTAATCAGCTCAGTTGTACAAGTGCCCTTGACTTTGACTGGAGAATATTATCGTCAGCTCTACAATAATCTCTGTAACTCCTGCCATATATTGCCATGTCTGTCACTCCTGTGTCCTGGATTATGGACACAGAGCTGTCTACAGTGAGGTGCTTTCAGGTGAGGCGGTGCTTTCCCTAGCTTACAAAATACAGACGTCTGTGCAATAGACAGGTGGCACATTGAAGTGGGGCTTATTAAGGACCTTACTCCCACTGCTAGGACACCAGCTTCATTAGAAATAACTTCTTCCAGGACTGCTTTGGCCTCAAATTGTTACCTCCATGACTGTTTGTTCCTAGTTCTATTGATCTTCTGAAGTAGATTTGAAGTACTGACTTATGGATAGCATTTTCAGAAGTCTACAACCTCATGAATATCTAGAAGATATTCCATCACCATCCTTTCCTTAAAGGATTACTAAGTCATCATGGTCTGGCACCATATTATGTCTTGATTTGGCAGCACTACATAAGACCTTTGGAGTTCCTGTCTCCTGGATATTATTCTCTGATTGATGGCACAGCTATCCACCAAAAGCTGGAAAACTACCTCCTACTGATGAAATTTCTCTCCATAATGTAAATCAGTTATAACTCAGTCTTCTCCTTAAAAATTGGCCTTTTCAAAATAATCAAGGATGCTTTTCCCCTATAATAGCCGAGCTGCATGTAGTATATGTTGAATATTCCAGGGGATACCATTTGCATGGTAATATGAGTGTTTCCAATGGAGTTGAGCAATATGGTGCTTACACTGACTACTTAGGGGTGTCACATCTAACCAAGATGTAGATGATCAGAGAAGGTATCCCAGAAATAATACAAAGAGATCCCCTGAAAAACACCAGTTCCACTTAAATGCCTGTCATTTTCCTATTTATGGTACTTGTCATATCTACACTAATAAAAGAGAAAGATACAAATTGACCATACCTCCGTGACACCCAATAGCCAATCAGGAATGAGTAAGCAAATTAACCCAACAAAGATGGTGGGTTAATTTGCATATGCAGGCACCAAACGGTCAGGGGCAGGGCAGCACCAAACGGCCTGGGTCTTGGGGATGGGCGCCAAGCCCGCAGCCTCCCGGGACCATTGCTGGCCCCAGGAGGTGAGGGCGGCCACGCAGCTTGACAGAAGACAGCAGGGCCTGCTTGGCTGTAGCTATGGTATGGAGCAGGCAGGCCCCCGCAGAGAGCAGAGAACCATGGGGAGTGGGCCTAAGCCATCAGTAGGACATTCCCTGAGCGCTCCCAGATTGGAGAGGGTGCAGGTCAGGCTGAGGGACCCCCAACCCCCGTGCATGAATTTCATGCACAGGGCCTCTAGTTGTAGTATAATTGGTTATCTTACTTATTTGCCTCCTTGAATATACCTTGATTTTCATAAAGGCAGTGTTTACTCACATTCTACAACCAACTGATAGCAAAGTGCCTTGCATGTTTTAAGCCTTATTGTTGATAAACCACAAGTGTTGGTGAAGATGTGGAGAAAAGAGAATTCTAGTGACTGTTGGTGGGAATGCAGACTGGTGCAGCCACTGTGGAAAACAGTATAGAGTTTCCTCAAAAAATTAAAAATTGGAACTGTTTTTTTGATCCAGCAATCTCACTTCTGGGAATATATCTTAAGAATCCCAGAAAACCAATCAGAAAAAAATATATGCACCCCTATATTTATAGCAGCATTATTTACAATAGCCAAGATCTGGGAACAGCCCAAGTGGCCATAACCAGATAAGTGGATAAAAAAGCTGTGGTACATTTACACAATGGGATACTATGCAAATGTGATAAAGAAGCAACTCTTAGCCTTTGCAACAGCATGGATAGACCTGAAGAGTATTATGCTAAGCAAAATAAGCTAGTCAGAGAAAGCCAAATACTATGTGATCTCACTAATATGTGGAGTCTAATGAACAAAAGAAACTGATGAACAAAATGGAACAGAAGTATGGACACATGGACCAGACTGTTGGGTGCCAGAAGGGAGGGTGGTTCAGGTGACTGGATAAAGAAGATGAAGGTATTAACTAAAGAACATATATGTATGCCCCTTGGACACAGGAAATAGTATGGTGAAGGCCAAGGGAGGGGGAGGCAAGGATAGCTGGAGGCAAGCAAAGGGGGAAGAATGGGGACATCTGCAATAATGTTGACATTAAAAAATATTTTCATAAAAAAGACTTATTGCTGAAAATATAAACTAAAATACATTCAGCGGTATGATTTAGTTATGTTCTTTGGATATGATATTAGACATTAAGGCCAACTAAGAGTCCAGCAGTATCATAGGCAATCTTGAATTTGATCCTCCTGAGTCCGTGTCTTTTTTTTTTTTTTCAATGTTGGGAATCAGACAAACAGTCCTGAATTATCAGATCACCAAGAATGATACTTAGATTTTTGATAGACATCCACCAGCCTGTAAATACTATAAATGCAAGGATTATACTTATTAATTAATTTATTCTATTATTCATTTACTAGAGGCCCAGTGCACAAATTGGTGCCTTGGTGGGGTCCCTCAGCCTGGTTTGTGGGATCTGGCCTAAACTGACTCTCCGACATCCCCCGAGGGGTCCCGGATTGCAAGAGGGTGCAAGCCAGGCTAAGGGACCCTCACAGGTGCATGATCGGGGCTGGGGAGGGATGCGGGAGATTGGTCAGCAGGTGAGGGACTGCAGGAGGGCTCCAGGGTATGTCCAGCCGTCTTGCTCAGTCCTAATTGGCTGGACCCCAGCAGCAAGCTAATCTACTGGTCAGAGTACCTGCCTCCTGTTGGTCAATGCACATCATAGCTAACAGTTGAGCAGCCTTAGCATATCATTAGCATATTACACTTTGGTTGAACGGCCAACAGGTCGACTGGACATTTAGCATATTAGGCTTTTATTATGTAGGATTTAAATCTATATTGTTTAACTTTTATATTTCAGGCCCTATATACTAGGTTTAAATATTCATTAGTGTCTAAAATGGTCATAGTCCCCATACACATAGAATTTATGGCCCAGTAGCATAGTTGGGAATACAGATATTGAAAAAAATAAAAACAGAGTTACAAATTTTAAATGCTAGGAAGAAAGAGAATATAGTCTCATAGATAACTGCAAGATTACAATTCTATGCTTAGCAAAATGTCAATTTTAAAAAACATTAAGTAAAGACATGCTTACTAAAATAAATATTGGAATAATTAGTCACCAGAAGACTATTAGTTATTGAAAAATATAAGACAATAATTTTTAGGTCAAAGAAAGTGATCTCTGATAGAATGGTTTAGTTGCAAGTAAAAATGGGGATCAAAGGAAGTATATATGTGAGGTCAATATAAATGAACACTGAATCTATAAAACAAAAATAATAACATCTGGGGGTTCATATAAATAGAAAAAATAATTTAAATTTTCAGATAACCAAAATTAAAAATCATAAAACTATAAGCTTTAAATTGGAATGGGTGGAATTAATGGGGTAAAAGTTCAAATACATTTTCAAAGAAGAGGTTAAGATAATTAAATAATTATGAACTTTAATAAGATAATTGTTCATGTTATAACTTCTAATATTACCACAATAAGAGTGAAGACAGAGGGTCTAAATTTTATAATAATAATGGATGAAAACATTATTAAAATATTCAAAATTCAATAAATAAATAAGAAAAGATGTAAAAACAAAGATGACAAACAGAAAGTGTGATATGATAGCATAAAGAGCTCCAAATATATCAGTAGTTATTCTGCATATAAATGGAGTAAATGCCCTAGTTAAAAAAAAAAAAAAAAAAAAAAAAAAGAGAATCTGACTTGGAACAAAAGTTTGTACTGTTTACAAGAAATAAATCTAAAATATATGGATAAAGAAAGTGTTAAATCAATGGACGGAAATGATGTCATTAAGTTCTAGTTTTAAGAAGTTGATATAATCTATATGAATAAGGGAGAAATATGGTAATTGACTGTCACTCTGCAAAACGCCCACAGCCAATCAGGAGGGAATATGCAAATTAGCGGGACAAAATGGTGGCTGCCACGGAGCCGGCCTGAGCAAATGGGAGGCTTGGGTTGCCTGGGCTGGCCGCTGAGGGAGGGGCCTGCAAATGGCCCTCAGCCCCTCACCCAAGTTGGCCACACCCCCATGGGGTGAGGGTCCCCACTGGAGGGCGTGGCAAGCCTGCAAACATTTATCAGCCCCTCACCCCGGCTGGCCAGGCACCCCAGCGGGGACCCTCACCCTGAAGGGGGTGTGGCCAGCCTGAAAACAGCCCTCAGCCCCTTACCCAGGCAGGCCACACTCCCCCAGCAGGGACCCTCACCCCATTGGGGTGTGGCTGGCTTGCAAACCACAGCAGGCCTCTTGCCCAGGCCACTCTGCCCCCTAAGGAAACCCCCATCCTGATCTGGGACACCCTTCAGGGCAAACCAGCTGGCCCCCACCCATGCAACAGGCTTCTATATATACTAATAAAAGGGTAATATGCTAATTAGACTGGGAGACTTTCCAGGAGACCTTATGGATGTTCTTCTGGACAAAGCCATGGTGGCGGGCCAAGGTAGAGTCAGTTGGGGCCAAGAGGGGAGGGCAGTTGTGGGTGATCAGGCCAGGATGGGATGGTGGTTGTGGGTGATCAGGCTGGTGGGGAGGCTGTTGGGGGTGATCAGGCCAGCGGGGAACAGTTGGGGGAGAGCAGGCTGGCAGGGGGGGCAAGCAGGCCAGTAGGGGGGGCAGTTAGGGGTGATTAGGATGGCAGGGGGAGCAGTTGGGGGTGATCAGGCTGGCAGAGGGGTACGAGCAGCCTGGCAGGCAGAGTAGTTAGAGGCCATCAGGCAGGCTGGCAGGTGAGTGGTTAGGAGCCAGCAGTCCTGGATTCGAGAGGGACCTAAACCAGCAGTCGGACATCCCCCGAGGGGTCCCAGATTGGAGAGGGGGCAGGCCAGGTTGAGGGATACGCCCCCGTGCACAAATTTCATGCACCAGGTCACTAGTTATATTCATAAGAAACAAAAGAGACTTTAAGGCAAATAGAATTAGTAAAATTAAAAGGAATCACTTAAAAATGATAAAATATTCAATGACCATAATGATATAGCAGTTTTAAAATTGCATGTCTTTATTTGCAAAAAACTCAAATTATTCAAACCAAAAATTGACAGAAATACAATGAAGAATTGATAAACCTCTAAAGTCAGAAAATTCAACAGTTCAGAAAGTGATAGAAAAGCATTTAAAAACATCAGGATATAAAATTTTTAAAAAAACAACATTAACAAAGTTGATTCATCAACTGAAAAAATGTATATTAATTTTAATTATGCACAGATCATTTATAATATATTTAGCACATGTCTAAACACAAACTCTTTCAGAATATTAAATAAACTATTTTCCAATACAATTTACAAGACTGGCATTACTCTGACAGCAAAAGCAGACCAACAGAAAAGAAAACAACAAAACAATATCTCTCATGAACATACATGTAAATATTTTCAACAAAATTTTAGTAAATCGTACCCAACAATATATAAAAATATAACATATTAATATTATGCCCAATTTGGATTTGTCTCAGGAATGCAATATTGTTTTGACATTTAAATACCAATTCATGTAATTCATATTATTTACAGACTAAACACACACACAGATACACACACACACACACACACACACACACAACATGACAACAAAATGAAGTGATAGTCTCAGCAGATACAGGGAAAGCATTTAACAAAACCCAACATCCATTACTGATAAAAGGTTCCCAGAAAGCAAGGAATAGATGTCCTTAATCTGATAAATGTCATCTATGAAAAACTTTCAGCTGACATCATTCTTAATTGTGGGAAAAAAAAGAAGAATATTTCCTCCTAAGATCATGAACAAAGTAAGGGTATTCACGCACACAACTTCTTTTTAACATTCTAGTGGAGGTTCCAATCAGTCCACTAAGGTAAAAAAAGTTAAATGACATTGAAAAGGAAGAAGTGAAATTGTCTTCATTTTCAGAAACACAATTGTTTATGTAAAATATCTTATGCAATCCATAATAAATAACCTACTAAATCTAATATGTGAGGTTAGCAGAGTTGTGGGATATAAGATCAACATACAGAAATAATTTGTTTGCTATGTACTAGTAATCAGTAATTGAAATACTATTTGCAGTAGCATCAATAATATTAAATACTTAGAGATAAATCTGACAAAAAAATGTACAGAGACTTTATAAGGAAAAATAGAAAATGCTGAGAGGAATTCAGCCCAAAAAGAATGAAGATACAATGTCCAAAGACTATAAGACTCAATATTGTTAACCTGTCATTTCTCTTTAAATTAGTCTAAGGCAGGGGTGGGCAAACTTTTTGACTCGAGGGCCACAATGGGTTCTTAAACTGGACCAGAGGGCCGGAACAAAAGCATGGATGGAGTGTTTGTGTGAACTAATATAAATTCAAAGTAAAGGAGTGGAGGGGAGAGCAAGAGAACCGGATAGAACAGCCGGATCCAGCCCGCGGGCCGTAGTTTGCCCACGGCTGGAAGGAGTCAGTGTAATAGTAGTCAAAATCTCAGAAGGAATTGTTTGACAGGCTGATTTTAACATTCACATTGAAATGTAAAGTATCTAGAGTAGGCAAAACAAAATTGAAAATAAAGTAGTAGAATTGTATTCTGATTTACCTTATAACTGTAGTAACCAAGATAGGGTGTTTGGGCATGAAAATCACCAAATAGGTAAATAGAAACTCATTGAGTCCAGAATAGACCTGCAAATATATACATAATTATGAATTTAATAAATATTTATTTTTAATTTAATTTAATATTTATTTAATAAATTCAAAAATAGTGGAGAAATATTTGAAGAGATATTTTATAAAGTGATATATAGATTGCAAGTAAGCACATGAAAAGATGCTCAACATTTTTAACCATTAGGGGAAGGCAAATTAAAACACCAAGGATAGCCCTGGCCAGTGTGGCTCAGTTGGTTGGATGTCATCCCATACACCAAAAAGTTGTTGGTTCTATTCCCTGTCAGGGTACATGCCTGGGTTGCAGGTTCAGTACCCCATAGAGGACAAGCAGGAAGCAGCCAATCAATGTTTCTTTCTTACATCGCTGTTTCTCTCTCTCCCTCTCCCTTCGTCTCTTTGTAAAAAATCAATTAAAATATTAAAAACTAAATACCAAGGATATATGTGCACACCTATTAGAATGACTAATGCTAAAAAGACTAACAATAACCAAGTATTGGCAAGAGTATAAAACAACTGAACTCTTGTATACTGCTGGTGGGAGAGTCAAATTGTACAATTATTTTGAAAACTAATTTGGCAATTTCTTAGACAATTTCTGTATTTACCCTAGAGAAATTCAAATATTTATTTATATTCATACACATGCACCAATATTCAGAGTAGCTTTATGTGTAATAGTCAAAAGCTCTACACCACCCAAATGCCCATCACGAAGTGAAAGAATAAACAAATTGTCAATTTAATATCAATATAATGAAATATTTTTCAGTAGTATAAATATCAAACATTGATATGTAGAGCATTGACAAATATCAAAATAAAACTATTGAGTGAAAACATGTAGATCATGAAGAGTGCATACTGATTTTATAATTCCAATTATATAAAATTTAGACAATACAAAGTAATCTATTGTGATAGAAAGTAGTTCCATGTTTGCCAGGGGATTAAAAGTGAGATTAAGGATGGGTTAAAGAGAGACATTATGAAGGGACAAGAGAGTAATTTTCAGGGTGATGGGTATGTTCACAAACTTCATTGTAGTGACAGTACAATAGTGTGTGTGTGTCTCTCTCTGTATAAATATACACACACATTTACATGCATTGAGCAAAATGTACTTTTTAGTGTATATATATTTATACTGTACTAAATTTTTGAAAACTTCTGAGGACTAGACTATAAATTTAAATTTCAACACTAATCATGGACTATAAAGGCAAACAAAATAATAGCAAAAGCAAAACCTAAAAATATAGTACTATATAAAAAAGATAATACATTATGTACATTATATTCAAGCTAAGAGATTACAGTGAAAAATTATTAATTTTCAAAATATATAGAAAAAACATTTGACAAAAGTCAACACACACTTTTTATTTTTAAAAAATCAAAATCTTTGGAAACCTAGGAATCAGGAATCAGGGAAATCTATAATAATAAAAGCATAATATGCTAATTAGACCTGATGGCTGAACAGCAGAACGACAGTCCAGAACTTCGTGCATCGGGGCTCTAGTCTATAATAAAAGCTTTCACCAACATATTATTTAAGGATCAAATGTTATAAGCTTTCTTTTAAGTTTGTGAATCAAACAAAGGTCCCCACTGTCATCATTGTTCTCATGGCCTCGACCAATGAAATAAAGAAAAAAGAAAAGGAAAAGGTAAACAAATTTGGAAGAAAGAAATAATTCTTCACTATCCATAAAGGAAATAATGTGAATGTAGAAAATGTATAAATAAGCTATTAAAATTTACTAGAGAGTTTATATGCAAGTTCAGTATATGCAAAAATTCATATATCAATTGTATATTCATATTCCTGCAAAATTTTAGTTAATAAATTTTAAAAATTTATCATTTACATATTTATGTAAATTACCTAATGAATTAAAAAAATGTGTAAGAGCTTATAGGACATATATATATATATAATATATATGTGTGTGTAAATATAGATATGTGTGTGCATATATATATATATATATATATATATATATATATATATATGCTGAGTGGCCAGATTATTATGATCTCTGAATGCATAATAATCTGGCCACTCAGTGTATATCCTATATAATAAAAGGCTAATATGTAAATTGTCCCCTTGACCAGGAGTTCGACCAGCAGGCAGGCCAGCCAACCGCCCATGTCCCCTCCCCCTGTCCAGGCTGGCCGGACCCCACCCATGCATGAATTAATGCACGAGGCCTCATATATATATATATATATATATATATATATATATATATATATACACACACACACACACATACACACACTGAGTGGACAGATTATTATGTGTTCAGAGATCCTAATAATCTGGCCACTCAGAGTATATACTAGAGGCTGGGTGCATAAAAAATCGTGCATTGAGGATTCGTGCACTGAGGAGGGTGTCCCTCAGCCTGGCCTGAACTTCTCTAATCTGGGACCCCTCGGGAGATGTCAGACATCCCTCTCACAATCCGGAACTGCTGGATCCTAACCGCTCACCTGGCTGCCTGCCTGATTGCCCCTAATTGCCTCTGCCTGCCTGCCTGATTGCTTCTAATCACCTCTGCCTGCAGGCCTGATGGCCCCCTAACTGCTCCCCTGTCAGCCTGGTTGCTCCCTAACTGCTCCCCTGCCTTCCCCTGCCGCGACCCGCCTCCTCCACCGGGACCTGCCTCCTCCGTGCGAGGTGGTGGAAATGCCGGGACCAGCCTCCTCTGTACCATGCAGAGCCGCGGGACCCCAGGCCTCACCACGTGGGGCAGCCACCGGGCCCCGCCTCCGCTTTTATGCACTTCACTAGATGCATATATGTTTTATTTCATAATAAAAGGGTTTCTAAAGCAAATACCACCAGTCTTTATAAAACCTAGTGAGTGGTGTTTGGGTCATTTCCTTGCCCAGGCCAGACTTTTTGATATTAGTCTCTTATGAGGCATCATAGAGCCTATGAGCAAAAGAATTGGGTTGGGGGATGGTATATGCATTTTTAAGCCCACTCCAGCACTACCCATGTATCAGAATTGATCTCCCTGAAAATCGTTGTTCCTGCTTCTTACACTCACTCATACTCACAATATAAAAACTAAGGTCTCTAAACTGTGATTCCTAAGCTTTAAGAGAAAATGCAGTGCTACTTTAGCTGAAGAGAACGACTCATAACTTGAGTGTAACCAGTCATGATGGAGCACTTCACCTGCTCAGTAAAGCCTGCAGATTGTCCCTTCATGTGAACTGACAGCACCTCGAGCACTGGATGGTTTAGCAGTGAAGCAGGGAAAACTGTGTCCAAGTGAAAATAATGTGATACACAGAAATGCTCTAAATCGCTGTAATGGTAGAGAAATGTTATGGTTGGTGCAAAAGCAAGTCATTACTGGAGGCAAATGACTGAACTAAAGAAATTTGATTTCCCTGGGATTTTAACTTCATGGGTGGCTGCCTATAAGAAAACTCAATATATCTCTAAGACTTCTGCCTCTTTGTCAATTTGACTGAAATCAGCCTATGAAATCCAAATGATTTTATTCTACCAGACACTAGAAAAAATATTTGAAGGCTGTATTTTTTTCATCAAAATTCAGAATTCCTTGAAGATTATGGTTTGTTTGGCAGATTAGTTTGTGAAATCAAAAAAAAAATTCAGTTTCATATGAATATAAAGGGGAAATTTTGATCCCCAGCTGAAAGAAGTCAGATTGAGATGAAGGCTAGACAGTGAAACATCACTAGATGGTCACACACAGGAGATCTATATCTGGTCACTTAAAACATGCTAGGTTTTGGAATTAGAAAAAGTGATATAAGCTAAAAACTGAAGGGGAATATTCCAGTACCCATTCTGGTTTCAATTTCAGTTCTAGGATGGCAAGGTTATGGATTTGTTGGCTCTAGTGAAAAGATGACTGTCTGCACTACTGTGTTCTGACTCAACATTCTAAAGATAGAAAGGGTAGGTCATTAGATAAGAGATAGTCCTGACTCCCAGACCTCTCTTCCCCTAGGAAAGCAGGCTCTGATTACCTGGAAGTGAAGTGCATGAAGAAATGCTCAATGAAATTGACTACTTGAGGCCATTGGTCATGCCTTTCTTTCATTACTCTGTATTCTAACCTAACTTATACTTCCTAATATGTGAACCATCTACTCAATGATTATTGATTTGCCAACATATAGGAAGCCTGCTTATCATGGGGCTGCTGAGAAACTAACATATGGAATGTGAACACTTGTTGTTGCAATCTTTACTTCAATTGATCTCATACAGGTCATAGAAGATAGCACTTTAATTTCAAATTACAAAAATGGTATCCTGCTTACATCAAGATTTACCTCTCCCAGCCAGCATGGCTCAGTGGTTGAGCTTCAAATCTATGAACCAGGAGGTCACAGTTTGAATCCCCATCAGGGCACATGTCCAGGTTGTGGATTCAATCCCCAGTGTGGGGCATGCAGGAGGCAGCCGATAGATGATTATCTCTCATCATTGATGTTTCTCTCTCTCCCTTTCCCTTCCTCTCTGAAATCAGTAAAAAAAAGATTTACCTTATTCTAGGAAGATGATCATGAAAAATGATTAGCAAGACTCTTTCACAGTCTCCTGTAAATACTGAATGAGGATTTGGGCATCTTCCTTAAATGACTGGTCCAGGTTTAAGAGAGGCAGGAAGAAAAACAGCATACAGGGAACATCTGTTGGAGCATGTTCGCTTCATATCAATTCCAATTGACTTAAAAAAAAATGACCTTTGATTGACTTATTTAAGTGGAATCTCAGAAATAGGATGGGCTTAAGGATAACCATAAGCTCAGGACTAGCTGTCTCTCTGCATTTCCCATGGCAGTGTCCTCTTCTCTGAAATGATCACATCCTCATACTGCTTCCATCATGGAGAACAATGCCTGCAGTGGTTCCTGGCTTCACATCTACACACTTCAATGTCTGAGGAAGAAAAAAAAATACTCTTATCACAGACTTTTAAGCAAATGTGTTGAGATCCACCCTGACTGCTCATCCATGGACCAATGATGATGGATAGGAGAATGGAATTAGTTGATGACTACAAGCCAAGAAGGCTCAACCTTGAAGCTGAGAGGAGTCAGTTTTCCTCACAGTTTCCTAAATCAATACAAACAGAAGCCTGAAAAATTTTTTGATGTCATAAGAAAGAGAAAAATTATTTTGGGTAGGCAAATCAGAAGAAAAGAAAGAAGAAGAAGAAAAAAGAAAAACCTATGGTTCTCAACTTTGGCTGCATATTAGAATTACCTGGGACTATTTACAAATCCTTATGTCTAGGACAAAACCCTGGGCCAAATAAATCAGAATTTATTTGGGGGGAGAGCACAATACTTTCTAAGGCTCCACAGTTGCTTCTGATGTGCACTCCTATGACACCACTGCATTGCATGTGATCAGTGTATTACAGGAAGACAGAACTAATATCTGTCAGCTTCTTTCCTCACGTGGGGATTTTGAAGAGAGATGAGTTGGTTTTACTCCCCAAACTCTGGCAGCTTAAAGCCACCTGAGCTGACAGTTGCATTTCCCCTTACAAAGTGGCTTAAATGTAGTAGAATTGTACTTTTCTAGCCTCACAATGAACAATACTAAGTTCCAACAGTGGCTAAATCCCACGTGGGAAGCATAGAGAAAGCTATTGTAAGCACTGCTTTTTCACAGTGACAGAAAATAGAGGGAGGTTACAGTTGGGTTTAAAATACAGTTTCCTTCTCTCCACCACTAATGGTATTTATAGATATGCAACCAGGAGTTGGCTGGTCAGCTGTAGGATGGCTTTGTTTTGTTTTGTTCTCTGATTCTTATCACTATCCTTTCATCCCTTTACTACTTATTTTCTCACTCTGCTACTCTGGACTCTGTAGTTTACCTCCTGAGAATTTAGCAGGTGAACTAGGCTAAATTTCAACAGAGAACAACCAAAACCCCCTTTAGACTTGTAGGCTTGTCATAGATTATTTTTTCTTCTTTAGTTTTATTTATTTATTTTTGGGGGGAGGGGTTGTAAGGGAAATTAAAAAAAAACAGAAAACATAGTTTTTCTCTCCTGTTTGACTTCTAAAACTTCTTGGGCTTTTAAAAGAAATTCTTACCTTCTATTTTAATTTCATTTATATTCAAAAAATACTTTTCTAGAAAAATATTGGATAATATTGGCTTTAATTTTGTTCCCATTAGTCCATTATTCACACAACAAAATGTTATGGAATGACTAATATATGTCAGGGTCTGTACCAAGGATAAAGCCAAAAACTGATGTCCCTATCTTTACGAAGCTTATATTGTAATGAAGGAAGATGATTTATAAACGAATACATCGTAGGTCCAAGTAGCAATAAACTTGATGTAGAACAATAAAGGAGGTTAAGAAGGACAGAGAAACTTGACAGAAGGGTGCAGTGGGAGGGAATGGAAGTCAACAGTGACTATTCTAAGTAAAATGATGAGGGAGGGACCTGAAGGAACTGATAAAGAAAGTCATGTGGACATTTGGGGGAACATTCCAGGTGGAGAACACAGCAAGTGCAAAGAATCTGAGGTGGGGCAATGTGCAGAGTATATGAAGAAAGGAGAAGCTAGGAGAGCTAGAGCAGAATAGAGGAGGGAAGTGGTTGGGCAGAGAGTAAGACTCAGATTATGTAATGCACCATTTGAAAAACATTAACCTTAAAGTGAATGAAATGACAAGCCCTTAGAGGATTTTGAACCAAAGAGTATTGTAATCTGGCATATTTTAAAGGAATATCTGTAATGGTGTCAACAATGACAAATCCTATATAATAAAAGCCTAATATGCTATGTGTCTGGTCATCCATTCAACCAATCAAAGCATAATATGCTAATGATATGCTAAGGCTGCTCAACTGCTTGCTCTGACATGCACTGACCACCAGCGGGTAGATGCTCCAACTGGTAGGTTAGCTTGCTGCTGGGGTCTGGCTAATCGGGACTGAGTGAGATGGGTTGGACACACCCTGTAGGCCTCCCATGGTCCCTCCCCGGCTGGCCAACCACCCACGTCCCTCTCCAGCCCTGATTGTGCACCGGTGGGGTCCCTCAGCCTGGCTTGTGCCCTTTTGCATCTGGGATCCCTCGGGGGATGTCAGAGAGCCAGATTTGGCCTGATCCTACAGGCTAGGCCAAGGGACCCACTAGTGCACAAATTAGTGCACTAGGCCTCTAGTAAAAAATAAAAACAAATATAGAAAATAACTAGCAAGAAAAGGCTTAGATAGGCAAGGTATAGTAAACTCAAAAAGGGTTAAATAATCATGGTTTAATAATTTTACATTTAATGCTGGGTAATGGTATAAGATTAAAACTATGCTTTGGTTTGTTGAATATATTTATTCTTAGTATGTAAGGTTCCTTTGCCATTTATTAATTTTTTATACTAAACTATAACCTATTTCAGAAGTCTTTATTCACTTCATTGAACTAATATTGATTATTGTATTAAACCTTTAATTATTGAATTACTGTAGCTTTTATTATACAGTGATAAAATTTTATGTTTTCAGAAAATGCTCATCATATAATATTAAGTCATTAGAAGAAAATATACAAAATTACAAATAGTCATGTTCTTAGTATGGTAGCATTATGCTTATTTACAGCTTCCTAATTTTCTATGATAATCATATCTTTAATTTTATGATTAGACAAAAATGTACAAATATTCAAATAAGGCAAATGATTCTTTCTCCCTTACTTGCCATTAGTATATCCAGAATACTTGTTATTTTACTATATATAAATACCTCAGAAGGGAAACTACTGTCTCTATAAATTAAGGATGCAGACTCATATATCATTGCCTACTTACTTAACATTTCAACTTGAACATCTAATAAGCAAGTATCAAAATCAATATGATAGAAAAAAGTCATGTTCTCCTTTCTCCAAACTCCTTCTCTGCAAATGTTCCTAATGCAGTAAATGGTACCACTTGTCATCTGATTACTAAAGTCAAAATGCCTGGTTTCATCCTGACTTCTCCTTTTCTTTCATACCTGACCTCTGATCATTCAGCAAAACATGTTGGTTCTATCCTAAAACACTTCACTAAGTCTTTTTGCTTCTCACTATCTCAAAGGCTACCACTTCCTAATTTACTGGTATCTTCCTGTGCTACTCTTAATTTTTCATGATGCTTAAAATACCTAAATCAGTTCATGTTAGTTATCCCACAAAACATTTCAATAGTTTCCTATCACACTAAAGCTAGAAACTGAAATCTTTCCATGGCCAACTAAGCTCTATGTGTGCTGTTCCATGAGTGACTCCAAATTGATTACCTATCGCCCCTCCTTCTCTCACCAGGCCCCTCCCACCATGGAATTCTAGATGTGTGTCAACACAAACAAAGGCATTCCTCTAAGACGTTTTTTTGCATTTCCTGTGCTTTTTGCCTGGAATGCTCTTCTTTCAAGTATTTTCATTGAGTGTTCTCTTACTTCATTTGGTCTCTGCTTAAAATATCTTCAGAGGGGACTTCTATGATCAACCTTTTTAAAAAAGCATCCTGAATCATGTTCCATCTTTTCACCTGCCTCATCTTTTCTTAAAATACTTATCACTACATATATTTATGTATGTGTGTGTGTGTGTGTATATGTATATACATATACATATGTATATACATATATATACATATATGTTATTGTCTCCCATCTCATTTCAATAATGTTATTTAAATGCTGAACAAATGTGTTTATAAAACAAAGGAGGAGACACTATATTTTACCTGAAATGCATAATGATTAGAAATAACCAAAGGATGTATACTTAGAAAAATATCTTCTTAGCAATATAACAGTCACTAGGAAGCTCTCATTTTCTTAATTTATTGTTATGCCCAACATTCTGAGCATAAACACATTCTATTTCTTTATATTTTACTATTTGTACAAAAAGCAAATTCAAGATTGTAAAAATACTTCTTTTTTGCTTTTAAATTTACAACCACAGTCTTATAAATAAGAAACACACACACACACACACACACACACACACACACACACACGTGCGCACGCACACACACACCAGGTCTTAGTCTATAATTCAGGATCATCTCTCTCTACCTCAGTCTTTAGTACTTACTCCTAAACACTCTTGTATCTTCATCTTATCTTTCTAGTTCAGTCTATATTTTGGGCATCAATCAGGGCCTAATGCAGGGAACAGAAATGACTTAAGACATTTTAAGCAGAAAATAATTTTTAAAAGGGACTAGTTTCTGACAAATATATGGAAGTGCTAGAGGAGAATTATGCCATCTCTGGACTTTTTGGTTCAAAAGTCACCAGACCTGGTTGTGGCTGTGATTGAGATATCTCAAATTTCTGCAGTACTGCTTCCAATTCTGTGTCTACTGGGATTGAGAGATGATGGAGAAATGAGAAGAAAACATTTTTAAATAGCCAGTGTTAAGAGAAGAAATTGCAGTCACAAGGCAGAAGCAAGAAGTTTTTAAGAAAAAAAATGGAGGGAAAGAGAACAAAAAGAGGGAGATAGATGATAGATAGATAGATAGATAGATAGATAGATAGATAGATAGATGATAGATAGATCAGAGACCAACACCAAAAGACACTTGGAATTTGAAAGAGGGCAGTACTTGAATCCTCCCATGACCACATCAGTATTACAACTAAGTACAGAACAACCATTATTCAGAACTGCCTGAAATCTAGCTGAACAAAAGTCCAACAACTGAAGATATAAAGATGTCACATTGAAACACTCATGCATGACAGTTAAAAATTGGGAGGGATATCTTAGTTTGGAAGTCCTCTCTGAGGAGCAGGAGTCCCAGTCCCAAAGTAGGCCCCTCAGCCAAGGGTCCAGTGCCAGGAAAAGATGTCTCTATAATTTCTGGCTGTGAAAACCAGTGTGAATTGTGGTTGAGTGAAATGGAGGACTGCTGGAGTCCCAAGCAGTTCCTCTTAAAAGTTCCACACAGGGACTTAACTTGAACTCACTCACTCTGAGTTCCTGTGCTAGAGCAGCTATTCAAAAGGCACCTGAGACATCTAGGGAAGAACTGAATTTTCCAGTGAGGGCTGGAGGGATAGTTTTCTCTCAGACAGAAATAAGAATAAAAAAAATAGAGAACAGCTCTAGCCAGTTTGGTCAGTGAATAGAGCATCGGCCTGTGGACTGAAGGGATTCTAGTTTGATTCCTGTCAAGGGCATGTATCTCAGTTACAGGCTCCATCCATGGCTGTATATGAGAGGCAACCAATGGATGTGTCTCTCTCACATTGCTGTTTTTCTCTGTCTCTCCCCCTCCTTTCCACTTTCTCTAAAAATCATGGAAAAATATCCTCTGATGAGGATTAACACAAAAAAAGTAGAGAACAAAAGATTATTAAAGAAAGACTGCAACAAACTAAAAACCCATGACAGAAGACACAATTTTTCAGAACAAAATAGTCACTGAGTAACCAGACAGTAATTAAACAACAACGCACAGGAAGACACATTATCATAAAATGTTAGAGCACTAGGAAAAGAGAAGTCTCTCAACATTTCCCGAGGGTTTCCAGACTTAAAATATTAAGTCTCAAGCAAAATATAGGGCATCAATGTAGCAGGAACAGATTTCTTAACTCTGGAAGCAAGATGATACTGTTCTAAATATCCTGGTACAGGCTTTCCAATTCTACACCCACAAAATTACCAGTAAGTGTGGGATGCATTGTAAGTAGGTATGTAAACAAGAACACAGAAAAAGTCCAATAATTAGATAACAGGGAGAACACAAACTTTAGTAGAACCACTTGTGGATAAGGAAACCAGACCCTAGGAGCTCCTGGAATTTTAGCAAAAAAAGTTGGTTCTTTATGCAGGCGTCCTCAAACTATGGCCCGCAGGCCACATGCGGCCCGCCGAGGACATTTATCCAGCCCGCCGGGTGCCGCTGCCTGTCCTGCTTAGCAGCCGACTCGTCCTGGGCCCGCAGTGCGCATAGGAATTTGTTCATAGTTTTTTTTTTAAACTATAGTCAGGCCCTCCAACGGTCTGAGGGACAGTGAACTGGCCCCCTGTTTAAAAAGTTTGAGGACCCCTGCATAGCTTCACCATTAACCTGATTCAGCTGCTTCCCTCTCTTCTCTGAATTCTCTCTACTCTTCTATCTACTTACCTTTTCCACTCTTCCTTTATACTTGTTGGTTTTTCTAATTCTGTTTCTTACATGAATTGCCTGTCATTTAAACAGGCATGGCAAGGCACATAATAGATTGCTTAACAGCCCATGAATGAATTTGGTTCTACCCCTAATTATCAATTGAGGATGGTGGGATGATTTACTTGACAAAAAGCGTGGCCACTTTGTGTTGTTCTTTTTAGCAAGAGCTATGAACAAGGCATGTTTACTTCGAGCAGTGGTTCTTCATCAGAACCACCTGGGAACTTATTAGACATGCCCATTTTGGGGGGCTCACATCAGATCTCCCCATTCAGAAACTGGGGATAAGTCACAGCCCTCTGTGTTTTATCAAGCCCTCTGACTGATACTGAAACACACTAGTGTTTGGAAACTAATGCCTTTAGAGGGGGCTTTCACATTATTATTGAATATTTAGTTTGTAATCTCTTTGTTAAGATATTTTCAACATTTAAATGTGATAAAATTACCCCCTCCTTTCCTTTTTTTCCTGAAAATGTAATGGCTTCCTGGATATTAACCCTTCTTAGTTGTGGGATAGGCATGGATGGAAGGGAGGTGTATAATAAGAAAAAGATGAACTTACTCCAATAAGACAACACTAATATACACAGAACTTCTAGCACATTCCAGAAACATTCTAGGCAGCAATAAATGTTAGTTTCCTTAGATATTTCTAACCACAGGAAAGTCATTCCTTTCATTTTAACTTACTGACTCTCCAATCTACAGGACTATATTCTTCCCACTAGAGCAATGCAGAATGAATTTAGATTCAACTGTCGCTTACTGAGAATCTAGTATGTGCCATGTTATCTCTTTTATTTCTCCATTATTCTCTGTATTAGGCATTTTTACAGCCTTTCTATATGGAAGCTCTTGAAACATTTGTAGACATCCTTATGCATCTTTTCCCAAGCAAAACAACCCTAGTTCTGTCAATTGCTTCTCATATGATAAGGTTTTAAGGCTTTCCAAATTCTCGATGCTTTCCCCAGATTAGATTTGAGCTTTCTAACATGGTGCTGTTTTTCATATTTTAGTATTTAAATGCTTCATATGTAAGCATGTTATCATGCAGCACATTCTGTCCTTTTTCTGGACACAATATTCCTATTAAGGAAATCTAAAATTGCCCTCAACTCCCAGCCATATAACTGTGGTTCATATAAACTGATGTCATAATAGGTCTCCCTTGACATGATTTTTTTAAATTGAAGTGTATTTTACATCTGTTCATATTAAATATCATTTTAGTAGTTTTAGTCATCATTCCAATCTGTCACGATTTCTTTGAACTTTGATTCTATCTTCCTTTCTTTTTATTAGCTATTCCTCCCATATGTCTATCATTTGCAAAGCTTATAATCATGCGTTTATGTCTTTGTTCAAGTGGTTGATAAAAATGTTGGGTAGAACAGATTCCCATAATAACGCACATAATACTAATATTTTATATTTGCATGGTGCTACAGCATTCACAAAGCATATTCAAGTACATTATCTTATTTGATACTATAATCCTAAGTGGTAGAAGGGCAACATTTTTGTTTTTCCTCTTTTACTGTGGATACGCTAAGAAAGTCACACTGCTACTGGTAGAGAGTTAGTGCTATAACTTAAGTGTTTTAGAGAGGTTTTTGTTTGTAGTTCTAACCAACTCTGAAGCCCTCTATCTCTATTACTATTCATGCATCTGTAATTACTTTCATGAAGCAGGAAGGACTAATTCATTCTTCTAGAAAGAAAATGGAGTTAAGACAGGTAGGTCAGACTGAAGAGGAAAGCTCCCCTGCCAATAGCAGTGATGGGGAGGAAAGGGATGCCAGGCAGCCTCTGACTCTCTCAGTACAACATGATGCAAAATGGGCCTGGAGGGAGGGAGTCAGGAAAGCTGAGGGGGAAACTGCTGGTGGTGGTGGTGGTGGTGGTGGTGGTGGTGGTGGTGGTGGTGTATGTGTGCGCACACACATGTACATGCATATGCACATATGCACAGAGAGAGCCATGTGTGGGATATCCTTTAGTGACATATAAGGTGTCACATATTCCTGGTTTTGAAGCCTAATTTGGAGGTCTAAGAACATGTTCGATGGGAAATCTCACTGGTTGAAAAAGTCTGTTTAGACAGTAAGCACACAAGGCCAAGACTGGGTAACATTCCCTTCTGCTATGAGCCCTGACTTAGCCCATACCCACTCCTACAAGACTTCATGACCAAATGATGCCCAACAGTGAAGAACACGGTCCTTTAGTTACATACAGTGTAGCAAACCTCCTCTCTAGTAAACAGGAGTGAGAAAGGGCCTGAGTGTTGGACATAACCCTATCTTTACCAGGTTAAAATCATGGTGATAAACAAGGAGCTTGAGAAAGTAGCTATCTATCATAAAATTATGAATATTTGACTAATGAGCATTTCATGGGTTGACCCAATGCTTTCCAGTTATGTTATGAAAGATTTTAAAAGGACCAGGACAAGGAAATGTGTCTAAATTATTCACCAGAGTCTCCTTCCTTATAAAGGTTTTTTAAAAAGAAATGATTTTAGCTGGATTTTGTTATTTCAAATAAATAACATATTAGTTCACAAACAGCTTAGCAAATTTATCAGATCATTAAGTAGTAGAAACATAGCAAAATAAATCCAAACAAATAAGTATATATTGAGAATTTTTTATGTTCTGGGCACTATAATAAGGGGTAGGAATAGAGAAAAGAGTAAGATAAAATTCTTATTTTCAAGAGTTCCTAACCAAATAGAAGGGTTAGACAAAATTAACTAAATTATAGTATAATAAAATATATTTATAATAGAAATACTAGGAGATAGAGTACACTTTTGTGGGCCAACCAAGGTAAGGGAGATAAGATGACAACAGATCTGAATTTTGAAGGACGAAGGTGAGTTATCCAGATAGACAAGAAAGATAAAGGACATCCCAGGCCAGATGATGGAGAATTTGAGAGACACACAATTTGGAAATGTTTTACTTCATTGATGGTATCACCTGCTTATAATGTTAATTAACTTTGATCTGATGAAAATCTTAAATATCTTTAATTTCTGAAGAGGTAACATCAACACTTCAATTATTTATTTATTATTTTTTTGCATTTACTACCTCTGTGTCTTAGATTTAAGAAGCTAAGCTGGTAAAGTTTTTTAAAAAGGGAAAGTTGTGCCTTGATTGAGGTACCTAACTTGATTTGCATAGTTACGTACATTTTAAAATAGAGCACAATATCAAAACAAACAATAATATCCCTGCCATGTTACTCAGGGGTATGATTACACAATTTAAAACTCAATTTTATTGTGCATATATGAGGACTGATTTTTGATTGCTCAGGATTTTTCCCCCCAAACTCATAACAATTTCATTCTTCATCTTGAAGTTCTAAGGTTCAACTATACTTGAATTATCTATAAAAATCATAAGTATTTTCTCTGTATGAAAATTTCCCCATAGTTCATAACTTGAAAATGACTAAAGCAATTTGTGCACTAAAAAAGGCGGAGAGGAAAACCTCTTTATTCTTAGACAAGAGCAAGGGAGTCAGAGAATCAAAGGATGATATCTTGAAAGAAAAGGTTGAACAGGTCAAAACAGAGGTGATACTGCATGTTGTTTTGAAATGCTAACTATAGCATCCCAAGAACTTGCCTTTCTGGTGGCATGTCTGAAATGCAGCATCCCAGGGTTTCTCTGCAGACCCTCTTTAAGAGCCATAAAGACACCACGTTCTCCATCTCCTCTCTTCCACTTTGGAGTGAGAGAAACACATGCAATTGAAGATTGAAAGGAAGGTTAAAATCTAAGCCAGACAACAAGGGAGCAGCTGAAAGGGCTTGTTCGACCTGCGGCATAATGAAAGATGCTGGTTCTGAGGTGAGTTTGGCTTTGTTGGAGACTTCTGGTTGCCTAGAAGTTTGCAATCAAAGAGGAGTCGGAGTCTGATGTGGTTTTGAGCAAGTGGTGGTGCCTCTGTTGCATTGTCTCCTGTGATGCAGAGGCCAGATACAGACATAGGTGTTGAACTAGGAATCCCTGGGAGGTCGCCAACAGAAGGCTTCCAGGTGTGTTCTGCCGAAGCAGTAAACTCCAAAGAAAGCCAGAGATCCTACTAAAAAGACAGTGTGAGTGAGACGCTTGGCCTTTTCCTGCCACTTCTGTTGTTCCTACCGATAGTGTTCCTCATCAGAGAGGAGCGAGCTATGTCAGTGCACACTGATTATTTCACTGCATTGGGAGGGAACCTCAAAGTCTAAACTATTAATGAAATGGGATGGTTAAAGGTATATAAATGGCCTAATCATAATATATGAATCAGTCTCTTCTGGAAAAGGGGTCTGGATTTAAACAGGGCCTTACGTAAATATTAATAATTGTGTATGTGTCAAAAGCCAGTAATACATTTTGAAATGGAAGTGGTGTCATAAGAACATATAGTGTTATGAAGACCTGGGCAGATCTCAACATTAGACACTGTGAACTAAAATATTAACACAAAGTGAAGGTGGTAATAGGTATTGTACAGTGAAAGCTGACAATTAGGACCTGGCAGTGGAGAACCGGAGATCACACAATCACTGGTTCAAATTGCTGCAGATTCATCATAAGTACAGGGTCTAGGGAAATTAAACAGTACTTGACTAAGGTGGCTTATATTTTGTCAATCTGATGATTTATTGCTAGCAAACTGAACTAAATTAAATTGTCACATGAAATTCAGCATTCTCTCACATTGCAATAAGTGTTTGTTGTTCATTAAACCTATCCTATTGCTAAGCTTTGAGGTTGGGGGGAATATTAGGACTGAGGGGGAAGATCAGAATATTATATCAATTAAATAAGCTGAGAAAGAGTTGAGAGCAGGGAGTGGGTTGGGAGCAGCTTGTCTTAAGTGAGACACTCCCCTGTCCCACCAGCCATTATTTGCTTTTTGAATGGAGACATTGGAGAAAGATGAAGTAACAGAGCTGAGCAAAACTAAATAGTGACTCTGAGTCCACCATGACCTCCATGCAAAAATACCATGGGGACACCTTTACCTGGATCCATCTAGTGCTGACATGATGCTTGGTTTGCTTTATCTCCAACCATATTTAGCTTGGAAGAACACTCAGCTATTTCTGGATGCTTGAGTGACTTCCCTAAATCCAGAGTAGATACTGTTCTACCCTCTCCCATTCTTTACTTCCTTGCTTTATCCCCAAGCCAGGGAAGCCTTCTGTATCTTTGTGGGACTGCCAGGGATCATTTTCCTCTGGCCTATTGGAAACTACGCTCCTCAAGGTCCTCAGCATTCCAAATTTATCTAAGGTTATTTCCTGAGTTTGCCCCGTCTTTTCAGGCCCAGTGTATCATTACTGAGTTCTCTACAACCCGAGCTCTGCTTCCACAGCTTCTGCCTTCTTAGTGCCTTCTTCTTTCCCTTGCAGCTCCATACGCTTGCTTAATTTTAACCCCCAGCCTCCACAAACCTCTCTCCACAGGCTGCCCCTCCCAGCTGGAAGCAGTCCTCCCCCGGTTACATCAGTGTTTAAAATATCCTGATTCAGTCCACACTCTGACCTAGGACTGTATCATTCTCTCTTCCTCTGGAAGCTGCACATTTGCATTTTATCACATCCACCCCAGCCCATATGGGGTCATCTTTCAATCCTCTGATATTTTTAGAGAGGATTTTGCTACAATCGTTAGTCTGATATTCTTGGGTTTTCAGCCAAAAGTTTGGCTTTCTAGTGACAAGCTGCCTCAGAGATAAAGAAGTGGATTATAGCTATTGTCAAGGAGAAAAAGTATTGTTTGAAATCCTGGAAACCTGTTTTATGCTCTTTCCTCCTGTGTGTTGAACTGTCAGGTAGAGTGTGAATTAATGAAGAACATGGCTGAGAGGAAGTTTTACTTACCCATGAAATGGAGATGTTGGATTCGATTCTCCTAAAGGTCTTGTTCATTCTGTTTGTGAGTGTGCATGACCATTCTGAAGCATATTGGAGGGTAGAGTCAGAAACTCCTTCCTTGGAAGAGGAAACTATAGAAATGAGGCCAGGAATATTTATACTTCTTTTTTTCCACATAGAATTATCCAACAGTAACAAAAAGTTCTTACTTCATACCCAAAATGACTATAGCTTTCAAAGGGTAATTGGATAAAATAATCTTCATGTACTTTTTTCTTTCCCGTTTTGGAGATTGGCTATAAGGATGGAAAGTAAGAAAATCTCAAAATTTCCCCAGTCCATGTGTGTTCCTTTGAGGGGCCTGAAAGAGTCTGTTGCTTTGCATAGTCCCCTAGTGAATCTTTGGGTATGCAGTGTATGCAGTAGCCGACGTTGGGCTCAGTAGGTGGTGAAGAGCTAAGTGGCTCTGCATAATAAAATAAAACAAAAGGTCCTCTCTGTGAGACTATGGGAAAGAACTCCAGAAAATGATGAAGCAAGGAGTTTTTAGGCTGCTGAGCAGCAGAATGAAGCAAACACCTGTCACCTTAACTCTTCAGCAAAGTCTGCTCCATGCAAATGCCTAAGTGAGAAGGTTTGAGTAGAAAGAAGAGACCAGCTAGAGTGGAAGTCATTGGGAGATAGAGCTCAAAATCAGAAGGGATGGTTTACAAACATTTTGAAATGTGCATTGAGACATTTGGGATAATGGAATCAAGCCACACATGGACCATGTCATATTTACCCAATTGTCTTTGGTTTCTAAAGAAAATTACCACCCATGGGGCACACCTTTTACGTACTTTTTGTTCTTCCTGCCTGAAACTTGCAGGAAGCCCCGCATATTTGAACAAGTTTGCCCTTTAAATGTGGCATAATCAGCTGCAAGGATTTTATGCGGCAGTTTGTAAACCATGAGGACTAATTAGATATAATCCATATAACACATTACAAAGGGAGACATTTAAATGTCATAGTTTTTATCTATAATATAGAGTTAATATCACTTTACTTTATTAATTTTTTCCAGATATAATGTTGGAGTCACTGTAAATGTCCAAATCTATCAGCACACCCTCAAATATTTTTCATTGCCTTGGAAATCTGGGAGCTGTTTAGGGTGATAATCAATACTAACTAGATGGGACTGTTGGATTACTTAATATCACTAACTTTTATTGAAAGCACATTCACAATGTTTTAGTATAGTGCCTGGCACATAGTAAGCATGAAATAAATATTAGTTATTGCCAATATTATTATTTTTACAGTTGTTATTGGATACCAAATACGATCTTTTTCACAATTATTATCTCATTAAAACTAAAGGACATCAGAGTAAATACCATTATCCAAATTTTATAGAAAAGGAGTCTCAGGTTCTAATAAGCCCAGTATTAATACTTACCTACATTTTAATAAATAGCAAATGCCAAAGTCACTATCCAAACTCAAACACATGTTCCTTCCATGATATAAATTTTTATAAATTCACTCTAACTACCACTGGAGATGAAGTGATTATAGGTGGTACATTAAAAAAACACACATTAAAATATTTACTATTTAATAAATTTACATTAATTTTAAATCTATAAGAAACATATTCATGACCAATAATAATAGATTGCTAGATATAGCAGATTATACTGTTTTCTGAAAATATTTTTATCAGAATAAAAATGCACATTTAACTTAAAATTTTAATAATAATACAGCTCTGGGAAAAGAAACAAAGGAAACACTCGAATGGCTAAAGTTGAGATAACAGTGCAATGAATTCATTTGATGGACTTCACAAACTTCTCAGGTTCTCACTGATGGCTTAGACATTAGAAAAATCCACTGACACACTCACATGTTTGGAAGTATCACTAAAAATCTTGTCTATTAAATTGTTATTGTAAAGGAAATGACATTTTAAAAGCAAGTAAAACTTCATATATGCTTTAACATTACTGTTTCATCTTTTCTCTCACTAGCCACTTACATTAATCCCTGGCCTCACTCTGATGGCTCTAGACATCTGAGCAAAGTTGTCAGAGCATTTGGGGGACTTAATCCATTTTAAATGTTGCATTTTATTTAGACCACCTCTCTCTAAGAGGGACTCCTGATGACATAGCGATGTGGGTAAATACCTTTCCCCCGCTCCTTGTTTTCCTGTCTGTGGAAGGCACCAAGGATTCCCACCCCCTGGTATTCATGGCTTCTTCTTCAGTGTGGGATAGACCTACTTACCACTTGCTTCTAATGGATAGCATCTGACAAAAAGGCAGGATGTCATTTCAGTGATTAGATTAGAAAATATTGTGACTTCCATCTTGCTGGACTCTCTTCCCTTTGACGTCTCCGTTTGCACTTCGATGAAGCAAGATGCCATTTTAGAGAGGCCCACACAGCGAGGGACTAAAGTCAGCCTCCAGCCAAAAGTCCACAAGGAACTGAGGCCCTCCTTCCAACAGCCAGGATGAATGGAGTCCTGCTGATAATCACAGGAGTGTCCTTGGGGGGCTCCTTCTTCAGCTGAGACTGGGTTACTACAGGCACACCTGCACCTGGATTGCAGCCCGTAGGAAACCCTGAAGGAAAAGATCCTCCTGCTTGTGAGCCATCTGCAGCTGAGCCCCATGCTACTTATGGAAACAAGGAAGGCTTTCTCAGCCCTGCTCCGGGCAAAAAACATTCTGCTGCTCCAATCCAGGAATCTCTACTTTTTCTGGTCACTGACAGAGGTTCTGGAGCCTTCAACGAGTCAGAGCAATATGGGAAAGTTTCTAGATTTTTAAAAGCTGAACCAGCTCTAAGTCCTGAGCTAAAAAGGGCAGAAAGCCTATTTCTCTAGTTTTTAACTTAAACTTTTCTTCTTTTATTATATAAGCATTTAAAACTCTAAATATTCTTTTAAGCACTGCCTTAACTTCATCTCACAAATTGTGAGGAGTTTTTATTTTATTTTTGTTTTTTCCTTCACTTTCCTCCTTGTGATGCAGTTTGGATGGTTTCTGTTACTATGTTTTTATCTTCGCTGATTTTTTTTTTTTCATCTGCTGTGTCTCATTGAATTTTTAATTTCAGATTTTGTATTGTTTTAAATTGGAAATTTATTTTTTCATACACCTTCCATTTTTTCTCATTATGTTCATGTTTTCCTTCAAATCCTTGACCATACTTATGATAGCTCTTTTGATGTTCTCTATTCTAACATTTGTATTTTCTCTGTCTCCATTAACTGATTAACTGATTTTTCTCTTGATTATGGTTACTTTTTTTTTTTTGCTTCTTTCATCCTAGTAACTTTTGAGTGCCTACTAGATAATGTTAAAAACTACATTGCTACGTTTTGGTATTCTGTTGTTTTCTATTAAAGAGAACCTCTATTTGTTTAGGCAGGCAGTGAAACTTGCCAATCAGCTTGCTCATTTTGAGGCTTGCTTTAAACTTAAGCCTTATTTACCAGTTTAGGCCCAGGGTATCCTTTACTACAGGACTTTTTTTTTTTTAACTCTACTGCTAAAGCAGGGACATTCTGGGATCTCCACTGAATGCTGCAATGAAGACTACCCACTCTGGTTGGAAATCAAATAGGCCCCAAGCCTGTGTTATCTTTGAGAATTGTTCAGATTATAACCCGTTAGTATCAGTTCTTATTTCAGTGGTTGTCCTTTTCTCAGTCTTATGAAGATCCAACTATGCAGGCTTAGCTTATATTCAGCCAAAACCTGCAGTTTCTGGAGATCTTCTCCCTCTTCCCTGGTACTTTCTCTATAAAGTCCAGCAACCCCTGTCCCCTCAACTCTCATCTCTGGCACCTCAAATCAGCAAAATTATTGTGTTCTCTTTGGATTTCTCTTTCCTGTGCTTTGCTATACTATGGCACCCATCATTTCTCAACAGTTACCATTTCTCAACAGTTAAAGCCTAGCCTATTGCACAATTTCTGAAAAGAGTTCCTTTCTGTTTTGTGCAGAATTTTATTTTATAAGTCTCTCAGTTGTTTCAGCAGGAAGGCATGATTCTCTCTGCAATCTTGGTTCCTAAACAGAGCTTTCCTGTGTCCTGACATTTTGAAAGAAACTAACGTAAGTTGGTTTATCCATTTGTACTTCTATTCTCCTTAGAATAAGACATAAGGTCATTGGGATTTAGCTGGAAGGCAACTCCAGGTTATAGGCACCAAATATCTGTGTTTTCCGATGGTCTTAAGCTCTACAGCAGCGGTTCTCAACCTGTGGGTCACGACGCACAGGTTGAGAACCGCTAGCAGGGTCACCTAAGACCATCGGAAAACACAGATATTTACATTACGATTCATAACAGTAGCAAAATTACAGTTATGAAGTAGCAACGAAAATAATTTTATGGTTGGGGGTCACCACAACATGAGGAACTGTATTAAAGGGTCGCGGCATTAGAAAGGTTGAGAACCACTGCTTTAGAATGAGTCTTCACTCAGGAGTCTTTGATTAATCATGCAAACAGATGCCTGTCAGGACAGCGCGATCAGACTGCCAGACAAGCCCTAACATGCCTGCGTCTTAGCACTGGCTATGCTCAGGCTCAGGAGTTTCCACCTCACCCTTTCACCCTTTATGCAGTTCTGAGATTCCCTTCCTCTTGAACACTCTGGCAGCGGCTCATCCTTCTTCCCATTGAATATTTGAGGTAGAGAAGGTAACTCCTTGTTTTCCAATTCTTTTAAAAAATTGCCTATAAGAGATGGCCACTTCGGGTGTTTACCTCTTGTTTGTATCTTAGGGGAAATATCCTGCCTTAAGCAAGGGTTCTCAAATGTTAGCAGGCTGAAGAATCACATAGGCAGCTATTAAAGATTCATATGCAGGAAATCTTTATTTTTCTAATATTGAATAAAATCTGACACCAAATCCCTTTATTTCCTAAGGCTAATGAGAAATTGATTTTCTGTCACTAATTGGGATTCTTCCCTTCAGGGCATGAAATGATTCGAGGGGACTTATAGCATAACTTTTAGGAAGATAACTCTGGTTTTTGGTCCACACATGATGGCTCATTTTCTAAGCCTGCATGGTTCCTAAAGGGAAGTGGTCCTGCGGTTTTGTGTCCCACTTGGACAGAAGGATCTCTGTCACACTTGGAAGAAGCTGTACTCATATGGTTGCCCTCTGGGAATGTACCATACAACCAGTTCCCTCTCATGATTTTCTGCCTCCCTAGACTCTCCAAAGGAATAGTGCAAGCACTTGTGGTTTTTTCAGGGCCTCTCTTCTCTCCTGGTCTTCAGAAAGCTCTTCTGCCTCTGTTTTGTCCTTTTCTTCACCAAGAACTTGCCTTACCCCTCAAAAGCATTACTTTATTTCCCATCTTCCTCAAGTACATGTGTTGAGGTGGTAGCAGCAATTTCCCTACACTTCCATTAGTCCTGATGTAAGAGGGTACCAACATGCATCTCCCTAAAACAGAAAAGTGAGAAGTACAAAAAGAAGCACACACACACAAACACGCACCACACAAGTAATGTCTCAGTAACTTACTTTGCCATACATCACTTTCTTTGTCTAAGTTCAGTAATCTTCTGGTGGTCTTTCACACATGATTATTATGCTATATTTTCTAAATAATTTTAGCTAAGATATCTAATACCTATTATTTTGAAGTCTATATTATTTTAACTCTTATAATGTGTATGTTTCCAGCTTGCTATACATCTCAAAGAAAATGAAGTCCATTTGCTCAATGGGGCTAGAGCCTGAAGGAGAAAGACAGACAAAGATAATTTTGAAAAAAAATTGAAACATTCCCCTCTGATAATTTTGGCAAAAGAGCCAAAATATCTCCTAATGTGGCATTTTTTTTTTATTATTTCAGCAAATGTACAATTAGCATCTAATATGGGTACAATAGATAGCATACTACAGTGGTCAGCAAACTGCGGCTCTGTTGACTAATGAGTTTGCCGACCACTGGCATACTATTTTCACTATTGTAGGTGGATTCAAAATGGTATCTCCCCTTCAGATGCCTGCATTTTGACAGACTTTCGTACTGCATTATGCATGCCTCCTACTTTCCAACTCTACACTCTTTTTTCCTTCTTTCTCTGTCTGTCTGTGTGAGTCTCTCTTTCTCTCCCTTTCCCCCCTCCTATTTCCTTCATCGTTCTGTCCCTCCCTTCATTACTTCTCTCCTGGCATCTCTGCTCCATTTTGCCTGCCTTCCCAATTTTTTTTCTGCTGACAGTTTTTCTCATCTTAATTAGAGTTCCTTATAACATTTCCCCACAGTTAGCATGGTGGCCACCTGACCCATTCCTAGCTACTTTTCACTTTTATTCTCATTCTTTACTGCTTACACCATTCAGATTTATAATTTGTAACTCATCAAAGTACATGAACTCATGTGTTCTTCACAGTAGTGTCCTGCAGTAGGCAAGGCAGCTGTTGTTATTTATATTTCATGGGTAAGTTTGTTAAGGGACAAATAGATAATATTGCTGCCATAGTTAATACGATGAAATGAAGAATAGAACAAAGACCTTCCAACTCTCAAACCAAGTTCTTTGCAATTCACCACAATGTCTTTTAAGAGTCTTCTTGTGATTGGTGTAGACCTTCACAACATGCAAGGTTGTATTGTTCAAGGCCACCTAGATCGTTTTAACCATTCACCATCTTGAGGTCAAAACTATGTCTTACTCATTTCTCCTCTGCCAGGGTAGCACATTCTGAGGACGCATTAGCTCCCTGATAAATAGTTGATGCTATAATCCCAAGTAATGCACTGGCAAAAAGTAGTACCTGGAGGTTGGGCAGTATGATAGCACAATGACAAGGGAGGTTCTCTTGGTGATCCTGTCAGTTGTGTTTGTACATTTCTATACCGAGGAAATGTGAGGGATGCTGCAAAGGATAAGCCAGTGTTGCATCTTTCTTCTCACCTGCATGGGGTTTTAGGTTGTGGACTTCATTGAATGATCATGGAAATGGCGTTTCAATGGTGGGAGGGAAAATTACCCTTCCCTTACATACATTGCTGCCCTTTGATTCTGGGAAGGTTATCACTTTTTCACCAATAACTCTCCCCTGCCTCTGTGCTTTCTTTATGTTCTTCTTACTGGTGTGCAGCAGGGAACTTCAGCTTGAAGGGAGGGCTGTGCCTCATGATGCAGATCATGTGGCCATGGGCTTTATGCCTGTGAAACAGTTCTTAGCTTGCCTGGGCTACTTTTTCACTTCAGAAGGAATTCATGCATCATAGTCTTCTCATGCAGCCTTATGAAAATTAACACCTGCCTTCTCCTTGCTGCAAAGAGACGTATGGAAGATTGATGGTTATAAAAAGGATTGAGCTCCTTGGAGTTAGTTGCCACCAATGAAAATGTTATTAGGCCCAATTTATGTATGGAACAAGGTGAGTGGGTTGATTGTGTGGTTTGTTCAAGGTTATATATTTAAAAATATAGTTATCAAAGCAAAAGAGAAAGGATAAGTACACAGAATCTGTCTCCCAACCAAACATGGGTTTTGCACTAATAAAACAAAATTCTTAAAACAACAGTTTTGCATTTTGTGGTGGGTTTCTGTTTTGTTTTGTTTAAGATTAACAGTATACCTGGAATATTCTTTCCATTTTTTCTGCCATTGTACATAATTTTACTTCCCATAAAGCCCTTTTCCAAACTCACTTACTTTCCAAATTAATCTCACCTCCCTGAATTCTCAAAATGGAATGTGTAGAAGAAAGAATAAGGACTCAAAGCCCCAGTGTGCCATAGTGGTGACAAACTCTAAGTCCCAGTTTTTTCAGCAGCAAGGAAAGGATAATATAAAGTGATTCCTTTATATGACAGGACTGTAGCCAATGAAATAAGGTAATAAAGGTATTTATAAATTAGAAAAGACGATATAATTTCCGTTATTATTTTCATTATCCTTCCTTTGCTTTATAGATAATACTCTATTTGCACTATATTAATGAATGTGTCTATTTGCAAATTGCTTTCTAAGCCTTCCGAAGCCCTTTTCATGACTTATGAATTCTCCAAGGACAGGACTGTATCTTCTGTTTCTTTTATATCCAGTGTCTCCTGCTCCTACTCTGGTGCACTGTTAATCGATACCACCTTGAATGTAAAGTGCCCTGAGAAGCAGGTGATGGAAAGTGACTTTGGATCATGCACAGACTATGACATCAGCAATCTAGATAGTGTGTTTCAGTCTGAAGAGTGAGAGCAGTAACTGGACAATAGGGTTGTAAACTACAGCAGCCTTGACATGCAACACAGAGAAAATGGTTATTAGCTTTAGCAACAGGCTTTCGGGGTAAAAGGTGAGGGAGGTGAAAAAACTTTATTGCTTTATGAATAAAAAGCATTACTCCCTTATTAAGCCTCAGCATGCAGACGTCATTGCTTAGCAAGTGGAGAGCAGTGACACCACTGGGGGCCTCCATATTTCTTCTCCATGAGGTTTATCTTTCTCTTATGCACTTTCCTGAGAAGCCATTGCCACTGGTTCTCCCCTAATGATACTGCTCTCTCCCTTAAAAAGCTCATGTGCACATTCAGACCAAATCTTTTCAGTACAGTTAAGATCAGCAGGAAATGTCAAGGAGTTTACTAACAGATAAATGATAAAAAGAAAGCAAGAAATCTCAAACAAGTTCATTTCACAAAGCTTAGGTTCCTAGCCCGTGAGAGACACCAGCTTGCTTCCAAGATTCATATCTTTGCATCTTCCACCAAGAGCTGCTACTTCATGAGTATCTTGCCTTGCTTTCCTGCTTCCAAAATACCCATATAACCTCATATGGCTGCCATCTTACTGCCCTGTTAGTCTGTGCTACTTGCTTGCAATCTGTAGGGTAAAGACTAGAAGAAACCTTCTGCATCTACATGTCCCCCTCCTGTTTTACTAAGTGGTTAATTTCATGAGGAAATTTTTTTCCACTGGTCATTGCCATAGCTTGCACTTGAAATTCCATTTGTTTTACAAATGAGAAATGGTTTGCTCTTTTACATAAAGGCATATCGTTGTGTTTTTTTTTTGTTTTGTTTTTTGTTTTGCAAAAAAATTACACCCATGTCACATGAATTATGCACATGAAATAATAAGGGCTCCTTTCTTCACATTGGAGAAAATTGAGTCTTACCTTTTCAAGATTCCCTCATTAATTTTTAGGAATATCCATGGATTTGAGGATTTTGGTAACCATGTTTTCAATTTCTATCCTTGTAGCCTACAATAAGGTAATTACTAGTTATTTCTTGATGCTCTAGCTGAAACCTGCCTAATGTTGCTAGAATATTAAATGAAAAATCATTTGCTTCTTTCTTATAGTTTCTCAGAAATTTCAATGTGTCAAAAATGAGCCCCTACTTAAAACTCTAGTGTATCTGAGGATGAAAGGAAACTAGGTCAAGGAAGGTTCTTGAATAACCTTGGGACAGTTTCCCTTGATGACAATTTTCCAAAAGTATCATAATATCATGACCATGCCATATTCATTTCTATTCAGATTTCTCCAATTTTACCTGGACTACTTGTTTGTGTGTGTGTGTGTGTGTGTGTGTGTGTGTGTGTGTGTATGTGTGTGTGTTAAGTGCTATATGGTTTTGTCATCTTTGAGGGCTTGTGTATCCACCATTGCAGCCAGGATACTGAACAATTCCAGCGCTAAGGGAATCCTTTATATTGTCTTTTTATAACTACACCTATACCCTGTCCTGTCCTTAAACCCTGACAATCATTCATTTGTTCCTCATTTCTTAAATTTTGCCATTTCACGAATTATAAAATGGAATCATACAGTCTAACTTTTTTGAGATTGGCTTTTTGTCACTCAGCGTAATTTCCTAGAGATCCATCCAACTTGTTGCTTTTATTAATCATTCATTCCTCCTTATTGATGAGTAGTATTCCAAGGCATGTATGTCCTACAATTTGTTTAATAATATCTGTTGGAGAATATATGAGTTGGTTGCAGTTTTTGGTTACTATAAATAAAGCTGTTATGAATCTTTGTTTTTATAAGTATTTTGACGAAAAGAAATCCTTCTTTCTCTGGGATAAAAGTCCAAGGCTTGCAATTTTTGGGTCATATGGTAATTTCATGTTTAGATTGATAAGAAATTGTCACTGTTTTCCAGAGTGGCTGTTCCATTTTAAATTCCCCTCAGTATATGAGAGATCCAGTTTCTCTAAATCTTCACCAGCATTTGGAATTGTTGCTACTTTTTATTTTAGCCATTCTCATAGATGTGAGATAATAACTTATTGTGGTATTAATTTCTGGTTTTGCAATGGCTAATGGTGTTGAATATCTTCTCATGTGCTTATTTGCTCTCTGCATATCCTATTCAGGTCTGTTTATATCTTTTGACCATTTTCTAACTGGATTGTATATTATTTATTCAATTTTTATGGTTTAATATTAGGATATATATATATATATATATATATATATATATATATATATATATATCCTATCTAATAAAGAGGGAATATGCTAATTGACCATCACACCCTCACAAAGATGGCGGCACCCACAGCCAATAAGGATGAAATATGCTAATTGACTGCCATGCCTTCAAAGATGGTGGCGCCCACAGCCACAAGATGGTGGCGCCCAGTCCTTTCAGCCCCACCGGGGTGGCAGGAGCCTCGGATGGTGGCTGCCCAGCTGCCCAGGGCCGGCCCAAGGCACAGGCAAGCCTCGGATGGTGACTGTCCAGCCACCCATGGCCACCCAAGGCTTAGGTAACCAGGGCCGGCCAAGGCTTGTGCTGCTGGCAGTGGCAGCAGCAGAGGTGTGATGGGGGCATCGCCTTCCCCTGATTGCTGGGTTGCCTCTTGCCCCTGAGGGCTCCCAGACTGTGAGAGGGGGCAGGCCAGGCTGAGGGACCCCCCCTCCAGTGCATGAATTTTCATGCACAAGGCCTCTAATATATATATATATATATATATATATATATATATATATATATATTACTAGTCGTTTGTCAGATATGTGGTTTGCAAATATTTTCTTTCAGTCTGTACATTGTCTTTTCATCCTTGTCACATTGGCTTTCAGAGAGAAAAAGGTTTTAAATTTGATGGGGTCCAATTTATATATATTTTTTCCTTTTTATGGATCCTACTTTTGTGTCAAGTATAACAACTTTTGATTTGTTCTAGATTCCAAAGATTTTCTCCTATGTTTTTTGAAAATTTTGTGTTGTTTTATGTTTTACATTAGAGTCCATGATTTATTTTTATTAAACTCTGTAGAGGTTTGAGGTGTGAGGTTTAGGTAGGGGTTCATTATTTTGCCTATGGATATTCCATTGCTCCAGCACTTTTTGTTGAAAAGGCCATCATTCTTCCATTGAATTGCTTTTACCTTAAAAAATACGTTGAGCATATTTCTGCGGGTCTATTTCTGGATTTGTGATGTGTTCACCCAACTATGAGTTTATAGCTCTGCCAATATCATACTGTCTTGAATAATATAACTATATAGTAAGCCTAAATATTGGGTAGAGTGATTCCTCCCCTTTATTCTTCTTTGTCAAGTTTGTTTTAGCTATTCTATGAGATGTGTCCAAGATTGTCTATGAAAATAACCTGCTGTGATTTTTATAGGAATTACATTAAACTTATAAGTCAATTTGGTAACAATTGACATTTTCACCATGTTAAAAACAGCTTTCTAATCCATGAGCATGATGTATTTCTTCATTTACATTGGTCTTCTTTGATTTCTTACATCAATATTGTATAATTTTTTAGCATACATATTCTATGCATATTTTGTTAAGTATATCCCTCCCTAAATATTTAATTTTCTTTAGAAACCATAATAATTGGTATTGTGTTTTTAACTTTAATTCCTCAATTCAGTTCCTGTAGGAAATGTAATTGATTTTTGTGTGTTGAACTTGTATCCTATGACTTCACTGAACTCATGTATTAGTTCTAAGAGTTTTTGGCACTTTTTATGTAGACAACTATATTATCTGCAAATAAAGAAAGTTTTACTTCTTTTCCAATCTGCATGCCTGGTTAGAACTTCCACCTATATGTTGGATAAGACTGGTGAGGGTGCAAATTGCTACCTAACAAATATGTTTTAAAAACTCACTGAAAAAATGGGATATATTCAAAGGAATAGAATTTGACTTGGCCCAGCTCATTGGAAGAGCCTGGATTGTTTAATATGTATAACCATAACAAACATTAAAAGCCTGTCTTTTAATATTTGAGAGACTAATTTTTTGGGAAAATGTATAACAGTTTTATGTTGCCACATGATACTGGGAAAATTTTGAAAAAAAAACCCTGAAAATGGAGGATTTAAGCTCAGAAGAAAATAGAGATAGAGGAGGAATATTCTCTGGCATTGGTGCATGATGTCTCATGGAGGGTTATTTATATTTTCTAAAGATATTCCGAGGCAAGACTATCTTCTCAGTAAAAGGACCATGTGGGAAGTGCTCATCCCGAGTCCCAGGTAGCCTCCAAGGAGCTGTGCCATTCTCCATATCTGATATTCTAGGAGTCCGGGGTGAGGGGCATGTCCTGGGGGGTGGGAGTGGCTGGGGAGTGGTCAATGGGGAAAAATATAATATTGTAATAGCTATGTACAGGCCAGAGGGGTTACTTGAAATATCAGGGGGACCACTCTGTAAAGCAAGCATGTCAAACTCAGGGGCTAACATGGGCCCAATAAATGAGGCATGCAGCCTGTGGGCTGCAAGTTTGACATGCTTGCTGTAAAGTATATGTTGTCTAACCACTATGTTATACACCTGAAACTAATACAGAATAATATTGAATGTGAACTATAATTGAAAAAAAAATGAAAAATTGTATGTTATATGTTTTTTATCACAATAAAAAATAAAAACACGTTCAGTTGCATTTTTTTAATGCAGTTACTGAATCATGCTTTTCTGTGCACTTATGACTTTTGCCACAGATAAATTCTTAGCTCATAAACCTAGTTAATAATAGAGGGTCATGGTGATCATAACCCCAAAGTCACCATGACATAAAGAAAACAGAACCCTCAATAGGCTTAATGGATATTAAGTACAATTCAACCTCCATCACTTTTTTTTTTAAATATATTTTTGTTGATTTCAGAGAGAAAAGGAGAGGGAGAGAGAGATAGAAACATCAATGATGAGAGAGAATCATTGATTGGCTGCCTCTTGCACACCCCCAACTGGGGATCAAGCCCACAACCCAGTCATGTGCCCTTGACCGGAATCGAACCTGGGACCCTTCAGCCTGCAGGCCAACACTCTATCCACTGAGCCAAATTGGCTAAGGCCACTTTTTTTAAAAAAACCTCACCTAAGGATATGTTTTACTGATTTTAGAGAGGGGGAGGAAGAGAGAAATAGAGACATCAATATATCAGAGCAACATTCATTGGTTACCTCCCTGATAGGCCCCCAATGGGGATAAAACTGGCAACCCTTTGGTGCATGGGATGATGCACCAACCAACTGAGCCAACTGGCCAGAAACTCAGTCACTTTTTAAATAAACTAGAGGCCTGGTGCACGAAATTTGTGCACTCAGGGGAAGGTCCCACAGCCTAGCCTTCACCCTCTTACAATCAGGGAGCCCTCAGGGGATGTCCAACTGCCAGCTTAGGCCTGGTTCCTGTGGGGAGCAGGCTTACACCAGCAGTTGGACATCCTTAGTGCTACCATGGAAGTGGGAGATGTTCCTGCCACCGCTGCTGTGCTCGCCAGCCATGAGCCTGGCTTCTGATTGGGGAAGCGCACTGACCACCAGGGGCCAGCTCCTATGTTGAGCATCTGCCCCCTAATGGTCAGTGCACATCATAGCGACTGGTCGTTCTGCCATTTGGTTGATTTGCATATTAACCTTTTATTATATAGGACTAGAGGCCTGGTGCACAAAATTTGTGCATGGGAAGGGGTCCCTCAGCCCGGCCTGCACCCTCTCCAATCCGGGACCCCTCAAGGGATTTCTGGGACTGCTGGCTCCTAACTGCTCACCTCCCTGCCTGCCTGATCACCCCTAACTGCCTCTGCCTGTCTGACTGATGCCCCTAACCACTCTGCTTGCCTGCCTGATCACCCCTAACTGCCTCTGCCTCGGCCCCTGCCACTGTGGCTTTGTCCAGAAAGATGTTAAGACGATGCCTGGTCTATCTATTCTAATTAGCATATTACCCTTTTATTAGTATAGATTGCTTTTCCCCCTCTTTTTACCACATAGTTGCCATTTTTTGCTGTTTAATCTTTGCATGTTCTCCCCAAAGCAATGCAAGTGACCTTTACCCTATGCATAAAGAATAGATGATACCTTAGAATTCTATCTCATGATTATAATTGCCTGCCTTGTATGCCTTGGGTACAGAATGAACAAAAGTGGAATGAAAAGAAGGAGAAAGGGAGATGAAGTGTGAAGCCAGGACTGAGATGAGCAAAAGAGGCACCAGGGCGCAAACTTAAGGAGGCTCTCCCTCTCAAGCTCATGCAAGTGCTGGGTCAGTATCTGAGAGTGACTATCTCATTAACTGCTGTGTCCTGTGGTACCTAGTTTGTGTCACCCAGGTCCAGGCTGCAGACTTCTGATTCATCGTTAAATAAAACAAGCAGATAGATGTCAGCTAAGCAAGGAATTTTCTATTAATAATTGATAGGATATTTTATTTCTCATTTTATCAAAATGCAATACACTTAAAAATTTAATTTGTAAAATGTAATGTTCATATAGCTTTATTTCTTTACAGCAATTCCTTATACAGTACTTTATCTTCTTTTAAGATTTTAAAATTATTTTATTAATATGATAAAAGTTGTAATTTTTGTTGTCTAAAAATTGAATACTGGCTATTTCATGCAAATGGTTCAACCTATGACTATATGGAATAGTGGAAAGAACATGAGCTGAGTCATGTCTGTGTGTAAATCCTAGGTAGATCAGTTGGCAGCTATGATTTTGGTTTTCTCATCTGTAAAATAAAATCATGATTATCTTTCAGAATTGTTTTAATTATTAAATGAGGTGGTGTGGCCATAGTGCTGCTATGAATGATTACTATCTACTACAGCTGATTACTAAAAATGCTCCAGAGTAGAATACCAAAAGAGTTACGGTTGTGCCAGCATCAGGGTATAAGTAAGGTGAATATTTTGTGATGTTTGAGATTAGAAATTTCCAAACCTGTCTGAGTATCAGATTCTGACACAATTATTCTAGCATGGAGCTTGACTAACTCTATTTTTAATGAGCTGCACTGATGATTGAAATGTGCTGCCACATATGAGAGGGTTCCCCAGATAACAGCGAAGATCCCTTCTGAGTGTAAGTCATGTAATTGTTTACCAAGTCTGTATGGAGCATTTTTTCCCCTTTTCTAATATACACTCATGATTCCTCCTCTCTGTAATTTCCTCCCAAAGAAGGCCCAGGCTAGCTTGATGTGCCCTGCTCTTATGTGCACAAGGGAAGCCTTTTGTTCTCACTTTGTCTTAGGAATCTGCTGGCTCTGCTCTGCGTTTCTAGGAGGAGAACTTTTAATTAAAAAAAAAAAAAAGTCAAACAAGATTACTCAGTTTTCTTCTTTCAAAGGCATCATTGTCAGTTTCCATGAAATCCCTTTTCTCTTTAACTTTCTTTAAGATATTTGAGTTCAGCAACATCCTCTGTGTCAACTTCGGGATAAAAAAGATGTTTCTTGGCCTGCTCCTATTGTCCGTGACTGCCATGGTAAAACAATCCTTGCCAGCAGCCAGCCTACAGGGCTAGCAGGATAAGACCCCCCTTTCCTTGGTCTGGCATCTTGTTCAGATACTATATCAAAGGCTCTATTACTCTCTGGGGAGCAACTTGAGTGTCACGGAGGTGGCTTGCAGCCAGCATTCTGCCCTGTGGAAGGGGATCCTTGGGCATAATCCAGAATGAAGATTGTACAGTATTGTCCAGAGGATCTTAACACCCCTCCCCCCTAGTTAAAACCTGTATTTCTGACCTTCAATTCTGACAGTCTGAATTTTATTTAAGAAAATATATTTGCCTGGATTAAACCTAACTCACTTTGGAAAAAGAAGCTTTCAAGGAAGTTGTCATTACTTTAGGACTAAGTATTAAAGACAAATTGTAGCTTCTACCTGGGTTATAGCAGAGATATAACTTTCAAATAATTGAAGTTGTTACTTTATTCCTACAATGTTGTCATTCAAACAATAGACTCTCAGCAGCAGAGATGTACAGGAGCCTTGGAGGTCATTAATTCTAACATCCACCCCATTGGGAATCCTTTACTGAAACTACCTGAGAGACTGTCATCTAAGTCTCTGATTGAAAACTTCCTTTGATTGGCAGCTCACTGCATTATAACACAACCCATTTGGATTTGAAGTTCCTATTTTTTACAAAGTATCTCTAAATATTAATTAGCCTCTTTAATATCCAACCATTTATTTTATTTATACTCTGGAAATCCACACAGAATAAATTTAATTTACCTTCTTTGTAAGCTCTTCAAATATTTGATTATAGTTTATCTGCCTACATCTTTCCTTCTCCAGTTAAAATAACACTAATTTTCTATCCTTTATATGTAACTAGAGGCCCAGTGCATGGAATTCATGCACTCGGGGGGTGGAGGAGGGTCCCTCAACCCAGCCTGTGCCCTCTTGCAGTCCAGGAGGCCTCAGGGGATGTCCAACTGATGGCTTAGGCCCGGTGCCCACGGGGAGCAGGCCTAAGCTGTCAGTTGGGACCAGGCCTAAGCCATCAGTTGGACATCCTTAGCACTGCCACAGAGGCAAGAAAGGCTGCCGCCATGCTGCTTGCCAGCCATTAGCTTGGCTTCTGGATGAGCAGCGCTCCCCCTGTGGGAGTGCACTGACCACCAGGGGACAGCTCCTGCATTGAGCATCTGTACCCTGATAGTCAGGGTACATCATAGCGACCAGTTGTTCTGCTGTTCAGTCTATTTGCATATTAGCCTTTTATTATATAGGACTGGAGGCCTGGAGCATGAAATTCATGCATGGGAGGGCGGGGTCCTCAGCCCGGCCTGCACCTTCTCCAATCCAGGACCCCTCAGGGGATGTCCGACTACCAGTTTAGGTTCGATCCTGCAGGAATCGGGCCTAAACTGGCAGTCAGACATCCCTCTTGCAATCCGGGACTGCTGGCTCCTAACCACTTGCCTGCCTGCCTGCCTGATCGCCCCTAATCACCTCTGCCTGCCAGCCTGATTGCCCCCTAACTGTTCCCCCTGCCGGCCCGATTGCCCCTAACAGCCTCTGCCTAGGCCAGTGGTCGGCAAACTGCTGCTCGTGAGCCGCGGTATGCTGCTCTGTTGACTAATGAGTTTGCCGACCACTGGCCTAGGCCCACGCCACTGTGGCTTTGTCTGGAAGGACATCTGGAAGATGTCCGGTCTAATTAGCATATTACCCTTTTATTAGTATAGATAGCTTAAAACCCATATAATTCTATCACCTTCTTTATAACTTACCTGGGTTCTTTTAGGTACTTAAATGAATGAATATGGTCTGACCAGGGCACACTTCAATGGTTATAATCTTCTGTATACTAGATACTATATTTTATTAATACAGCCTCTTATCATATTAGAATTTTGACAGTCTTTTAACCCTTTTGCATTAAAATAAATTTTCAGTTAACTGAAACCCCTTATGGTTTTTTACATAAACTGATATTAAGTAAAGAATTAAAAAGGTATGAAGAGAAAGGAGATTGCTTTTTTCCAGCCTTGCTACTACTTTATTTTGTGATCTTAGTCTAGTATCTGATTCTCTGTTTCTTCTATTGTAAAATGGAAAGTTTGGATTAAATAATTCCTAGGGCCCCTACTAGGTCTAATAGTTTGGTATTCTCCAAAATCCTATGTGTTTCTCATATAATTGATTGCTTTCTAAACAAAAATGTAAAACTTTTAATTTATCTCAACAAATATTTACTGTTGTGGTGGTGTTCGTGTTTATTATTATTTCTATTGACATTCACCTTTTAAAATTTGGATCTATAGATACACAGATATGGAATTCACTTATTTTCTGAGAAACTCCTTAGGGTTGGGGGGAGTAAAATATCTTTCACTTCAACATGGAGTACAGAGAAAACACCTGTGTCAGTTTGAGTTGAAGCAAGGAAGCATATCAGTACTATGAGTGATATGAAATAGCAGATCAGAATGGATGCAATTGTGGGTATTTGTGAAGAGGTTTATGGAAAGCCTGTGCATCTGGTGGTGAGCCTACCATCTCTGTATTTGAGTATTGCCAGTTGGGGAAAAATATACATGAAGTGGGAAGAAAAAGGACAGACTAAAACTTGTGAAGCTAAATTGAAACCCAGGTGGACAAACTAGAAGTCACATCTCCGGTCACCACCTCTAATGGTGACAGTGTGGTGACCTACAGAAAGAGCTGAAGACCTCTTCAAGGAACTACAGTACACCCTTGATAAACATAGATTTGAACTGCATGAGTCCACTTATACTCAGGTTTAAAAATCCACTTATAAGTGGACCTATATAGTTCACACCGTGTTGTTCAAGGGTCAACTGTATACATGCAACTGGCCCAACCTGAAGGGGAGATATGGTGGGAGATGGAGAAACTTCAGGTCCAGCTGCTACACCAAATCAACAAGGGGAACTAGCATATTAGCAATAATTAGGCATAGTTATGGTGATGACTGAATGCTACCCAGCCTTCACTTCACTGCCTTCCAAATCTCATGCAAATATCCTTGTGGTCAATCCTACTGAACCACACAGGAAGGCAATTCTGAAATATGTGCTTCCACATTAGGCAGGTTAACATAGTTCAAAAACACAGCAATAATAGCATTTCCTGACTATCTTAGATAGTAGATCTAAAGGTCTAGGAAAAGTGAACATAGGCAACTCAAAGCCAATGTGAAAATGAAAAGAGCTGGTAATGATTGCTTTGTTACATAAAATGTAATATTGTAATAACTGAAAAGTCTAAAATAGCATTTTGTATAAATAACATATATTCTACACATTAGTCACTATATATGATAGCATTGAGTTGAGCCACGTAAAAAAACTTGAAGCTCTCCCCAGTATAATAAACTGTAACATCAAATATAAAATGCTATATTTAAGATAAGTGTGAAATTGAAATCATCTAAGTGTGATCCATGCACTCAATACATTTAAATGTGTGCATGTGTGTGTGTGGGGGGGGGGGGGGGCGTGGTGTGGAATTTGATGACCTTATTCTATGTCAAGAATGAACCTTATGTTAGTCAAGGGTCCTAGTTGTCTTGATACTTCCCTCCTTTATTTGAGTGACTCTTTTCCTACCTCCAGCCTTCACTTGAATATTTTCCCAACTATTGTCCATTCCACCAAATATCTTGACTCCTAGCTTACAATTTATTTTGTAAATGACATTATTTTAGTTTGTATTCATTATCATCATCATCATCATCATCATCATCATCACCATAGAAAGCAGCATTTGGTCTACTATAGTCTATCATTATAGTTTCAACAAAGAGGTCTACAATTGCAAGACATCTTCATTCTATTCTGAATAGATATAATTATAAGTAGTGTTAAAAACAACACTAGTGCTTCAAATACTCAAAGAACATTCTGTAGTCTATGAATGGCTCTAAGTGCTTTTGAGTATGCCTTTAAAAACACAGAAGATCAAGGTATTTTGTTTTCATTAAAGGTCAAAGTGGGTTTTACAATAATTTAAACTAAACTTGATGTGTATTTCAGCCTTAGTTGTTCTTTATTTGGCTTCAAACAGCTCAATCAACCAAAACAAAGGAATTCTTTGAAACTCCACAAAATGATCTGGGAATAATATAGAAGAAAGGGGTGGTTAATGCCTTTTTATTTAATCTACTAAAGGCAAAACACATATTTTCAATTTCAAAAAAAAAATTATATCAGGTGTATACCCTGAAGTCCTACCTTATCATCTCCAGCTTACTGCTGTTTTTCCCTGACTATTTACAACACACATTACTCCTGGAATACTAATTGTGATTAGTCCTAGTGATTCCGGACATCCCAGAACTTTGTGTTTACAGTAGGGCAAGATACTGAACAAAAAGATTGTTTGCATTGCAGCTATGCCAGATAAGGACAGTTAAAAGGGGATTAAAAAGTTCAGGAGGTTATTAAGAGAAACTTGAGTTCGGAGGATGGTAATAAATGAGATTTAGATGCAGGTGACCTATTTAAGGCTTCAGGGAGGAACTCTTTGAACATACTTATGTAAATGTCAGGAAATGGTGGTATTTACCTATTCATCAATTTACAGTAGTAGGCTTATGCTTTGCAGACATTTACCAAAACAATATCAACAACAAGATCAACTAGTTTTTCACAGCCAAATGTATTGCATATCATTTGCATTTTCCTTTAAATCTCTGTATTCTGGATAAACTTTTAGAAGACGAGAAATTATTCTCTGCCCAATTAAGATCACTTAAATTTCTCCTATTAATTAAACATTAAAGTTTCCCTATAGTACAGCTAATTAATTCTTGAAATATGAAAATCACCATGAGGAAGACAATTTATGTAATAATTTACATAATTTAAGCCAATGCTATGGTGATCAAGATAGGGGATACATGAAAATTAAATACCAGTGGGAGAAGACAGTGAATGTTTATTTTCATATACACTTAGCACAAAATGATGGACAATCAGACTGATCTTATTTTTTTCTCTTAAGGATTAAAATTCTTAACTTATAAGTATCAAGTTGACAGTTTAAATTTAAATTATAGTAGTTTTATAAATGTAATAAATTGAATTCTTCTTGAAGAAAATGATATTCAATATGAAGTCAAGCTCTATAGATTTTCAAAATTTTAGACACTTTAAAAAGAACAATCACACACTAATTTTAATTTTCACAAAGTTCCCTTATTACCATTTTTCAAATCACAAAGGAAAGATGTTAAGGGACTGCTTGCTCAATCTCTCCAGTTGGTGGGTTTCTTCATTGGTAGTTGAGCCTAAAACTTGACATAAATGATGAGGTAGGTTGCCAAGATGCTATCCCATCAGGGTCCATTTAGGATAGATAAGTCATACTTTATACATTTTTTTTTTTACCTTAAATACTAGTGTTATAAAGGAGGAATCAGCCTAACACACACTTTGTTGGTAGTATTTAAGAGGCAAATATTTTACAATGGAGACTGAATGGAAGATGGAAATGAATTCTACCACTTTGCCTGAGGGATGGTTCCAACAATTGCCAGGCCAACACCTCTCCTTGTTCACCTTTCAGCACAGGTCCTTGAAAGCTGGTGATGGAACTACTGGCCTGAAGTGACCAGCTGAAAGAGGCTTTCTGCTTGTTGCAAAGCCTAGGAAGTGGTAGCATTGCTTCTGTTCGCGCATGTGATTTATCCTCAGCAATCTGACTGAAGACTTGAGGCACAGATGTGGCAGAATATTAATCTGAAATCTGCTGGGTTAGAGCTAGAAGCCTAATTGAGAGCTCCACACTGATGAGGTTAGTATAGAAAGCAACCCTCCCGTCTGTCCTGGCCAACAGGAGGACATCTGGGCATTTTACTAATGGTGGGGTGAATTGAGAAAATTATTATAGATCTTTTTGGAAGGTGTCAAAGAAGAGAAAAAGGAAGTGAATTTTAGCTGTGGTTAGGAGTCTGGACCATTTAGGCATGTTTCTTGCCTGCCAGCTTATGAAGCAGACCAGAATTAGAATTGGTCATTTTTTATGTATAATTAGTTCATGATGAATCTGAGAAGCGTGGACCTGTTTTGCCTTTAATATAGACACACACAAGAAAATGCTGAATCCATCACTCCCTGTTACAAAGTGTGGTTATAATGAGAAGGAATACAGGGGCCAAATAGCCAGGTGCAAGGGGAACTTGGGAGGGCAGAGTGAAAGTGATAGTTGGGCTCAGAGAATATGGGCTAAAGACTCTTAGGTCTGATATGGTGAAAGCAACTAGGGAACAAAAGGCCAATGTAAAAAGAGTGATGCATGGAAATCATGTAGGAAGAGTTAAGTGTATTTCATCCTTTGGTATGAAACAACAAAGGCAGAGAATAAAGTAGATATAAAACTGAGAATGTGAATAGTTCTAAGGGCCCTTCATTGAGGCTTGAAGAGCAAATTTAGGATAAAAAATATGCTGTATTCTATAGTCTGTGTCAATCCAAGGCATTTGTACTGCCTCTTATATAAAAAGCCCCTGGAAAAATATAGATAGAATGATGAATAATAGGTTCTCAAGGTGCTATCATTGCTAATAAAGCTACCTTACATTTGCATAATGCTTAATGGCTTTCAAACTACTTTCATATAAATTAACTTATATGATTTTACAAACCTTGTGAGATATGTAGGACAGGTATAATTTTACTAAACTTATAGGTAAGGAAATCGAAGTGAGATTTAGAAATGCTAATTGTCTTATCTTCCATCACCACAATCTGCAAACAGCTGAACTGGCACTCAGATCCTGATTTTCTGGTTAGGAATCCAGATGGCTTATTAGTAAATATATATATTTGGTAAGTACAGTATATATGTACTTATTTGGTAAATATAATAACTATATTTGATAAATATATATGTACATATATAGGATATATTATGTTTATAAAAGAAAATATATTTGATGATATGTTTAGAATTTCAAAACATTATAATGGAGGATAGTTATGTTATGTTTGGGTGTTATTCTGTCAAGACCAGAATCTCGGTCTGGAGAAAATTTTGGTCTAATGCAATGTGATTTCTGATTTTCCATGACAAGTTTGAAAAGAGAAGTAGAAGTATAAGGAGGTCAGCCTGGGAACCCAGTGAAGAAAGGTTACAGTCTGAAGGAGAATATAGGGGGCAACCTGGGGGTGGGTAGCAATCTGAATCTGTGCCAGTGACCAGTGTCCTAGTGTACATTCTTGTTAGCCTATCATTAAGTCACTGCCCCTTCCTTAGGCAATAATCTGTTTTCCTAAATACTCCCAGTTTACAAGGGCCACAAACCAAGAATTTAATAGCTTAGCCAGAGGGGAGGTCACTAGCACCACCCAGACCAGGCCTTTAGCTGTAATCTTACTTCCCCATTCTAACTAACTTAGGTAGGGCTGCAAAGGCCCGGAAGTAAGGAAACAAAGAATTTAGAAATATATATAAGGAGTATCTCATTGTATAAGTTGTTCAGGCTTTGGATCTTCAAATCCCCTGAGCCAGCAGTGCTGCTTTAAATAAAGGTTTTTTCCTGAATCCCTGAGTTCTCCTTGTGTATTTTCCGGTTGCCTGGTAAATTCTGTAACAGTCAAGCAGGAGGGCCTTGGTGCTCTCAACCATTCAGAACTACATCCTGGCATGGCATGGCCTTTTAGTCCTTCAAAATCTCTGAATTCTTGGAAACTGAAATCATGGAATTGAATAAGATTCTTTCAAGAAATTAAGCTTTGGGAGATCTGTAGGACTTCTGAACACTTCTGAACTGAGACTGTGTGAGTTTTTCCAACCATAGTCAGAGGCAAAGTAGGCAACTGGGTAAATATGGCAGGTCACTACTCAAGACCAGGCTTTGTTATTTACTGCATGTCACTTAATTTTGCTGATGCTCAAGTTTACTTGTCCATATAAAGGCAATAATGACATCTGCCCCAAGAGGTGTTTGGAGAGAAAATTATTCTTCGTTTCTTTGTAAGTAAATATAACATCAATTGTTAGAAATATCACCCCTATTGAGAAGATACTCCCTTTGAAACATTTCTTGTTAAAGATAGCTGAAGTCATATGTATAATTTCTAAACTGCATCACATTGAGGCAAGGACAGAAACTTCAGAAAAAATTTGTGTATACTAGCAGCTCTTTGTCTTTCTTTTTCTGTAGGCCTGCTAGATAGATTTTCTGGGCTGGACAAGATGACAGCCACTAGTGAGGAGAGGGAGGTAGAAGCAGCAGCTGCTCTTGCAGCTGCAGAAAGTTGCTGACACAGGACTCAGTTGGGAAAGTGCTGAATGGAGTGCAGTAATTTGGTGGAGAGGCAAAGAGAAGGCAGAACAGCACACAGTGAAGAATGACTCAGAGTTTTCCCTACCCAGAACTTTATTGTGCTGGAGTTCTCTTTAGCATTTTTGTCATTGAAAATTGGAGGCGTGGAATCAGAAAGAGACCTAAAAGAGTCTCTGATGAACCTCCAGATGGAGATGCTTTGTTTTTTTCAGTTTTAGAAATAGAAAGAGGTGTAGTTGCATACCAAAAAGAGGCAAGGACAGTAGATGGGCATCTGTAGATAAAAGAGGTTGTTAAGTGACTGAAGAGGGAGTAGCACCATTCAGTTTCCCTCTGGCTGATCTTAGGAATGGTTCAGAAAAAGAAAACAAAAAACAAAGGGACACAGATGACTTTTGGAGGTGATGGATATGTTCATTACCTTAATTGTGATGATGGCACCATGGGTGCATGCATTTGCCCAAACTCATCAAATTTTATATATTAATGTGTGCAGTTTTTTGTATATAAATTATAACTCAAATAAGCTGGAAAGAAAGAAAGAAAAAGAAAGAAAGAAAGAAAGAAGAAAGAAAGAAAGAAAGAAAGAAAGAAAGAAAGAAAGAAAGGGAAGATTTAATTCTGTCTTATTCCCATTCTTTGAATAAAGGGCTAAGATTTAGTTGTAAACACTATAAAATAAAAGAAAACTGACTTCATTCAACATCTAAGCCTATTTCTAGCCCAATACATTAAAAGAAAGAATTTATAGCTGGCATGCAAACTGTGCCTACTGAGTTATTGATTGGTGGAAGTTCAAAGAACATGTTTAGAGGATTTAGTGCTAAAAATATGTATTCATATTTTTTCTAAACATCTTTGTTGAGATAATTTTCATAAAATAAAATTTGATGATTTAAAATGTACAGTTTTATGAGTTTATAAAATGTGTACAGTCATCTAAGTACCATCATAATCACAAAATAGAACATTTCCATCATGACAAAAAAGTTCCCTTACAACCGTTTGCAGACAATCCCTTCTTCCTGCACCTGGCCCCTAGATAACAATGGTGATTTGTTTCTAACATTACAGTTTGTCCTTTTCCAGAATTTCATATAAAGCATATCATGCAATATAAAGTCTTTTATTTGCAGATTTATCTATTCTGATTCCTATGTCAGTTTCTTTTTATTGCTAAATAATATTCTTTAGTATGAATATACCATATGCTTACCCTTCACCAGATGATATAAATTTGTTTGTTTTTCATTTTTTGGTTATTATGGATAAAACAGTCTTATGAACACTTATGTACAGAATTGAGTAAGCAGTTTTCATTTCTCTTGGGTCAGTATCTATAACTGGATTGTTAGTTTACAGGAAAGTGAATGTTTAAAAGAAATTACCAAATGTTTTCCAAAGGGAATGTATTTTGGCTTCCCACCAGCAATGTATGAGAGATCAAGTTGTTCAATTTCTTGCCAACTTTTTGAATTATCTGTCCTTCTAATTTGTATATACCCAATGAAAAGTGATGCTGAAAATTGCTATTCATATATCATATTTGGTGAAGTGAGTGTTCCAACTTTTAGCCCACTCTTTATTTGATTTTGTCTTAGTATGGTTCAGTTGTAAGACATTATATATTTTGGACATAAATTTTTTGTTGTTGTTAATCCTCACCCAAGGATATTTTTGCACTGATTTTTAGGGAGAGTGGAAGAGAGAGGGAAAAACAGAGAGAAACGTCAATGTGAGAGAAACACATTAATTGGTTGCCTCTTACATAAGCCCTGACCAGGGCCTGGCCAGGGAGGAGCCTGCAACCAAGATACGTGGCCTTGATGGGATTTGAACCCTGGGACCCTTTGGTCCGCAGGCTGATGCTTTATCTACTGAGCCAAACTGGCTAGGGCTTGAACATAAATTTTTAATCACTTATCAATTTTGCCTAGATTACTGTATGCCTTTTAATTTTATTAAATGTCTTTTAAAAAATAAAAGATACTAAACTTATTGAAGTCCACTTTATCAGTCTTTATTTTATGGTCCATACTTTTCCTGTACCACTTAGGAAATAAATATTTGCCTATCCCAAGGTCATAAAGATTTTCTCCTATATTTTCTTCTATAAGTTTTATGATTTTTAGCTCTTAAATCTTGTTTTATGATTTATTTTAAAATACTTTTCATGTATAGTGTGAGGTTAGGGACAGGGTTTATTTATTTATTTATTTTACATATAGATATCCCAGTATCACTTGTTGGAAAGACTAACATTTTTACAACAAAACACTTGGGCATCTTTGTCGAAAATCAATTGTCCATATATGTTTGTGTCTATTTCGGGAATCTGTTCTCTTCCACTCATATGTCTGTTACTGTTATTTACCACTGAGGCATCTATACTTTCTGGAAACACTATGAATGAGCCATGTCCACAATGTCCTGTTCTCAATGTATATGCCAATACCACTGTGCCTTGATTATTGTGTATATACTAAACTTAAAATCAAGTATATATGTTCTCCAACTTTGTCTTCCTTTCAAAATTGTTTTGACTAACTTGGTCTTATGCATTTTCACATTGACATTAAAATCAGCTACTCAATTTCTTCAAATGACCTACTGAAATTTTGTTCACGATTGTTTTAAATCTATAGATACATTTGGGGAGGATAGATTTTTTAATATTATTTAATCCATAAACATGAATATCTGCCTACTTATTTAAGTCTTCTTCAATTTATTTCAGCAATCACTTATAGGTTTAAGCATATAAATTACATATATTTTGTAATTTTATAATCTAATATTTTATATTTAGATGCTATTATAAGTTATATATTTTAAATTCATTTACATTTGTCACTATATAAGTAGTCACATATATTTTCATAATGTTCTAGACCTTAAGATATAAATAACAGGCCCAGCTAGTGTGGCTCAGTGGTTGAGCATTGACCCATGAACCAAGAGGACCCTGTTTCTATTCCTGGTCAGGGCACATGCCTGGCTGTAGGCTCAATCTCCAGTAGTGGGTATGCAGGAGGCAGCTGATCCATGATACTCTCTCATCATTGATGTTTCTATCTCTCTATCCCTCTACCTTTCTCTCTCTGAAATCATAAAAACATATCATTCATTCATATATATATATATATATATATATATATATATATACACACACACACACATATATACACACACACACATATATATACATATATATGTATATATGTATGTATGTATACACACACACACACACATATATATATAAATATATATATATATATATATCCTAATATATAAAGAGCCAAGGTTTGTAATGTCCAAAATGACCGAACGGATGACTGAACGCCAGGCTGCACACGCAGCAGGCTCAGATGGGCAGGGACTGGTGAGTGGGCTGAACTGCTGACCTCTCAGTACCTCCTGGGTCACAGGCACTGTGATGACCCAGCACTGACTGCCACTGCCAAGGCAGGTGCAATGTAATTGGTCAGGGGCCCCTGCCATCGCCCCATGATCGCCCCGTAGAGGGAGGCCCAGGCCACCGGCTGGGGGGCTCTGCGATTGCTCCAAAGAGGGAGGCCCAGGCTACCCAGCTGGTGGTGGTGGGCGGGGCCTCCCTCTGCAGGGCAATCAATTGTGGGGCTCCCAGACTGCAAGAGGGCACAGGCCGGGCTGAGGGCCCCCACCACCCCCACCCCCCGAGTGTACAAATTTCGTCCACCAAGCCTCTAAATATATATATGTGTGTGTGTGTGTGTATGTATGTATGTATGTATATATATATATATATATATATATATATATATATATATATAACAGGAATCTTTACAAAGCACATAAGAATAATTGAAAATATGTGACAAGAAATTGAAGATATCTTTTGTGAATCTGAATCTAGAGCAAGTTCCAACTTCTGTGAACACAATCTAATAGTAGCTGATTTAACTAAAAATAAAAAATAGTTTACTAAAACCATGTTAAGGAGCTTCCATGATTTTGGAAGGGCTGGATAAAGAGGTGCCAGACAAGCTTCTAGGAATGATAATGCCCCAAACCAACTGAAGAGTGGAGTGGTGAAGCTCTTAGAAAATTACTGCCATAATCACACCAACTTCACTTTCATTCTAGGACTAAACCTTACAAATATTGCCAAACCCAAAGTCAGACATCACTGTCATTTTTCCAAGCAAAATGAGTTATCTTTTCTTCCTCTCTGAGCTTACTTCCTCAAACTGTTCACTCTGCCATAATGAAGATTAGCCTTCTAGGGCAGTGGTCGGCAAACTCATTAGTCAACAGAGCCAAGTATCAACAGTACAACGATTGAAATTTCTTTTGAGAGCCAAATTTTTTAAATTTAAACTTCTTCTAACACCACTTCTTCAAAATAGACTTGCCCAGGCCATGGTATTTTCTGGAAGAGCCACACTCAAGGGGCCAAAGAGCCTCATGTGGCTCGCAAGCCGCAGTTTGCCGACCACTGTTCTAGGGGAAGCCCAGGTAATCTGTCTGTGCTCTGACTCCAAAAAAGTTTGGTGAGGTAAGTTTGCCAGTCCTATTTTAGAGAGGGAAAATTTGTAAGATTATGTGTTTCCCAAACATATTAATCTATACTAATAAAAAAGAAACATGCAAATTAACCATCACTCTGATAAACCAAACCATGCCCACCAGCCAATCAGGAGTGAGTATGCAAATTAACCCAACCAATATGGCAGCCGGCCATGGAGTTGGAGCAAGCAGGAGGCTTGGGTTGCCCCAGCAATGGAGGAAGCCAAGCTTCCCACCTGCCCTGGCCAGCCCTTGCCTCCACTCAAGGCTACAAAGTTTCAATTATAGAAGATAAATAAATCACAACAAAAATGGCGGAAGCCACTGAGCTGGAGAGAGCAGGAGGCTTGGGTTGCCCCCAGCAATGGAGGAAGCCAAGCTGCCCACCTGCCCTGGCCTCCGCTCAAGGCTACAAAGTTTCAATTATAGAAGATAAATAAATCCTAGATACTTGCTTCCAGCTGGCCCTGGCCTCCACTCAAGGAGGTGCTAAAAAAAAAAAAAGGAGGGGCTGGGACCTAGGATCGCCGGGGGTGATCAGGATGGGATGGCAGGGGCTGTTGGGGGTAAGCAGACCAGCAGGGGTTCCAGTTGGGGGTGAGCAGGCTGTCAGTGGGGGTCAGTTAGAGGTGATCAGGACAGCAGGTGGGGGCAGTTTGGAGTGAGCAGGCCAGCAGGGGGTGGTTGGGGGTGAGCAGGCCAGTGGGGAGGGAAAGTGGGGGTGAGCAGGCCAGCGGGGGGGGCAGTTGGGGGTGATCAGGAGGGTGGGGAGCATTTGGGGACAAGCAGGTGGGCGGCAGGGGACAGTTGGGGGCAAGCAGGCCGGCAAGCAGAGTGGTTAGGGGCAATCAGGCAGGCAGGCTGGCAGGTGAGCAGCTGGAGCCAACAGTCCCAGATTGTGAGAGGGATGTCCAACTGCTGGCTTAGGCCCGATCCCTGTAAACCGGCAGTAGGACATCCTACGAGGGGTGCCAGATTGGAGAGGGTGCAGGACAGGCTGAGGAACAACCCCCCCATGCACGAATTTTGTGCACCTGGCCACTACTATTTTATAACATACTAGATGCCTGGAGCATGAATTTGTGTACCAGTGGAGTCCCTTGGCCTGGCCTGTGGGATGAGGCCGAATCCAGCTCTTCAACATCCCCGAGGGGTCCCGGATTACAAGAGGGTTCAGGCCAGGCCAAGGGACCCCACTGGTGCAAGATAGGGGCCAGGGAGGCATGCATGAAGTTGGCCAGCTGGGGAGGGACCGCTGGAATGGTCCAGGGCATGTCTGGACTATCTCACTCACTCCCGATTGGCCAGACCCCAGCAGCAAGCTAACCTTCTGGTTGGAGCATCTGCCCCCTGGTGGTCAATGCACATGATAGCAAGTGGTTCAGTGGCCTTAGCATATCTTTAGCATATCATGCTTTGAGTAGTGGCCTGGTGCACAAAATTCATGCATGGGCATGGGGTTCCTCAGCACAGCCTGCACCCTCTCCAATCGGGGATCCCACAGGGGTCGGGCCTAAACCAGCAGTCGGACATCCCTCTTGCAATCTGGGGCCACTGGCTTCTAATCGCTCACCTGCCTGCCAGCCTGATCTCCCTAACTGCTCTCCCCTGCTGGCCCAATCCCCCTAACTGCCCTCCCCTGCCAGCTGGATCCACCTAACTGCTATCCCCTGCCAGCCTGATTGTCCCTAACCACTCTGCCTAGAGCCTGCTACCATGGCTTTGTCCAAAAGGAAGTCTAGAAAGTCGTCTGTAAGTTGTTCGGTCTAATTAGCATATTACCCTTTTGTTAGTATAGATTGGTTGAATGGACGACCTAACGACTGGACACTTAGCATATTAGCCTTTTATTATATAGGATTTTGATCAGCCAGAAAAATGGCAAATGTCTTTTTTACACTCTTTATTACTTCTTGTTTAATAAAAGATAGAGTTTCATGCTAATGATGAAAGGAGTAAGAAAAGATACAGAGAGCAATAACCACAGTTCTGTCCCTAATGTATTTAGGTTAAAGGCAAAATGGACATAAATCAGAGGAAAACAGACCATAAGTCCATTGAAGACCAGGACTGTTTTTATTTACTTACTTATTTATTTATTTATTTATTTATTTATTTATTTATTGTTGTTGTTTTTTACCATTATCTTTTTAACCTAAAGAAAATAAGTACCTGGCACATAATAGGTATTTAATTTAAAATTTTCCCAAGATCAATATGTCACATTGGCACATGGAAAGACAAATACAACTAAATGCAACTTTTGATTGTTTTAAAATAAAAAGTGCACTGGGAAAGAGCCATGTGATTAAAAGACTTCTTACTTTATAGAATAAATTATATATGTTCTATTTAAATAGTTTTCTCAGCTGAATGATATTTAAAATGTGTTTTAATTTAAAGCTGTTATTTACACATAATTTTTCCAGATATAAAGTTATTCCTTGCATCCAACAATATCTACTTTATCTTATTGCTACTACTACTTGGATATGTTACGTATGAATGTAAAAAAGCTAATAATCATATTATACATGGGAGAGTCAGGATGATTTAGTTCTAATCATGCCTGCCAGAAAAGTAGGGTGGTATTAAAGCATAAAAGGGAAGAGTAAATATAATTAAGAAGATAGATAATGATACCTAAAATAGTTTGTGTTCATATTGTTATAATTATAGGTTCTTTGCATAAATATACTGTTTGGAATATATTTTTTTTCTGAGTTTCTATTGTAATCATGAAGGTACCCCATTCAGATATCCCTTCAAGTGAACTTAATATGGGTTTCACAGCTGACCGATAGCCACTAGCTGCTGGCTCTTCAGACTGACCGTGGACAATGGACACATTGGTGCTGCTCCCAGCTAAGAACTAAGCATGGGTAAGGGAGCAGAATCAGACTATTCCTGCTTTTAGTGATATTCTTCTAACAAGTGAATTTGGAGATTCCCTGTCAGCATGACTGCAACTTTCTTAAAACTACACTGCGGTCTGAGAACCTTCCCTCACAATCCTTCCTTCTCTCTCTTTTTCCCCAGGTGTCAGGCATGTTTCATCAACTCTGTCTCAACCCACTCCTCCTCCCCTTTCCATTTACCTCTGTAGGTATCTGTCTCCTGTAAAAAGTCTCTTGCTTGCCCTAGCCCAGTGGTCAGAAAACTGCAGCTCGTGAGCCACATGCGGCTCTTTGTTCCCTTGAGTGTGGCTCTTCCACAAAATACCACAGCCTGGGCAAGTCTATTTTGAAGAAGTGGCATTAGAAGAAGTTTAAGTTTAAAAAATTTGGCTCTCAAAAGAAATTTCAATCGTTGTACTGTTGATGTTTGGCTCTGTTGACTAATGAGTTTGCTGACCACTGCCCTAGCCAATTTGGCTCAGTGGATAGAGTGTTGAGCTGTGGACTGAAGAATCCCAGGCTTGATTCTGGTCAAGGGCACATGCCTGGGTTGCAGGCAGAATCCCCAGTGGGGGGCATGCAGGAGGCAGCCGATCAGTGATTCCCTCTCATTATTGATGTTTCTATCTTTCTCTCCCTCTCCCTTCCTCTATGAAATCAATAAAAAATATTTTTAAAAAATCTCTTGTTTGACTTGTCTCATCTTAGTGTCCTATTGTCTGCATTCAGAACACCTAAAATGTCAGTTACATTCACAAAAAAAGAAAAACATTCTTTTTCCATAAAAAAAAAAAATGAAAATAACACCATAGGCATTATTGGGGTTAATAGCTTTAACTCAACCACACCTTTAAAAAAATAAAAAATGTTAGCATTTAGGCTCCCAGGGCCAGAATTGATGTAACAATTACTCAACTGATTTATCATAAATCATGACATTATAAATAGAAAGAAGTAACCAACATAAGTAGTTGTCATTGGCCCTGCACACTCATAAATAGAATCAAATATCACAGATCTTTCCAACAGTAAGAAGGTAAATGATTTATTAAAATTAGTACCTTGCTTATCATAGGTAGTTTTTATAACATGTTTATGTGAGCTAGATTTTTTTTAAGAGAAAAGAGTAAGGAGTAATGAAGCCAGAGGTTACAATCTGAAAGCTGGTATGCTAAATTAGGGCAGTAGATACAAGGGACTAAGTAGGAACTCCCTGTACTTTCTGCTCCATCTATCTTACTAATAAAAGAGAAATATGTAAATTGACCATCATTTCACAACACCCACAGCCAATCAGGAGTGAGTATGAAAATTAACCTGACAAAGATGGTGGTGGCCTGCCCCCTGGCCGCTCTGGGCCTCTGGCCAGCGCACCTCCTCAGGGCCTCCCTGCCCCTTGCAGCCTCCCTGTGGCCCAGCCCCCGGCCTCAGAGGCAACCCTCTGGTGCCTGAGGTCATAGCTCCTGGTATTTGGCATCTCCCTCTACCCCACCCCTGCTCCACTGCTCTAGTAAACAAAACCCTAGCATTGGAACAGCCCTGTGGGTGTGGACGCATGCGGGAGCTCGCTTGGTGCACAGTTAGCATGCCCTGGGAGGCCCAGGCCAGCCAAGGGGCACTGGTGGTGGCAGCGGAAGGCAGCTCAGCTTTGTTTTGAATAGATGAAAGAGGCCACCTACACAGTAACCCAAATTATCAGATCTCCCTCTTTCCTATCTCGCCAAATCAAGAGGGGAGGGGCAATGGGCATGGCGGGAGAGGGGCTGGCAGGAGGCGGAGGGTGGAGGAGTAAGAGATTGAGGAAGGGGGCCAGTTGTATCCCACTTTCACAATGGGAAAGTGAAATGCACTAGTGCATTCAACCTCTCCAGTCCTCCCCGCCTGCCTTGCTCCCCCCACCTCTTCCCCTCTGCGCCTCCCCAGGAGCGCCAGTGCTGTACAGAGGAACTCTCCGGAGAAGGAGGGTGAGGAGGAAGTGGTGCCGGAGCACGCAGGGCTTGCCACCGCTGCTGCTGCTGCTGCACATGGTGCTGGAGGGAGCCGGCGCGTGCCGGCAGCCAGGGGAAGGAAGCCCTATTCTTGCATGAATCTTTGTGCACCGGGCCTCTAGTATATATATAAAAGCCTAAATGACTGAATGACTGGTCAACTGGTCGCTATGATGTGCACTGACCACCAGGGGCAGACACTCAATGCAGGAGCTGCCCTCTGGTGGTCAGTGTGCTCCCACAGTGGAGTGCCACTCAGCTGACAGACGGGTGCCAGCTCATGGCTGGCGAGCACCGCTCTGGTGGTGCGAGCCTCTCCTGCCTCCATGGCAGTGCTACCAAGCCCAGCAGTTGTGGCAGGCGCAGAGGGGATGTGATGAGCAGGAGCGGTGTTGTGCCTAGCCTGGGCTCGGGCTCCTCCTGGCCACCTGCCACTGTGTGCACTACTGCATCCCTCAGGGGATGTTGGACTGCTGGTTTTTGCTGGTCTGTGGGGATCTGGCCGAAACCAGCAGTCCGACACTGCCTGAGGGTTCCCAGATTGCGAGAGGGCACAGGCCAGGCTGAGGTACCCCACAGGTGCACAGATCCATGCACCTGGCCTCTAGTTTTTTTTATAAAATTGAAACTGCTTTAAAAAATAAAGTCCATTAATTAAAAAATAACTGATTATAAATGTCCTTAAAAAGAGGCAGCTCAGTTAGAGAGACTGAGCCCATGATATCCCTGGTACCTTATCTTAACTTCTCTAATTATTTATTACCTGGCCCAGAAGAGATTACAATGTTTCTTAAAATGGGCCTTCAATGAATGAAGCAAATTGGTTCGAGCAGATGATTTGGGAGGAAGATGCTTCCTTCAAGTCTTACAAGGTACAAATTTGTAAGGCCATGCAAGCTACACCAAAGAGAAAACATTTTTAGTTTGTTTTTGATGTTTGTTTTGGTTAACAGTGGAAAGTCAAATATTTGAATCAATAGAATGATATTTAAATGCCAACATCAAATACACAGAAAAAGAATAAAACATTACCAGAATGAAATGCAAAGTTGTAAAGCAATTTAAATGGCATTTTGATTTGTGGTGTAAAAAAAAATTAGTAGGAAAAACAGTACCCCCCCAAATGGATTTTAAAATATGTTTGGCTGTACCCCTAGGCCATTAAAATCACAATTGATGGATAAAATAAAAGGCAATGTAACCATCAAATAAGAATGAAGAATTAGGTTGCTTAGCATTTTCTAGAAATTACTAGACAACTAGGAATTAACATTTTCCCTCTACTGGAAACCATACTTCCTGTTTAAAGAGAAATATGTGAGAGCTACAAATCACAAAGATTTCACATTTCAGTTCTTTGACCCGTCTTCTGTCTTCAAGTGTCAGAAGCCATTATTAAACCTTTGCTCTGGTAACAATTAAGAAAGCAGAGGCTGTTCTGAGACTGTTGGGAGAGGCAGCGTAGGGATGCCTTTTAGACAGGCGTCAGTCATCTCAGGCCCATCCGCACAGACTAACATTGAATCTCAGTGATGACCCAGAGGACAGTAATGTTCACTGTAGATGCAGCGGCTAGTTCTTGCTCTGCTTCTTTAAATATAAAAGAAAAATGTAAAACCCACCAAATGAACAGGAGAAGAAAGGCAGTGCAAAATCTATGGGTAATGGGTTTATGGGAAGTCCTCACAAAGATGACTTTGTCATATAATCAGATTTATGGGTGGAGCCAGTAAAAACCCACAAGTGGGATATGAAGTAAAAACAATGATATAAACTCATTAGGAATGTCTCTAAAGAATGTCTGAGTAGCAATTCAAATTCTAAGGATGCATAGGTGTGATATTAGCTTCAGATGTGGGACAATATGTAGGGCATTTGGGGAGTTACCAAGGGAAATTAGAAGACAGCTATCGGAAGGAAGCTGCTGTACATAAACTACAGATTGAGAATATGCCTGTGAAGTCTTGATATGAAAAACAATGCAATCCATTGTATCTGGTATGAAGCAGTTGCTGTAAAACAATTTTCTTTATTCCAATAACTAAATCAAGTTTCTTGTCTAAGGGACTGATAACCCTGTGCTGGTCACAAGAATAGCTCCAGATTTCAAGCATCCACAATAATGTTTGTTTTTATTGATGAGAGAATTAATTTTATAGAGTATGAAATTGTAGGAAAACAGACATGTATATTAACTAGTACCAGAATATGCTTACCATTTTTCCAGTCTATATAATTTTAATTGACAAGACTGTAAAATAGAGAAAAAAGAATTCTTTGGCTACAGGCAAAAAAAAAAAAAAATAACTCAATCTTTTCAGTACAGTACTAGATGTATCAGTTAATAATGCGGATTTTTTTCAATAGATGGAGTTACACATATGTTGATATATATGAGACTTGTTATACATGCTATTTTGTTATATTGATAGAAAGCTTCAAAACTTCATATGTCAAATTTGCTAAAGGTGTTAACCCCATAGATATTTTTATACTTAAAAGTGTCGAATTTCGTGCCAAAAAAGAGCATTTGCGGGACGTTATAATTCATTATTTTATTTTGAAGAAAAGTGCTGCTGAATACTTCGGGAAGCTTATGGTGAACATGCTCCATTTCAAGATACTTGTGAACACTGGTTTAAACACTTTAAAAGTGATGATTTCGACACGAAAGACAAAGAACATCTAGGTCAACTGAAAAAGTTTGAAGACCAACAATTACAAGCATTATTGGATGAAGATGCATGTCAAACTCAAAAAAAAAAAAAAAACTTGCAGAAAGATTAAACATTGCTCAGCAAACAATTTCCAATCATTTACAAGCAATGGGAAAGATTTTGAAGGAAGAAAAATGGGTGCCACATGAACTGAATGAAAGACAAATGGAAAACCAAAAAGTCATCAGTAAAATGTTGATTCAACTGCACAAAAGAAAGTCTTTTTGCATGGAATTGTGACTGGTGATGAAAAGTGGATTTATTTTGAGAATCCCAAATGCACAAAATCATGGGTTGATCCAGGTCAACCATCAACAGTGACTGTGAGGCCAAATTACTTTGGAAAGAAGACAATGCTCTGTGTTTGGTGGGATCAGGAAGGTGTGGTGTATTATGAGCTTCTAAAACCAGGTGAAACCATTAATACTGATCACTACTGACAACAAATAATCAATTTGAACCATGCTTTGATCGTGAAGTGACCAGAATGTTCCAGAAACCACGGCAAAGTAATTTTGCTTCATGATGACGCACCATCACACACTTCAAAACCAGTTAAAGACAAATTAAAAGATCTTGCCTGTGAAGTATTAACCCACCTGCCGTATTCACCAGACCTTGCTCCTTCAGATTACCACTTGTTCCAATCAATGGCACACGCACTTTCTGAGCAGCACTTCAAAATGTATGAAGAAGTGGAAAATTGGGTCTCTGAATGGTTTGCCTCAAAACAAGAAAAGTTCTATTGAGACAGTATCCACAAATTACCTGGAAGATGGGGAAATGTGTAGCTAGTGATGGACATTGCTTTGAATAAAGCACTTTTGATGTTTCTCTTGAAATGATCATGTTTTCTTTGATTACAAAATCCACATTATTAACCAGTACACCTGGTAATTTCTCTCAAGTCTGCCTAGTTTAACCTTATGTTTATGTAACTTTCTTTACTCTCATTCATTTATTTTTTTTATTTTTTGTTTTGTTCCTGTGTTAAAATGTCTTCTTTCATTTTTTCTTGTTTGAACTTTACAGTCCACCCCACCACCAAGCATTCTTATCTTACTGCTTTATCTCCTTTTCGATAGTGCGACTTCCCTTCCAAACAGAATGTTTATTTAATTTGGAATTATTGGTAAAAATGAGCAGAAAAAGAAACAGTGAAAATGCAACTTTGGTACCACATATTTTCCCCACCTTAACTGGCTTCACCTAATACTCTTCTGTTTTCACTAGGATCTTAGTCGCACCTGCTCTAAAACATGATAACAATTCCGTAACATTTTCTTTAAGCCAAGCTCTTCAAGGCAGCTTGCCAACACGAACAGTAAAATGTTTGGATAAAGATGCATGTGGAAATAGCTCCCTGCCAACTCCCACTTTCATGCCCATTATGTGTTAATAATCACAACTACTATTTATATTGTGTCTTCTTCTCCACTGAGCCTAGTACTTTGAGTGTTTCCTATACATTCTAACATGTTTAGGATTATGGCAAAAGATTCTAAATAAGTGTCCTCCAGTATTTTCATTCCTAGTTACCTAAAAAAATTATGTATGCAGGCACTGTTGTGGAGGGACTTTGGAGGCAGACTGCAGGTCACTAATCAGCTGACCTTCAAACAGGAAGATTATCCTGCTGGGTCTCATGCAATCACATGGGCCTGAAATGCAGAGAAGACAGGCAGAATAGGAAAACAGAGGGGATATGAGGCAAGAGGGAAAATCAGAGAAATTCGAAGTATGAGAAAGATTCTATTCTCTGCTGCTGGCTTTGAAGACAGAAAAAGGGGACCACGGGCTACGGAATATAGGCAGCCTCTAGGTGCTGAAAATGCCAGAGGGACATGGGGACCTCTATGCTACAACACAGATCTGAATTCAGCCCATAACTTAAATGAGCTTGTGCGAGGATCCATCCACAGGGTCCCCAGAGGGGAACATGTTGAATTTGGCCTTATGAAGCCTAGAGCAGACACATTGCACCTGGAATTCTGATCAACAGGAACTTTGAAATAATAAACGTTGTATTGTTTTAATAAAGTTTGTAGTAATTTGTTACAGCAGAAGGACAGAATGAGATGAGTCAGGCAGGCAGAACATTTTTATTGAGCACCTATTGCCTACAAATATTTGTGCTAGCTGCTAGAAGGGACAGAATAACAACAAAAGATGAGGACTGTCTTTGCCTTTTCTGTGCTTTTATTCTAGTGGTGGGATTATATATGCATATGTTTATGTTTATATTTATATATATCATGTCATTAGCTAGTAATGATATGGTTGGTGAGTGTTGAAAAGGGACAAATGTATGAAACAGAATAACTTGAGTGGTTTTTCTCCATGGGTGGCTAGTGCAGGAATTTATATTGTGCTTCCCGTTCTTTCTGGAAAAAAAAAAAAAGTTGCTTTTGACTAATGTATTGGGTTATTTCTAAAATGTATTAACTTTGTAAATGTATTTACATATTTAAACATTTTTATCTTCTTACTCTTTTGCGGGGAGATATGTATATATGTAAAATGACATATGCATAAGCATATCCTAATATATAAAATTCCAGGGTCTGTAAAGTCTAAAACAACCAAAGGCTCCATCAAACACCAGAAGTCAGTCCTGCAGTCATGCTGGGTTGCCGTGGTGACGCAGCACTGACTGCCGAGGGGGTTGTGGATCAGGCCCGGAGAGAGGCCCAGAGAGAGAGACAGGGTCTGATCCGCAGCCTCTGTGGCAGCTGTTGATTAGCCATTGCCTCTCTCTTTCTATCTGGGCTTAGCCAGCAGCTGCACCTGTTTCTCTCCAGGCCTCTGTGGGGGCTGCTGATCAGCCCCGCCTCTCTGATCAGGCCCAGAGATAGGCCCAGAGATGCTGACTGGCATAGAAACTGACCAATCTGAACCAAATCCGGGTGAACTGTGAGGAGCCAATGGCTTCCTAGGAGATGGAGCATTTGATGCTGACTGGCATAGAAACTGATCAATCAGAACCAAATTGGCCAGCAGGGGAGGGCAGTTGGGGGCAAGGTCAGGCCTGCAGGGGAGGGCAGATGGGGGCAAGATCATGCCAGTAGGGGAGGGCAGTTAGGGGTGATCAGGCAGGCAGAGGCAGTTAGGGGTGATCAGGCTGGCAGAGGAGGGCCATTGGGGGTGAGATCAGGCCAGCAGGAAAGGGCAGTTGGGGGCAACCAAGCTGGCAGGGGAGGGCAGTTGGGGGCAAGATCAGGCCAGCAAGGGAGGGCATTTGGGGCGAGATCAGGCCAGCAGGGGAGGTCAGTTAGAGGCAACCAGGTCAGCAGGGGAGGGTAGTTGGGGGTGAGATCAGGCCGGCAGGGGTGTGCTGTTAGGGGTGAGATTAGGCCAGCAGGGTGTAATTGGGGGCAACTTGGACTGCAGGGGAGGGCAGTTAGTGGTGATCAGGCAGGCAAAGGCATTTGGGGGCGAGATCAGGCTGGCAGACAGGGGCAGTTAGGGGCGATCAGGCAGGCAGGCAGGTGAGTGGTTAGGAGCCAGTGGTCCCAGATTGCAAGAGGATATTCAACTGCTGGTTTAGGCCCGATCCCTGTGGATATCCCCCAAGACATCCCCGATTGGAGAGGGTGCAGGCTGGGCTGAGGGAACTCCCCCCTGCACAAAGTTTGTGCACTGGGCCACTAGTCTATGTATATAAAAGCCTAAGTGACCAAATGACCAGCTGACTAGTTGCTATGATGCGCACTGACCACCAGGAGGCAGACACTTAATACAGGAGCTGCCCCCTGGTGGTCAGTGTGGTCCCACAGCCAACCTCCCGAGGACAGCCAACCTCCTGTGGTCCCTCTCCCTGGCCAGCCAGTCCCCCGATTGGCCCTGATTGCCAGCCAGGCCGAGCTACCCCACCCATGCATGAATTCGTGCACTGGGCTTCTAGTGTATATATAAGCACATATCCTATCTAATAAAAGCAGAATATGCAAATTGACTATCACTTCGTGACAAAGATGTCAGTGCCCACAGCCAATAAGGAGGGAATATGCAAATTAATGTGACAATGATGCGGCAGCTGGCCTGGAGTGAAGGCGGGAGGCAGCTCCCGGCCCCAGAGTGAAGGTGGGAGGTGGTGGCGGCCAGAGCAAAGGCCCGGGTCCTGGGTGCCGGATGGAAACCAATGCTGGCAGCCAGGGGAAGTAAGGCCTATTCTTGCACGAATCTTCATGCATCGGGCCTCTAGTATATATATATAAGCAGACATCTATAATTATATGCTTTTGGGGGGGACAATCATCATCTTCTGAAATGAGCCTCTAACTTCAAAAGTGGTAAGAGCTTACCTAAAATCTGTTGATCTAACCCTCCCCATTTGAGACAGTGTAAACATTCTTCTACTAAATTTTTCCTCCTAAAATTAGCTCCTACCAACAGGTTCTTGCATTGTAGATCTCATCACCACTAGTACTTTTGCTAGTGCTGTGTGCACTTTTACAGCTTTGGTATTACATCAGCCTCAATGAGAAATAGTGCTCTGGAAGGACAAGTAGGTGATTTGATAACAGGCAAAACAAAATATCTTAAAAAAGACTTCTCAGCCAACTACCAGCACTTAAAATTGTAAACATTAGCATCACTTTGGTTTCGTGGCTTGCAGTAAGTTGATGATATTGATTAAAATGCAGATATGTAGCTAGGATAAACAACTCACTATAAACAATTATTCATTATCTTTGATTAATTGATGGGGTTACTTATGAAACTTAGAACAGGTAAGTTTTCAAAAAAATAGTTCAACTATAGTTACATAAACTGCACACATCTTACATGGAGAGCTCATCTAATCATTACATTCATATGCATGGACCACTAAGCAATAAAGATACCGAATATTTCCTGCATCCCAGGAAACTCTCCTATATCCCCTCTTAGTCAGTACCTGCTCTCCAAGGTTAACCACTCTTCTGATTTCAACCATGAAAAAGGAGTTTTGCTTCAGAACAGGTTATATTTAATTTTCAGTTGGGAGGAGGTAGTTAACAAAAATGAGGAAGACAGGCTTGGGTACAGGTTTCTGGCTACTCAGCTGTGAATCTCAGATGGGAAAAGAAAGAATCAAAGACAATTGTTGCCTATGCCCCTACTCCAGAGTGGTAAGGAAAAGCTCAAAAAACATAGGTGAAACGTTTTGCAAAGAATACATAGTACGCTATTGAACGATATGACATCTCCAATTTTAAATAGGTTGTATCCCAAAAGTTCACTTATAAATTCATCACTGGGAAATTGGAACCTACTTCCCCATAGAAACAATGTCATAAATGATGGTTAGGATCCCAGGTTACTCATATAAGAGTAAATTAAGCATAACATAATTGAAATGTTGCTCTTTTAAAATGGCAAATAGGTTCGAATCCATAACACACAACTAAACTAAACAAAGAATATGTATACCTATTTATCATCTTGTTGTTGGTGTTTTAGAAAAGCCAGATTCAATTAGAGAACTTATGTGACATTATTTGGGTTTTGAAAGGATTTGGAGAGCATTTCCAAATACTTTAGATGATATTTTTCTTTATTTTATTTTTTCTATTTTTACTCTGAAAATATCACTTCTTGTTACCCTGACACAGGTGAATCACTAACCTATATTCACCTACCATTTGTGAACAATACAGGTGGTTTAGGCAATGGCTTTTTAAAAAAGAGAGAAATTGTATCAACATTTTCTTCTTTCTTATTCAAAATCTCTTTCCTCTTCTGGAAAAAGAATTGGAAGATGGGACTGGGAATTATGCCTCAAAGCTCTCCAATTACACAGGACTTAATTGATCAGGGGGCCCAGTATGATGTTCAGAAATATCCCAGTGCATTTGGACTGAAGCTGTGGTTTCCAGCCAATGACTGCACACAGTAAGGCACAATGGTCCTGGAAGAAAAAGCATAGCTCTACTCTGATGGCTGACTTTGGCTAGAGGTTGCCCTGATCGCATAACTTGCTCTTCATTGCAGGGCAGAAAAGGAGCTTCCACCTAACATTCTTCCCTCCCTCCTTCACGCAGGCTTGACTTGCTTTGCATTTTGAAAGTTCTTTTGACCTTCCCCAACTCCTGTCCCATTTTTTTTCTCACAGTGTTCCCCCTGAAAAAAATGTTCTATGTTTCATCCCATCTTGGCATCTGCTTCTAGGAGAACACAGACTAACATAGAAATGTCCTCTGTTTACAAGTTGTACTACACCTGAAAGTGGGGGAGGTATTAGGTGAAAACAAGTTAGGAGTAGAGTAATGGAAACAAGAAGTATATATTATATAAGGCTTTAAGAAGGAAAAGTGTATGGAATCCATAGATATTCTCTTTTGCCTAAACTAAGGAGATAGAAATAGTCAAGCATGTGAGCAGAAGAACAAATCAGAAACAGAGAATATGAATTTGGTGGGCATATGTCCACTGTATGGTCGGCCAGAAAATTAAGCAAGGCAGTAGGTGGGTAGAACAGAAACAATAACAGTTTTTGTTTTAATCCCCTTATGTATAAGGGGATGGGAAATGAAAAGAAACATGATGAATTACATTTGGAGTTTAGGAGGGGGATGAAGAACCTCAGAAAGCAACTCTGCATAGTTGCAAATGGACAGAATGAGGCTCACATCCTGGAAAAGGATCATAGTTTACTAGTATGCCAGGGGTGGGGAACCTTTATTCTGCCAAGGGCCATTTGGATATTTATAACATCATTTTCGGGCCATACAAAATTATCAACTTAAAAATTAGCCTACTATATTTGATCAAACATTTAATTAACTCACCCCTATAATACCATGGCAGGGCTAAACCAAATGATTTCACGGACCTTACATGGCTGACAGGCCAAATGTTACCCACCCCTGGTTTATATGTTTTGTCTTTTTGGGGGGATTGTATATTCATCTTCTTTTGGATTTTTTAAATATTCATCTGAGACATAAAGTAACTAATCAAAAGCAATCTTCACCAGAGATAGTAAAAAAAAAAATAACAAAAATTTCTAATACCAGAAACAATATTTGTGTTCCTTTCTGAGTTACTACTGTTGTAGTTTTGAATTGTCTGTGAAGTTTGGCCAAGGAGAGAGCCAGCATTTTCTCATGAATAGGACATTCAAAGTCTTAAATTTCTAGCTGTTTACTTTTCTACTCTTCTCTGTTTCTGCCAGGTAGAACTCTAATGTGCAGTCTCCATTGCCTTCCCCAAGCATCTCAGGAAACAGTCCTTGGAGGCACAAATGAAAAGTTCCAATGAAGCACAGTTGGAAGGCATGGTGGTGGCATGTCAATTACTATTTTCTGAGAATTATCTGGCCACACAACTTTCCTGGAGGGACCTCCTATATCCATGCTTTTAGAAAAACTATAGGAATCCAATCAATGCCCTTTTCATTTTTGTTGTTGTTATTGTTCATTTGTTTCTGTATCAGGTTCTGAATTTCTTATCTACATTTATTTCATTTGGCAGCTAGTGCCTCCATTTAACAGATTTATCATAGAGACCTGCTTCTAAGTCAGTGAAAATCGAAACTTACTTCTCCTAAATATTATGTTTTTCTTCAGCTTTAAATTCCCTGACCTTGGCTAAGGTTCTTAACTCTGATGGGAATATATATGTCTCCAAGCACTATGATCTCTTTTTTATGCCACTGTAAGAACTTAGCATTGTAAAAAAAAAAAAAAAAAAAAAAATACCAAAGGGGAAGAGCTAATCAGTCAGTGTTGGAAATAAAATGGTATCCTAAAAAAACACCTATTAAATACAGAAGAAATCAGAAAAAAAGTTAAAAGAGATAACAAAGAGCAGATAGAATGAAAAGAAAGCAAATGACAAGATAGTAGAATTAAACCCAGTCATTTTAATAACATTAAATGTCAATAGTCTAAATTTTTCAATCAAAAGCAGAGATTGTCAGAATAAATAAAATGCAAGAACCAAATATATGCTGTCTATAGGAAATACATTTCAACAATAAAAATACAGATAAGTTGCAAAAAATACCTGAAAAAATGTATACCATAGAGAACAGTCATAAGAAAATTGGAATGACTGCATTAATATTAGACAAAATCGACTTTAGAACCAGAAATATCAACAAAGATAATAAAGAAAATCTGATAAAATGATAAATTCATCAAAAAGACTTAATAATCCAAAATGTTTATGCACCTAATTACAGAACTTTACAATAAAATAGACCATACCTGAGAGGTATAAAAGGAAAATAAACAAGCCTACAATTATAATTGGGAATTTCTACATTCTTCTTTCAGTAACCGATAGAGGAAGCACACTGGAAATCATTAACAATATAGAAATTCTAAACACCTCTGTCAAAGAAGAACTAATTGACATATTTATTTATTTTTAAAATATATTTTTATTGATTTCAGAGAGGAAGAGAGAGGGAGAGAGAGATAGAAAACATTAATGATGAGAGAAAATCATTGATCACTGCCTCCTGCATGCCTCCCATTGGGGATCAAGCAGCAACCTGGGAATGTGCCCTGACCAGGAAGGGAACTGTACCTCCTGGTTCATACATCCATGCTCAACCACTGAGCCACTCTGGCCAGGCAGACATATTTAGAATATTATCTTTAAAAACTCCCAAGAAATTTCAAAAGACTACAATATTTTATGTTCTCTGACCACAATGACATTAAGTTAAAATTTAATAAAAATATATTACCTAGAAAATCCAAAAAATATAGAAAATAAACAATATGCTTTAAAAATAACTGATGGATTGAAAAATTTTAAGGGGAAATTGAATTTTTTTTTCTAACTGACTAATAATGGAAATGCAGAATATCGAATTTGTTAGATGCAGCTAACACTGTTAGAAAGAGTCATAGCTTTAAATGCTGTGATCTATTACAGAGATGGAAGGTCTAAAATCAATAATCTGCAATTCTATCTTAAGTTACAAAATAAAAGCAGAATAAACAAAATGTAAGTGGAAGGGAGAAACTGATAAAGGTAAGAGCAGAAACCAATTAAATAAAACCAAGAAAAATAGCAAGAAAAAAACATTATGAGTCCAAAAGTTTTTCTTTTGAAGAGATAAATAAAAATTAATGAGCCTCTAGTCAGCCTGATCAAGAAAATAAGCAAAAAGACACAAATTACTATAATTATAAATGAGAGTATCACTAGAGATGCTACAGACATTAAATTATAATAAAGGACAATTATATACAACCTCAGACCAAAAGAATTGATGATTTACTTGAAATTAAAAAAATTTGAAGGACTCATGAAATTTGAGAATCTAGCCGAAGAAAATGTAGAAAAATCTGAATAGTTCTACATCTATTAAATAACTTGAATTTGTAATTAAAATGCATTCCACAATAAAACTTTACCTTGAGACTGCTGGAATAATTCCATCAGACATTTAAGGAAATAATAACAGCAATCATACACAAACTCTTACAGAAAGCAGAAGGGAAGGCAGTGTTTCCCAACTCATATTCCAAAGCCAGTATTATACTGATGCCAAATCCAAAGATATCACAACAAATGCAGGCATGAAAATCCCTAACAAAATTTTTATAAATCATATCCAACAATATGTAAAATGAATAATACATATGATAGAATAGAGTTTTTATATGGAATGCAAGATTGATCTGACAGCCAAAAATTGATCATTGTAATTTAGTACATTAATAGAATAAAGCAGTAAAAGTATAAGATAATGTCAATAGATGTAGAAATGCATTTCAAAAATTCAATACTCATTTATTTAAAGAAAATTAAAATGCTCAGCAAACAAGAAACAGAAGGAAATGTCTTCAACCTACTTAGGAGCATCTCTGAAACCTTGCAGCTAACATTATACTTAATAGTGAAAGGCTTAGTCACTTCCATTTAAGATAGAGACCAGTCAAATTTTAATCAACATTGCAGTATCAGTTCTATCCAACAAAATTTGGCAAGATAAAGAAATTTTGAAATCATAAAAATGGAAAAGGAATAAATAAAACTCTCTGAAGAGAACATGATTGTGTACATAGAAAAATGTAACAAATTACTAATAATTACTAATATACTGAGACTAATAAGTGATATATCAAGGTTGCATATGCAAGGTCAGAGCTTTAGAGCTATAAATCGTGTTTTATATATAATTTAAAAATATTCATATATTTTATATGAGTAATTAGTGAAAGGAATTTTAAAAATCAGTTCCAATTACAATGGCAGCCAGAAAAATTAAATACCAAATAATAAATTAAGAAAATCTTGACATGACCTGTACACTGACAACTACAAAATATGACAAAGGGAATAAAAGACAGACATATATTTCTTAAACTTGCACAAAAACGTGAACTATAAAATAAATAAAACTTGATAATAATTAAAAACTTTTGCTATTTTTAAAGGCAATTTAGAAAAAAGACAAGCTATTGACTGAGAGAAATATTCACAAAACCAGTATATGGCAAAGGGCTGGAATCTAGAATATGTAAAGAATACACATTACAACTCAGTAATAAGACACACTATACAATTTAAAATGGGCAAATGGTTTAAGCAGACACTTCATTAAACAAGATATGTGAATGGGCAATAAGCCAATGAGTAAAGGTGTTCCAGTCTTTAGTAATCATGGAAATGCAAATTTAAGCCACAAGGAGATACCACTATGCATCTTCTACGTCAAAAGGGCTCACAATACCAAGTGTTAACAAGGATGTGGACCAACTGGAACTTTTATTTCTTGCTGGTGGGTATGCACAATGATAGAGCCACTGTGGAAAACAGCAGGGCAGTATCTTAAGAAGATAAGTATACACTTCATATGTAACCCAGTAATCTCCTAGATATTTGCCCAAGAGAAATAAAACCATTTATTCACACAACCATTTCTAAGTCTTCATAGAAGAACTATTTATAATAGCATAGATATTATGCAGCATATCACTTTACACAGCATATCACTCTTGCATCACTGCTCTCTTCTTTGTCACTATTAGTTCCAAACCTATCAATTTCTTCAACTTCTACTGTATCACTGCTGTCTTCTGAGTCACTGTCTATATATGTGAGATCATCCTCATAAACTGGTGGCATTTTCTGAGCTAACTTTGTTTGTGTTCTCATGGCCAACCCTTCTCTCCTCATGAAATTGAAGCACCATTTTGCCTTTCCTGTAAAATTAACAACGTGCATTTCACTTGCAAACATTCTTGCCTGACATTGGTTGACACACATAAGCCACTCTGGTGCTGCTCCATAATCCAAGTCTTAAGCCTCTGCTCCAAGTTTCCCCATTTTGCTGGTTTTCCTCTTAAGGTCTTCTTTTTTAGCAAGTTAAGGAGTTGTTCTTCCTGTTTTATCCACTGTCTGATCATACACTCAGTGGAAGGAGGTCCAAATTGTTTCTCTGCAGCTCTATTTCCATACTCTTTTGCATAGCTGATTACATTCAGTTTGAATTTTGCGGAGTGAGACAATCATTTGCTGGTATTTATCTTTTTATTTTTTGACATCTTTATGGGCTCAGATGCTCTGGTCCCTGTTGCATCTGTGCACTCTCCACCTCCACCTCCACCTCCAATTATGGCATCAGCTGATGTCAATAAAACAAGGCTCATGATTGGAGGAAGCCTGTTTGACAAGGTATGGGCAATTACACACCCAAGTCTCCCTCCTAGGCTGACTGCCATGTATAAGATGCACCTCAATTTTCAGTCTAATGATTTTAGAAAAAAATAGTACCTTATACATGGAAAAATACAGTAACTATTTGCAATACATATATCTCACTTTTGTTACTTAAAGTAACACAAAGACTAACAACCCAATCAAATTTGCCAAAAGTCCTTAAAAAAATTGCAGAAGTAAATATTTTAATGCCAGAAAGCACATGAAAAAATGCTCAAGCTACTTAGTCAACTGGAGAAAGGCAAATTGAAACCACAATTTTATATCATTTAGTAATCAGTAAAGTGACTAAAAAAAAGCAACAAATAATAAGAAATAAAAACAAAACTGCTAACACCAAATGTTGCCAAATATGTGAGGAACTGGAATTCTCCTACATTGCTTATGGATAGCATACCTATCAAACATCCAGTAATTCCATTCAACATCTAAGTAAATAAGAGCAAATGAAAACACATATCCATAGAAGATATTTATAACATCTTTTTCAAAAGTGCTCCAAAATATACACATTCCAAATGTGTACTTATTAATGGGAGAGTAGATAAACAAATTGGGATATATTCACATAATAGAATATGACTGAAGAGAAAACAGAAACCAAAACTACAGATACAGCAATATGGATGAATCTAAAAAAATATTATGTCAAAAAAGCCAGAAACAAAATAATACATATTTATTCTACATATACAAAGTTCAACAGTATGAAAAATAAGTCTTTGATTATATAAATCAGGATTTCATATGACTATGAAGGTTAGAATTGACACTAAGGGTACAAGGGGATTTTCAGGGTTATAAAAGTATCTATATTTTCATGTGGTAGTGATTAGAATGATGTATGTATTTATCAAAACAAACCAAATCGTGCACTTATATCTGGATATTTCACTATATATATTTTACTTTATTAAAAATTTTAAGTAGTGATAATAATCTATATATATAAATAGCCAGGGGCTTCACATCCACAATGACTGGAGGCTCGACTGAGCACCAGGAAGTACATGGAGCACCTCTCGGTGCCCCTTTCCCCGCCCCTTAAGGTTTATATTATTGGTGCTATTTCTGATTATTACTATTTTACATATTAGAAAACTGAGGATCTGAGAGATTAAATAGTTTTCCCAAGGCCACACAACTAGTAAACAGTGAAATCAAAAATTGAACCTAGATGGTCCAGCTCCACAATATACATAAATTCCAACTATGATGTTCTAAGCCTAGAGTCTAGGGCAGGGGTCCTCAAACTTTTTAAACAGGGGGCCAGTTCACTGTCCCACAGACTGTTGGAGGGCCAGACTATAGTTTAAAAAAACAACTATGAACAAATTCCTATGCGCACTGCGGGCCCAGGATGAGTCGGCTGCTAAGCAGGACAGGCAGCGGCACCCGGCAGGCCAGGTAAATGTCCTCGGTGGGCCGCATGTGGCCCATGGGCCATAGTTTGAGGATGCCTGGTCTAGGGCCTCTTGGAAGTCATGCAGACTCATGGAAAAAATAAAATCAAATAGTAGAGAAGAGTAAGAATGAAAACTCTCATCCCCCTACCCATCTTACTTATTAACTACTGTTAATAGTAAGTACTTACTTATTAAGTACTGTTTCAGCTTTTTTTTATGAACATTTTCTTTTTTTTTAATTATTTATTTATTATTTTTAAAAATTTATCTTTACTAGTATTGGTGAAAGTATTATAGATGTCCCCTTTCTGCCATATAAAGAATTGTATTATATCAGATTATGTTGTGTGATAGTATCTATACTAATAAAAGGGTAATATGCAAATTGGTCAGGATGCCCTCACAGTAACAGCAGGCTGCATGGGGTGACCAGGCTGGCAGGGGGGGGGGGCAGTGAGGGGCAACCAGGCCAGCAGGGATGGCGTGAGGGGTGATCAGGCTGACAGGCAGAGGTGGTTAGGGGTGATCAGGCAGACAGGCAGGTGAGCAGTTAGGAGCCAGCAGTCCTGGATTGTGAGAGGGATGTCCGACTGCCAGTTTAAGTTATCTTTGAAATAATATAATATTGAAAGATGTATTGGTCACACCCTCTGGAACTTCTGGGTAAAATCTGAAACTGGCCCCCTGTACATGGAGGGCAGGGAGAGACAGACGGAAGAGGCAGGCCACTTGAGATGTGTAGGTAATAGGTTTAATAAGCGAAGGAACTTAAATATAAGACTTGGCTAGGCAGCCACAGACCTGCCAAATCTAAAAAACATTATATAGGTGCCTGACCTGGGTTCAGTCTTGCATTCAGTCCAGGTGGTCTTAGCATCACCTTGACCTTGCTCTCTCAAGGCTACCTCCCTGAAAACAGCTTCCACTGTGGGAACTGTGGGCAGAAGGTACACAGCATAAGTTGAGGGCCCTCTTGGCCTCTCTATGAACCTCCTCCTACAATGTGAACCATCACATATTTCCCCATTTTTTTCTTGATAAACATTAAGGGGTTTTCAATTTATTTATTTTTTTACTCCTATAATGAACATACTTGTGTTTGTGTTCTAGAGAACTATGGCTGGTATTTCTGTAGAAAACTTTGTTCTTGGAGGAGAAAATGCTGAGCTAAGTAAGGTATGAGTGTTTAAATTTTTTGATAGACATTATTAAAAAGCCTTCCAAAAAAGCTGTGCTAATTAACACTCTCCCCAATAGGATAGGCGAGTATCTATTTCTATCCCAGACTTTTGTCAACACTATTATCATTTTTTAATCATTTCAAATTTAATAAGACAGTGAATGTCTAAAATGGTGTATCTAAATATGAATGGTACTGAGCATCTTGTCATATGTGTACATTTCTATAAATTACCACTTTGTGCCTTATGTACATTTTTATTGTTGATTATTTATATTTTCTTTTTTGATATTTAACATCTTTTTCTTGTTAAGGAAAGTTTGCCTTTGTCATAAGTGCAGCAGATAATTTTCTCATTTATTTGCATTTCTTATTTTTTCCTTCCTATATTTATTTCTATCTTAATGAAATCATGTTGAGGATCCTTCCCTTCTTTGTACTTTAACATAAAGTCTCCCATGTTTTATTCTAGTACTTTCATTCTATATTTTATATTTAAAATTGTAAACCTTTACTACATCTCAAATGTATTTTAGTTTAAGTACTGAACCAAGATTATACCTGAATCCCACTTTGATAGCATTAATACTGGCCAGTAGTATCAAGAAAAAGAATAATATATATTTTCTCCCACTGATTTGAAGTATACTGTAATATATACTAAATTTCTACTTTTTAAATTTCTATGTGGAGGTCATAGTATCTTCCATTGATTTATCTTATCCCACACCAGTAAGAAAACTATTTTCCTACCATTAATTTATTTTCAGTTTTACTAATTTAAAGGTAGTATGCTCTCATTTTTAGAATTTTTTTTATTTTCTCTCCCTGTTTTTCAATTTAGACTAAAGATAGTATTAACTTTTTTAAAGTTCCAAGAAAAAAAGCCTGTTAACATTTTGACTGAGACCACATTGAATTTCTATGTAAAACTGAGAAGGATGAATATTTTTACAATATTGGACTTTTCTAGTTTTTTTTTTTCTTCTCCATAACTCAATAATCCATGGTGTGAGTTTTTATTCTCAATTCTTTTGTATTATGGTGTCTCCATTCCCAATTTTTGTTTTTGTTTTATTTAATCTTTGGTTAGATGCCTCCATCAAGTTGATGTTTAAGGATATATGTTCGCTGTATTTTCTTATTTTTAATAATGTCTACCTTTACATGTTCAAAATCATACAAATGCATATAAAATCTTGATTTGTATTTTTCCCTTTATCCACTCAAAATTCAGAACTTATAGATACCATTCTTATGTCTATTTGGAAGTAAATGCTAATGTCCTAAAGTCTGAGGACATATTTTTTACTCATGATAAATGAACTGCCATTTTTTTTCCCTATCAAAATGCCATGGGAGTTTTTCTTTAAATTGAAGTCTAACACATGAATCAGAAAATGATAATGAAAATAACAGAAATTAAATTGGAACTGACATGAATAAAAAAGAGGAATTTGAAAGCTCACATAATGAACTGGGAAGGGGAAGAATATTGTTATTATTTTTTAATCCTCACCCAATGAATGAGTATATATATTTTTTTTCATTGCTTTTTAGAGAAGGTGGAAGGGAGGGGGCAAAGAGAGAGAAAAATATTGATGTGAAAGAAACACATCGATTGGTTGCCTCCCGCACACCTTCATCTGGAGACGGGGATTAAACCTGCAACCCAGGTACATGCCTTTGATGGGGGAATCAAATCTGTGACCCTCCAGTGCGCAGGCTGCTATTCTAACCACTGAGCAACCCAGGGCAGGGCAAATATTATTATTTTTAAGGATGACTGTAATGAGTACTCAAATGATATCAGGTTTTTCTTATTTGTTTCTTCACTGTGCTTTGTGCTATGTTATTATTTCCAACTAAAGACTTATGTGGAAGATATAATTATTAGCAGCTACAGACACACATTCTCAAGGGTTAGCAACAAAAAAGGGAAAGCTATTATCACCTAGATCCACCTTGAAAAATATCATAAAGTCTCTGAGTGGTCTGAGAGTCACCTCCATATGGACCTGTCAGTGTAGTCAGAGGGGTTATGTACACTGAATGACGACTGTGATCTTTCCACCAAGCACTGAGGGTGCTATAATGTGCATCCCACTATAATCAACTTGGAAAGTATATTTTAAAAATTTGAGGGTTACTTTAATCAGAAGAAGAAGTAATTGTGAACTTTATTCAGGACTTTAGCCAGGATATCACTTATTGTTGAGATTTTGTTTCATTTTTTTTTTTTTACAGAAAAATAGTATAGACCTTGAAGATTCAAATGTAATATGATTTCAGAATAGCTTTCTTTCACTTTTGCTTGGGCCCTGTTCTTACTTGAAAATATGTTTTATTTTATTATGCCAAGAATTCAACATTTTCTTCATTGATATTCCTTTGAGACAATGCAATAGGCATTCTCTTTATTTCCAAAGGTTCATCAAGGTGTTTTGTTAAATAAAAGACAATGTATGATTTAAATATTACCATAACAATGTGTAAAGAAACTTAGTTGTATAGAAGAATAAGAATTTCATGCTCATGGATCTTAGTTGGGCTTTGTTGGGCTAAACTTAAAACTGCAGGTGGGTTCAGATTATCTCTAAGAATCACTCATCCTTCTTGGACCCCAAAACCTACCCAAGGCATATTCTTCACATGTGAAAGGCAGGAGTATAAGAATGCAAATTCAGCTACAAAGAACTCTTTAAGCTTTTGCTGGTGTCATATCCACTTATATCTTAATGGTCAAAGCAAGTCTTGTGATCATGCCCTAAAAAAACGTTGGTTATTTCAGTCCTTCCAACCGTGACAGGAGTGTGAATGTATAATATTACTACAGGAGAGTTAAGAATTGAGAAAAATGATTCAGTGTTTTGTAGTTTCTTTGTTGGTCACAATTATTCACATGTTAAATATACACATTCCTATGTAAAGACTCCCAAAAGTTTTGTTTAATTATGGCAGCAGACTCAAAGTCCAGAATCAGAGGATCTACGTATGTCCAGATGCAGTTTCTTGTGAATCAGAAACCTATGAATTACTAGTAAACAGAAGTTCACCAGTCTCCAGAGTACATTGGTTGGGAAAAATATTATAAACAATCCCATGCACAAAGAACAATAATGGAATGCACATATCAGTCATTGATCCATAGAAATTCCATACTACTGCTAGACAAATATTCCAAGTCCACCTGCCGAAGGGGCAGGCAATGCTCTTTGATTAGGTTCTCTGTCTGCTCTCTGGAAATGGTTCCCTGGCCCATTGTTCCCACAGCTCCTTTTCTGTCATTGTGGAGGTATTTCCTTTTCCCCAAATCTTCTTTGCCACTTCTGAAGAACACATGAGAGAAGATGCTTTTCTTCAGAGCAGGGTTTTTTGAACCTGTTTTCTGTATGAAAAAGTAGAAGGCCAGGGGTCTTTTTATATCTTGAACACTTATAGTCACTTTTAGTCCAGACTAGAGAGATTTTGCCAATACAACTCTCTCAATAAACTAAATTTTTTATGGATTCTAGTGAGTTTCATCCAATAGCTACAACCACAATTATTTCTGAGACATGCTTCTCATTTTCATTGCAATTATAGTTTCCCTGTGAGTAGAAGATATCTGGTGAACCTCACTCTTAAGTTTTCTAGGAGCTCCCCCTTCTTTTCTAGCTAAAGAGATCAACTAAATGTTCATTTAATTCTTTCAGAGGTTTTAAAAATAGCATTATAGCCACACATTTAGCTTTGCCATACTCTGAAGATATAGGTTATTGGGATTACAGAGAAACATTATTTCCCCTGAGGCTATCTATAATAATAAAAGCATAATATGCTAATTAGACCAGACACCCGAACGACTTTCCAAGTGTCATTCCGGATGTCCTTCCTGATAAAGCCATGGTGGCAGGGGCTGAGGCAGAGGCAGTTATGGGTGATCAGGCAGGCAGGCGAGCAGTTAGGGGCAATCAGGAAGGCAGGTGAGCAATTAGCGGCAATCAGGCAGGAAGGTGAGCAGTTAGGGGTGATCAGGCAGGCAAAGTGGTTAGGGGCAATCAGGCAGGAAGGCAGAGGCAGTTAGGGATAATCAGGCAGGCAGGCGAGCAGTTAGGGGCATCAGGCAGACTGGCAGAGTGTTTAGGGGTGATCAGGCAGGCAGGCCAGCGGTTAGGAGTCAGAGGTCCCAGATTGTGAGAGGGATGTCTGACTGCCAGTTTAGGCCTGATCCCGCAGGGACTTCCCCTGAGGGGTTCCAGATTGTGAGAGGGTGCAGGCCAGGCTGAGGGACCCCTCCACCCTGTGCTCGAATTTTGTGCACCAGGCTTCTAGTATTTTAATAATCATATATTTCATATAGTGGAAAACAGTTTCATTTTTAATTTTTTTAATTTTGTTATCTTAGCATTTCCAGGTTCTTCATATTTCCTCTCAGTTCTACTTTTACCTTGCCAGTCCTTTTCTTCTCACAAAGCTGTATCAAATGTAGTGTGTAGTGGCCACCTCAGAATTGCAGGAGTTACCTCAGAATCTCAATCAACATGACAAGTTCTTTGGATTTATTCTCTCTTCTCCCTCATTATCATGAGTGACAGTTTTGCCAAATGTTTGGCCACTATATGGCATAAGTTGACATTTTCCCCACTTTACTTCTTAAAACTTTCCTCATGATTTTTTCTGCTCCTATTACAGTGTGCTTGCCACTGGCTGCCCAGTTCCTAACCCCCTGCCACCAATTTTAGGTTTTTGTTACAGCTGCTCTCCTTGTAAGTGATTGTGAGAATGATGTTGCATAAATAACCACTTATAAAACTCAGTGGCTTACAGCAATAGATATATTTTCTTGTCCACACCATTGTGGGATATCTACAATTCTACTGATCTAGACTGGGTTTGGCTCCAAGTTTCAGATTAGATACAGGCCTGCACAATATGGCTCTCATTCTTCATAAACCAGCCACTATTTGAGGCATGATTTTCTTATGACTAAAAGCAAGAGTTGAAGAAAGCAAATCCACATATGTAAACACATTTCAAGCTTTTGATTATGTCACATATGCTAACATCTTATTGCCAAAGTAAGTCAATTGGCCAAGTTCAAAGAAAAGAAGTGAAAAATCATTCTGCATAGCTTAAAGATATAGCAATGATATGAATGTATATCAATATCAAAGGAACATGAATAAATTAGAGCTATAATGCAATCTAGATAGACAACATTTTTGTTAAGAGGAATTCAATAGAGAACTTCTAAAATCATAACATTTTCTCTCTGATGCAACTTATTCAAGGCTTACTTATATTCAAAATTCTTGAAGATAGAGACCAGTAAAAGGAACATTATTTAATTTTCATGTTAATGCCATATAGATTTTCATATGTCAAACTTCTCATATATTATTATGACTTATAATATCCCTATGACTATGGCTTTCCTGTTTCTAATGAAAGTTAATCAGAACCAGTTTAAGAGTGATTATTGGAATTCCAGCATTTCATAAGATAATAAGTCTAAGTCAAGATTTCTACACATCTTCAAAAATATACATAGAGATAAAAAAGAATAACTAAAATCATCCAGGACATATGTCTACTGCATAACTAGGACATGGAAAGCACTACAAATCTTAAATCATGGGTAAGTAGGGGGATAAACATCCAAATAGCACAAATATAGCTCCAGAATGTATGCTTATAAAGAGGGATAGAGATGGAAAGACGACCCAAGAACAAGGGGACCAAGGGGAATGGAGCAAAGATAAAATTTACCTTCAGAAAAAGAGAGAGTCCTACATTTAGTAAGAAAATATTAAAGACTAGAGGCCCAGTGCACAGATTCGTGCACCAGTGGGGTCCCTCAGCCTGGCCTGTGCCCTCTCACAATCTGGGACCCTTCGGGGGATGTCGGATTGCTGATTTCAGCCCAATCCCCGCAAGTCTAAACTGGCAGTCTGACATCCCCTGAGGGATATAGCAGTACCCGAAGCAAAGCAGCAGGCAGCTAGGGAAGAGTCTGAGCTGGGGCTGGGTGCCGCTCCACTCATCCCAGCCCCGCTGCATCTGCCACTGCCGCCACAGCTCAGTAGTGCTGCTGTGAAGGTGGGAGAGGATCCAGCCGCAGTTGTGCTTGCCAGTTGTGAGCCCAGCTTCTGACTGAATGGTGCTCCCATTGTGGGAGCACACTGACTACCAGGGGGAAGCTCTGGCATTAAGCATCTGCCCCCTGGTGGTCAGTGTGTGTCATAGTGACTGGTCTAGCTGTCGACCAGTTGTAACGGTCACTTAGGCTTTTACATGTATAGATAGGTTTCTGACAAGTAACTCAGAGACTAGTGATTAAAGAATTGAATGCAATTATTTGTATAGGACTCAAGGAGACAGGCTCAGAAGGTACTGCTTCTGGTTAAAAAAAAAAAAAAAAAGGAAAACTTGAAAATGGGATCCATCCTTTAGATACTTTGTAGGTACAATGAGAAAATCAACAAGAGATAAATATTATAAAGTACTAGAGGCCCAGTGCACAAAATTCATGCATGGGGGGGGGGGCTGAGGGTGTCCCTCAGCCTAGCCTGCACCCTCTCCAATCTGGTACCCCTCGAGGGATGTCTGACTGCCTATTTAGGCCCAATCCTACGGGCAGTAGGACATCCCTATCACAATCCAGGACTGTTGGCTCCCAACTGCTCTCCTGCCTGCCTTCCTGATTGCCTCTAACTGCTTCTGCCTGCCAGCCTGATCACCCCCTAACCACTCCCCTGCCAGCATGATTGATGCCTAACTGCTCCCCTGCCAGCCTGATTGCCCCTAACTGCCCTACCCTGCAGGCCTGGTCACCCCCAACTTCCCTCCTCTGCCAGCCTGGTCACCCCTAACTGCCCTCCTCTGCAGGCTTGATTGCCCCAAACTTCCCTCCCTTGCAGGCCTGGTCCCTCCCAACTGCCCTCCCCTGCTGGCCTGGTAGCCCACAACTGCCCTCCCTTGCAGGCCTGGTCCCTCCCAACTGCCCTACCCTGCTGGCCATCTTGTGGTGGCCATCTTGTGTCCACATGGGGGCAGCCATCTTGTGTGTTGGATTGATGGTCAATTTGCATATTATTATTTTATTAGATAGGATTAGATAGGATAGAGGCCTGGTGCATGGGTGGGGGCCAGCTGGTTTGTCCTGAAGGGTGTCCCAGATGAGGGTGGGGGTTCCCTTGGGGTGTGGGGTGACCTGGGTGAGGAGCCTGTGGTGGTTTGCAGGCCGGCCACGCCCCCCGGCGACCCAAGCGGAGGACCTGATATCTGGGATTTATTTATCTTCTACAATTGAAACTTTGCAGCCTTAAGCGGAGGCCAAGGCAGGCCAGGGCTGCAGAAGCTTGGCTTCCTCCATCACCGGGGGCAACCCTAGCCTCCTGCTCTCTCCAGCTCCATGGCTGCCCCCATTTTTGTTGGGATTTAGTTATCTTCTATCATTGAAACTTTGTAGCATTGAGTGGAGGCCTGGGCCTGCAAGGGCAAGCGGAAAGCTTGGCTTTCTCCATTGCCGGGGAAACCCAAGCCTCCCTCCTGCTCTCTCTGTGGCCACAGCCATCTTGGTTGGGCTTATTTGCATATTCAGTCCTGATTGGCTGGTGGGCGTGGCTGGTGGGCGTAGCTTATGGGTGTAGCGGAGGTATGGTCAATTTGCATATTACTCTTTTATTAGATTTTTATTAGATAGGATTATTAAGAAACTCAAGGAAAGGAAGTATGTATCGAGGATTGTGTATCCAACTAAGCTTTCTTAATATTAAAGGTATATAAAAGTAGCTTTATTTGTAGAACCAAACAAACCAAATCAGAAAATAAGAAAACATAGCTACCCTCTCCTAAAATACTATATTTTACAATATTAAGATCAAAAAACAAAGTTAATCACAGAATTTATTAAACTCTCTAAAGCCTTCTAGTCATGTTTGCATACAACTACCTGCTACTCCCAGAAGATAAGACATCACAAAATGAAGTGGTCATCTCTGTCTATAGGAAGAAAATAGCAAATAACAATAAAATTTTTGAGCTCATGAAAATAAGAAATGAAGACAGAGTACAAGTACCCTAAAGGGAATAGATTTAATTTATTATATAAAAAAGAATACTGAGAGAAGACATGAAAATAGCCAAAATAACATAAAGACAATAAAGAAAGTGGTATAAAATGATCAGATTAAAAGTGATTGATAAATAAGTTGGGGAAATAAAGACCAATGCATATAATTAAAGTCCCTGAAAAATAAAAAATAAATAAAACATTAAAAAAACAATAACAATGAAATAGAATTATTTTAAAAATTATTTTCCAGGAAAATTTCTAGAGATCAAAGTTCTGAATTTACTTGTTAGAATTGTCCACTATTTCTCGAAAAACTTGTCCAGAAAAGGACAACTCCAAAACATATCATAATACAGTTCTTGGCTGTGAACTTCACAAGTGTTTCTCATTTTTTCCCTTCCTCCTTAGGTGGGACTGGTTCCAGAAGCAGTTTCTCCTGTAGGTCTCTGCTGGTAATTCGGTAAACTGTGCCTCCCTGTATTTGCCTGCCTGTCTATCCAATCTTGCCCTGTCTCCTCCCCTCTCTTGGGTCCATGAAGAATTGTTGATTTTCGATCTGTTCAGCTTTATTCTTGTTAGGAGAGTAGTGACTTCCCACTCTTTTCATGAGGAACTGGAAATGGAAGTCCTGGCCATTATGGTTTTAATTTGCATTTTGCTAATGACTAATGATATTTTCAACATTTTCATGGACTTATTTGCTGCTCACATTGTTCTATTTTGAAATGTCTGTTCAAATCTTTTGCCATTTTTTATTGCATTGTGTGTATTTTTACTTTGTGTAACTGTGCAGATACATTGTAAACTTAGGTAAGAGACAAATTTTTCTAGAAAGGTGCAATTAAGTAAAAATAATCTCATTGTACACAGAGATGAAATAGAGTAGTTTCACAGGAAAATAATGAAAGTTAAACAAAAATATTCCCCCAACAAAGCAGCACCAAACCTAGGTGATTCTAAAGGTGCAGTATATGAGATGGTTAACATAATTCTAATGCTACATAAAGTGTCCCAGAGATTCAAAAGGGAAAGAAAACTTCCCAATTACTTCCTATGAGACAAATATAACATTAATTGCTGAATCTAATGATAGCAGAACAACAACAACAACAACAAACACCCACAAAATAAAAACCAAATATCACTTGTGAATTATGATGTAAATGTCCTAATTAAATGCCCAGGAAAGGATAACTCCAAAACATATCATAATACAATTCTTGGCTGTGAACTTCACTAAATATTAGCAAATGGAATTGAACAGTTTCATAAAAAAAAAGAATACATCATGACCAAGTAAGGTTTAGTCTTGAAAGGTAAATATAGCTCAGTATTTAGCACTCTTTTAACATATCTCTTCATATTACTGAAGATAATTTCTTCATATTAATTACTGAGAATAAAAATCATAGTTACTCGGAAGGCCTTTGACACTTTGACACCCATTTATTCTGATAATGTGGTGGCATTTAATAACATTTAATGGGATAAGAATGCACACACACACACACACACAAACACACACATAATAGAAGTATTCATACTGAGATCAAGATAAGGAAATGATGCCAACTTCCCCATTACTATTTAACATTGTATGGGACTGTTGACCAAAATAGAGCTCTAGCCCAGTGGTTGGCAAACTCATTAGTCAACAGAGCCAAATATCAACAGTACAACGACTGAAATTTCTTTTGAGAGCCAAATTTTTTAAACTTAAATTTCTCCTAAGGCCACTTCTTCAAAATAGACTCACCCAGGCCATGGTATTTTGTGGAAGAGCCATACTTAAGGGGCCAAAGAACCACATGTGGCTTACGAGCTGCAGTTTGCCAACCACTGCTCTAGCCGATTTGGCTTAGTGGATAGAGCATCAGCCTGTGGACCAAAGGGTCCTGAGTTCGATATTGGTTAAGGGAAAGTATCTTGGTTAAAGGCTTCTACCCGGTCGGGGCTCGTGCAGGAGGCAACCAATCGATGTGTTTCTCTCCCATCAATGTTTTTGTCTTTTCCTCTCTCTTTCACTCTCCCTAAAAATTAATAGAAAAATATTCTTGGGTGAAGATTAACAAAAGTAAAAACAAAGTGAAAAACAAGAAGTAAAATTACATCTATTTGCAAATGATAGGGCAGTATTTCTTGAAAATGCAAGAGAATAAATTATAAAATGTTCATATAAAAATATTCTATAATGTAATAGGATATTAAAAATTAGCACTAAAAAACAAATAGCCTCTGACTACACAAACAATAACCAGTAAAATGATATAATAGGCAAAAATCCCATTAAACAGCAACAAAATACATCAAATGCTCAACAATTCATTTTGCTGTTGCTCAAGCTGTGGGGAAATAGGTACTCTTTTATATTGATAGAAATAACATTATATGATTAACTGAGATTGGTACAAAACCAACTATGTTGTATTCTTTTAAAAATGTTTAACCTAAATATTATCATGAGGAAACAATCAAATCCAACTGAGATATTTCTGCAAACAAATAGCTTGCCTTTCTTAAAAATAATATTGTCATGAAAGAAAAAAAATGAACTATTTTTGATTACAGTAGACTAGAGAGTTATAGCAATTAAATGCATTGATTGAGTCCTGAAGAAGGGAGGAATTTATATTTCTTTATTGGAATAGTAAGAGAAATTAGAATATGGACAATATATGATGATAACAAGTCAACATTAAATTACTTTAATGTGAGCATTTCATTATGATTATATAAGAGAATATCCTGAGTCTTAGGAGTGAACCCTTTAATTATTTAGAGCTAGTAAAATGTTAAAATTTGGTGAATGTAAGTGAAGTATATAAGAGTGTTTGTTTTTCCCTTATAGCAACTTTTCTAAAATAAAAAGTTGAAGGAAAAGAACACTACAAAGGCCATTCTTACATTCTTACATTGAACATTTTTGTTCAGTAGTTTAGAAAGTTGGGTTAATATTAATATGATTTTGAAATTTAGAAAAGTGAATTGTTATTCTGTAGCACATTGGTCCCTCAATATTACTAAGGACTAGGATAGAGATAAAAACTAAATACGATGTAAACAATTCTAAGCAATGCTGGTGCTTGGCACTAACATTCTCTAAGCTGCAAACCCTACATTCAGAATATAGTTCTGAGGTGAGCTTTCCTTATATCCAGCACTGAATTCCCTTCCTGAGAGAAGATGGAACTAATAGGTCAAGAACCAACCAAGGATAGGAAGGGTACTGTGGTAGACGTGGTGGCGGGATGAAGTGGTACAAATATTGCCCCCTCTTTTGTGTTTGAGTTCCTTATCCTGACACTGAGTGAGTAAGGTGGAAAAGTCTTTATACTTCAGAGATGCTCTCAATCCTGAAGGGTTTACTAAGGCAGGAACTTTACGACTAAACCTTATGGGAAAATGGTAAAGAAGAGTGTGGCAGACAGACATTGTAGCTTGGCCCAATCAGCATCCTGTTAGGGTTGCCCATGTGACAGACATCTGGCTTGTGATATTCCAGTGGAATCTGGTACTGCTCCTTCGTTCTTTTTAATTTTTCTTGGCTGGATATGGTATGATGGTAAGAGCTTCCGTAACCATCTTACAACCACAATGGGAAGGTTAAGGAAAGTCATCCCTGAGTGCTAGCTTACTAAATCAACCCTGCAATCAACTAGTTCTGGACTTCTTAATGAAAAAATAAACATATTTGCTTAAGCGACCCCATTTGGTTTATAATACAGACTATCTCACTGGGGTAAGATCAGGACATTGTAGCAAAAAGCTAACATAGACTATTAAGAATTCAACTCAGCTTGAATATCCTTGTGACACCTCCATTGGGAAGTTGTGTGACCAAATATATTACAGAGCCAACAGAGATAAATCACACTTTTAACAGGTAAAATAAAAACTGCCTAAGGTAGAATTAATTGAGCTATGTCAGGTGAAAGGAAGAAAGACCCTGAGCAGGGAGAAAGGAGGCGCTATAGGGTAGGATTTAACCTGGGCCAGAATTTCTCCTATCAGTCACCTGGAATCATTAAAGGCCAGGAGGTATGGTGTGAGGAAATGGCCTCTTACCTGCAAGGCTGCAGAGAGGACCCAGAGCACAGTCAGATGTTCAGAAAGGGAGCTGTCCAGTAATTATCCCCAAATTATGCTGTTTTTAGTAGTGGATTTGAAGGAAGTGGGCTCTCTCCAGACTAGTTAATAAAATATTTACAAGTTATTATATGATAACCTGAAAAAATAATAAATCCTGATGAGGACAGTTGATCCTGAGACCCAGCCAATATTAAAGTTTTTGCCAAACAGCCTGACATTTGGCTTCATCACAAAGGCAATCCCATAGATGAGGAAGCATCTGCTCTCCTGCTTACTGCTTATGTCAAAATGAAAGCTATTCATCAAATATTTATAAGTATTGCCTCCACTGGTAGCTGGATGGAAATAAAATGGCGAGAAACCAAATTTCTAATAAATATATGAATAACCACTCAGTTGACCACTTTTTGATATGAACATCACTCATAATTCCTGATTCAAGTGTGTGCTTTCTTGTCAAAAAATTAAAGTGAAAATATTCCATGTCTCTTAAGTGTCCAAAATAAATGAGTTGTGTCAATGTAGACAACAACCATTAATTGGTGTGCTTTTACTCTTTAAAAATTAGATTATTATCTCAATCATTCTTTACTTAATTAATTAAACATGTATTTTGTGCCAGATATAGAGATAGGCTCTGTGGATAGACAAGCAAACTTGACCCTTCTATAGCTTACCTGTAGCCAATATAAGGGAAGAAAAAAGGGATTAAAAGGGAAAAGTAAAACATGCTGATTCCTTTGTAGCTTGCATAAAGTCAGGTTACTTGGCTTTTACCTTCAAGCTATTCTTCAAGTAATTAAAAACTTATAGAAAAGATTCCTTTATTAACTTTCGGTCAAGAATATGTTTGTATATTTTCAGAAAACAACTCCAAGATCATGTGGATTCCTGCAACAGAGAGGAATTGACAGGACTGCTCCAGCCATGAAGACAGAAGAAAAACAGTCCAGAGATGGAAGATGCTGACGACGCCTTGCCATACTAGCAGTCAGCAGCTGTGCGTCGCTGCAGGTTGCCCAGGACCAAACCAGAGAGTGTCGGACCTGCATTACCACCATTTGTCCACCATCCAGAACTGAAATATCATTGCTGACATGTACACATAAGGAAGTGTTTGACATTGAAATTGGGACTCAAAAGAACTGTTGGCCCAGAAAGAAACTCACTACAGACTGATTCATTTGCCCCTCAGCATAACCATTATTGCTTGTCTCATTTTCGGTTCTTATAAGTGTATGTCTAGTATCACATGATCTCACTCATCTAGGGGAAATAATGAACAACATAAACTGATGAACAAAAACAGACCCAGAGACAGGGAAGCATCAATCAGACTGTCAAACCTCAGAGGGAAGGCAGGGGAGGGTGGGGGTAAGGGGGAGAGAACAACCAAAGGACTTGTATGCATACATATAAGCCTAACCAGTGGTCATGGACAACAGGGGGATGGGGGCATGCGTGGGGAGGGGTTTGGGATGGGAATGGGGGAATGAGGACAAATATGTGATACCTTAATCAATAAAGAAATTAAAAAAACAACACAATTTGGTGCCCTGGGCAGTGTGACTCGGTTGGGCATCCTCCTGTGTACCAATGGGTTGATGGCTTAGTTTCTGGTCAGGGCACATCCTGGGGTTGTACACTTGATCCGTGGTGATATTACACTCTCACATTGCTATTTATCACTCTCTCTACCTCTCCCTTCCTCTTTCTCTAAAAATCAATTTTTAAAAAAATGGCCATTTTATATAGTCTCATTCAAAAAAGTCAGCAGACAGAGTTAGGGACAGGGTTGACTATAAAATGGTCCTTGATGTTTTTGAGAACAGCTGACAACTGTGGAACGTGAGTCTCCTCCTTGAGTCTTCTGAGTGAATGGAATGTACCTTCATGCAAGTATAAATAATCACATTTTTAGGGATATGTATAACTTTACTGAAATAAGCAGAAATTCATCACAAGAGGTCAGTAGATATAGCAGAGAAGAAGGGTAAGTAGAAGGTAGCCCCATAAGATAATTTTGTATATTTCCAATACTTCTCTCTGGAATCCCTCTATTCTTTTGTCTATTTTGGACACGTTCTCTTGCTTGATTGTGGCCTACCATTTCACACTTGTTCCTTGGTATTTGCACTGTAGTTCCCTAAAAAGCATCAGGGTTCAGCGAACTTATGTTTCCTGTGACAGCATTCTAGGACAAGTTCTCTGAAAGCTGGCAGATATACCAATGGATATGCTGGAAGATTAAGAGATTCAGGTCTTTGGACAAACATTTGCAAAGTAAGCCACAGGTTCTGTAGGAATTGTTATTGCCTCAGGCCTTAAGTGAATCTGAGCATTTCAGAAGTGTAAGAAGTAAAAAAAAAATGTCTCCAAATGTAATTACTGTCTTAAATCACATTATTTCATATGCAAGTAGTGTTGACACCTGCATGCCACCAAAATTCTCAGAGCCTTAATACTGAGCTATGGTGTCAGATGAACTGGTAACCTGGATTATGGTCTTGAATCCAGAACCATCTTCCTGGGTGATCATGCACAACGCAAAGAACTTGACATTTCTAACCCTCAGTCCCCTCATCTAAAAAAATCATCTGGGTGAAATTATCCCGAAGGTCCTTTTCTTCTCTAGCTTCCTGCTGTCTTTGGATTGAATATAATCTTGTGGTAGGCTTAAATCTCAAATATTATTTGTGTGTGTGTGTGTGTGTGTGTGTGTGTGTGTTTCCACTCTCTTCTTTTACTGTAACAGATGTTTTCTTCATCTCAGTCTACACCAAAATTGAAATAAAGAGCTCCAAGAGAAATTTCTTAGAGGTGTTCAGACTGGACTTTCCTCTCCAAGAAGCCCAGTAAGACTGAGTGGTGTGGTCTTAAAGCTTGTGTGCCCCCCAACTTCGTATTTTGAAATTCTAATTCTCAATATGATAGTATTAGAAGGTGGGGCTTTGAGAGGTGATTAGGTCATGAGGGCACAGCCTTGTGAATGAGCTAGATTAATGCCTGTGAAAAAAAGAGACCTAAAGAGCTCCTTCACCTCATCTACCATATAAGGATAGAAGGAGGATTCAGAAGTCTTCAACTTGTAAGAAGTTTCTCACCTAGTTCCTCTGGAACCCTGATCTCGGGCTCTCAGCTTCCAGAGCTGTGATAAATAAATTTCTGTGTTTTTTTTTTTTTTTAAGTCACTCAGTGTGTGGTATTTTGTTATAGCAGCCTGAATGGACTCAGACGTTGAGTTTGGATACAGGGAAATAAGAGAAAAGAGTTGCAAATTGTATGGCAGGAAGATTGACGGAAGGAATGAGAGGAACTCAATTTGGGGTGTATGGGTTTAGAGGGAGAAGGAAAAAATTTTGTGTTGGGCCTGGAAGTGGACTCTAAATTTGAATTGTCTTCTAGTGTGGGTCTCTGCTTTCTTGAGTTCATCCATCACTTTAGTCGGTCTGCCATTCAACTATTCTGAACACATGTAATTTTTCCCTCTGACCTGGACTTGACACGTTGTCTCTGAAGAGAGTAGCATGAAGGGAAGCACTGTCTCTTCACCAAGGTAAAATTAACAAAACAGTTAGGAATTTATATCTGGTCAATTTCTATCTGTAATATACAAGTAGACACAATGCATAATACAATTCCTTTGTTATGGGAAGAGAAACAAACTAGCAGAAAGACTAGGAAAAGAACAACTTGATATTCTATATTTATATTACTTACAAATAACTTGATGGTTATTTTAACATACAAATATGTATATCAGAGTACATTGATGGCACTGGCCTGATCTGAAAACTGTGTGTGTTTAAGTTAATCACTCTGTAATTATATGATCTCTGCAAGTAACTTCACTTCTTTGGATTTCACTTTCCTCACTTATAAAATGAGGAAGTTGGAATTGACAATCTCTGGGATCCCTTTTAGTTGTAATAATCTTTGGTGCTATGAATGGAATCTGATAAAGCATATTCTATACAGATGGGGGATGATTGAAATGTATTGCACCTGAACTCAGTTCTTTTTTCTGGGCATTTCTTGTCTTCTAAGTTGAATTAAGAATGAATCAAATCCTCAGTAATGTAAAATGTAGCTTAAAAGCGAGTGAGTGAGAAAATATACCAAAATGGCATGAAGCTTGTATCTGAGCTGTGGGCTTATGGGATAATCTTTTTTTTTTTTTAATTATTATTTCTCAAAAAAATTCCACTTTTATTTAACATGTAATTCTTTAAAAATATTTTTAACTAAAAGTTTCTGCTATAGATAAAAAGTTATTGTTATTCTCTCTGTGTGTATCTCTGTGTGTGTCTCTCTCTATGCAACGAAGAATACCTGAAGTATTTTCTATAACAATCAAGCTTTTATATTTAGAGGTCAGGGAACCTACTGTGAAGTTCCAGTATCTCTTTCAGACTTAGCCTTGAGCTTAATGATGCTCATATTGAATTTTCTTGTCTCCTATGTGAAGGAACACATTCTGTAATTTTTTTCATGTAGTTCATCCTAGATTAATTTGTAAAAACCTGATACTAGGTTAGCCTTCTTTTTGATCTGCTCATAGTTTATTTCTAAGAAGAAGGTAAATTACTGGAATACTTATTTTACAAGACTCCTTTCTGCAACAGTAGAGTACTAAATCCTTACATACAGGAACTTTCTTTTTACATCAGAAAAATCTGATGTAAAGCCAAAAAGTCTGCCCTAGCAATTAGGAACTTCCCTGTTTAGAGACTAAATATTATTGGACAGCTTTCTGTAATTCCTTGTCATGCTTTCTTTCTGTAGGTGGTCATTCTTGATATTAAGATCTCTACAAGGTGTAATGTAAACTCAGGGATATTGTTTCCATAGCAGCACTCTCTAGTGTACTCACACCAACAATTGCAACCACTTCTGCCAACTTAAGCTTGATACCTTCAGATGACAACAGATGGCTAAGTAGTCTACTTCAACTATAGGAATGATCCAGTCAAATCATCTTTCTTCTCTCCTTCAAAACAGTCCTTACATTCCAATTCTACTAAGGCATTTTTGATTAAGTGGGAATAAGATGTGTTTAAATAGCTAGTCCTTCCACATCCATACAAATACCATTCTGACCCTTATCCTTGCCACAGATGTAAATAAACACTGGAAAATGAATGAAGCAGAAAGAGATATGGCCTTAACAAGCACTCTAAAAACAATATCTTTTCTTTCTAATGCTGATATGATATCCTCAAGAGCAATATTTTGACCAGTTATGTCTAATATATGAGAGTGTTTAAAAATTCTAACTTAGATAAGCTACTTTCAAGTGAAATTGTTTTTCTGCTCTGTATTTGAGCATTATAACTCCCTCTTACATTAAAAATGTACCTCCGTTGTGTTATGAAACTGTGTAGGTAAATTAGATGCCAAAATTTGGGTAACTAACGCCACCAACTTTTACAATTTGTGGCCTATTTTTTTTGGAGGGAGAGAAGAGTCATTTAATTATTTGTTAATTATTATGAGCAATTTTTTTTTCTTTAGTCAGGGTCCCCTCAAAAGGCCAGGCCTGAGTGTTATCAGTATGGAAATGGACAGCCATAAATTCATAACTATTTTGGATTGTTATGTCAATTTGGCCCATGAGGTGTGTATGAACTATTGAAAGGAAGCTATAATCTAGCAAAAAGCAACAGGCTTTATGACAAAATAAACTTTTAATAATTTTAAAATAATTTCCCTCAATTAGTCACGTAATCTTCAATTCCTCTTCAACAGTTTTTGGGATTTTATTGGAGTGGACTCAGATTCAAAATCTATCACCCGAGAACTGATTTATATCAAAAAGAGAAAGAATTAGGCTCTCTGGCTTTGAAGGACAGTTTATACAAGAGTTGGTCATAGCTCCCTAAACTTTAGCTGGCATATACTTGCTGGTGATTTTCTAAGAAATACTGGAATGGGCCTCATTTAGATTAAGGGTAATCTGTAATTGTTGAAAAATAATTTTTAAATGTTTTTGCTGTTTTAGATGCTTCTCTGTGTGTTGGTCTAATAGCAGTTCAATGATGGCAGCTTTATAATCAATTTGTGATTTTGCAAAGAGAGAAGACCACTCAACAACATGTTATAGGCAAGTGAAATAGGATCTAGCATTTATAGTTCTTTCTTGCCTCTCTAGCTATCCATTTAGCATTTTGTGAATTGACTGTCCAAGAAAAGAGAAATTCAATGCCAGCAATAACTGTCAGAAGGAATGAAAATTGGCCTCAGTAGGGAATTTGTCTAATTATTAAAATAATAAACAATAAAATAATAATATATTTACATAAAACACATATTCCTAGTCTGAGGTTCTAGAGTTCATGAAGTTAGTAGTTGTAAATTTTTTACAGTATTTTAAAATAATTGAATATGGATAATATTGTAGATATTGATTATTGCACTAGGCAGCAAGTTATAAATTTATCTGATTAATAAAAGTAAGGAAATAAGTTACTTATTAATAAATATATGCAGTTTGATTTGGTAGAGAAGCTTTTCAAATGATGACCGTGAGTGATAGTAAGAGGCATCTTCAGATGTGTAAAAGTCATTAAAATAATTTATAGTTAAATAAGTCATTTGATTTTCATTCCACTCTATGAGGTGGGCAGATGGACATGATTAGCTCCATTTATTAGACCAGGGCACTGAAATTTGTTCCTCCAATTTGTATTATCTGTTCTTTTAGGCTTCATATATGATTTTATGTACCCTTTAGAGTTTTTTTCATTTCATGAGTACATTGTTGAAGTCAGAACTTGTTCATGAAAAACACGATGCCAAATAACTGAAATACAATTACATATAATGTTTAATTTTTGCTCATTATGGACATTATAGTCCAGATAGTAATAAAAAGTAACCCATATGAAAAGCCACAGAGAAGGGGGGGGGGTAGCATGACTTCCTCATTTCTCTCTTTATAGCTTTAATGATATCAGATTGATAACTTGAGAGATCCTACACAAATACCAAAAATGCAAAGAATATCCTATATAATAAAAGGCTAATATGCAAATCGACCAAATAGCAGAATGACTGGTCGCTATGATGTGCACTGACCACCAGGGGGAAGACGCTCAATGCAGGAGCTGCCCCTTGGTGGTCGGTGTGCTCCCACAGGGAGAGCGCTGCTCAGCCAGAAGCCCTGAGCTGGGCTAATGGCTGGTGAGCACAGTGGTGGTGGTGGGACCCTCTCCTGCCTCTGCAGCAGCACTAAGAATGTCTTCTGGGGAGCAGGCCTAAGCCATCAGTCTGAGGGCTCCTGGACTGCCAGAGGGCATAGGCCAGGCTGAGGGACACCTTCCCCCCCAAGTGCATGAATTTTGTGAACTGGGCTTCTAGTTTTATAATAAAAAGGATAGTTAAGGCAGTATATGATTATGAGAGAAATAAATGATGCAGGCAATGAGAATTTGCAGGAAGGATGGATGACTATAAGTGTAGTGATTACTAAGGAAATAATTTGATGGACATAACATAAACTTGGCCTTGAGTAATTGATCTACAGTAAGGAAAAAGGGATAGAGAAATATATTTTTGTGATAGGATATGGACTCCATCATGTGGCATCTTCCTTCTGTATGTTACTTTTTAATATGTCCTAATGTCATATTTTTTCCAGTTTTTAACTTGCAAAAAAATACAAAGAAAAAGGTAAGCTGGGAAGTAATAAGTAAATGAACAAGAAATGAAAAATTTAAAACAGATAAGGAAGAATTAAATCTTATTGTCATAATTTCTACCTTCAACCTACAAAAGATGAGCAAAGGAAGAATTAGGCCATGTCTAACACATACATTGACATTGTGTTTGGGTCTTTAGACATCACATGAGAGATAGCAAAGAGAGTGAGTACAGCCAGACAGAGATGTTAAAGTAAAGGTAGTGAAGAACATGAGGGTGGGGCAGAGGATATAGGAATCTAGTGAAATGGACCAGAAAAATGATGGCGACCCTAAAGCAAAATTTAGAAGAAAAAGTCTGCTCTACAAAGGTCAGAAGGCAAAATTGGGATGGGTTCTGCCAGTCACCAGGTAACTGACGAATAAAGAATTTGATTTCAGTTTGCTCGGTCTATCAGCCTGGCCAGGTGTGAGAACATTCATCAAGCTCTTGATAGACTATGGCACCCATCCATGAGAAATCTCATTTCTGGACATTCGGCAGTCCTTGACCTTGAAAGCAGTTCCGGACTGATAGTCAGTCTAACTTGATAAATGATGATTTCTCAAAGAGAAATGTAATTCTCCCTCTCCACTATGACCACACACACACACACACACACACACACACACACCATAAAAATGTATAGCTACATACATGGGAAGACCCATGAATGTGTGACATATTCATTCCACCAGTACCCCACTGATAACAGTAGTGCACTTGATGTATTCAACATAATTACAGATACCAATGCTTGTGCCTGCCCTGCTCTAAAAGTTCCCGGAGAAATCTTGGCTGTCTGACAACAAGATGTACAAGGGAGTGCTTGCCAAAGAGTAAGAGTACAAATGTTTATTACGAATAATACCTGGGGTTATACTTGTGTTCTACGCAGAACTACAGTGGCCTGACCAGAGCACCTGGCCAAGGAATAACAAAATTGGTGCAGTTTTATTTAAATACTAGAGGCCCGGTGCACAAAATTAGTGCATGGGGGGGAGGGGGGAGGGGTTGTCCCTCAGCCAAGCCTGCACCCTCTCTATTCTGGGACCCCTCAAAGGATGTCCCACTGCCCGTTTAGGCCCGATCCCAGTAGGATCGGGCCTAAAGGAGCAGTCGGACATCCCTCTCACAATCCAGGACTGTTGGGTCCCAACTGCTCGCCTGCCTGCCTTCCTGATTGCCCCTAACCGCTTCTGCCTGCCAGCCTGATCACCCCCTAACCACTCCCCTGCCAGCCTGATTGATGCCTAACTGCTCTCCTACCAGCCTGTTTGCCCCTAACTGCCCTCCACTGCAGGCTTGATCGCCCCCAACTGCCCTCCCTTGCAGACCTGGTCCCTCCCAACTGCCCTCCCCTGCTGGCCATCTTGTGGTGGCCATCTTGTGTCCACATGGGGGCAGCCATCTTTGACCACATGGGGGCAGCCATCTTGTGTGTTGGAGTGATGGTCAATTTGCATATTACTTTTTTATTAGATAGGATAGAGGCCTGGTGCATGGGTGGGTGCTGGCTGGTTTGCCCTGAAGGGTGTCCCGGATCAGGATGGAGGTTCCCTTGGGGTGTGGGGTGGCCTGGGTGAGCATGGTTTGCAGGCTGGCCATGCCCCCCAGCGACCCAAATGGAGACCCTGGTATCTGGGATTTATTTATCTTCTATAATTGAAACTTTGTAGCCTTGAGCGGAGCCAAGCCTCCTTCTTGCTCCATGGCCACCGCCATTTTTGTTGGGATTTATTTGTCTTCTATAATTGAAACTTTGTGGCATTGAGTGGAGTCCTGGGCTGGCCAGGTTGTGCGGGAAGCTTGGCTTCCTCCATTGCCAGGGAAACCCAAGCCTCCTACTCTCTCCGTGGCCGCAGCCATCTTGGTTGGGGTTAATTTGCATACTCACTCTTGATTGGTTGGTGGGTGTGGCTTGTGGGTATAGGGAGTGATGGTTAATTTGCATATTACTCTTTTATTAGATAAGATGTAATTTTTTAGATAAACAGGTATAACAATATTTTCAGTCTCCTCTTTTTCACACTACTATAATTGATTGATTGTATTCTTATTCCTCCCACTAAAGTGTAAACTCCTATGAGGACAGTGTCACCTATCTTTATTTCTTATTTCTGTGCATCTATCACAGTTCTCTCTCTCTCTCTCTCTCTCTCTCTCCCTCTCTCTTTCTTTCTCTCTCTCTTGCTCTCTCACTCTCTCTGAATGATATGTGATCAATGATTGCTTGTGACATGATTTATTCATAGTCCTCCTTCATCCCTGAAATAATAGAAGTGCAATGAATATGTATGACACTTAATATTAGTAAGAATTAATTATTTCCACAACCAACAGTAAGCTTATGTATATTTTATAGAGGAGTAAATGTAGACACCTGTTTAGTAACAAAATATCAAATTTAGAAATACATCTGAGGCCCATACATGGATTCTTTTTTTATTGTTATAAACATTCTTTGTTCTGAGATCTCTGGATTCTTTACCCATTTGATATTATAGATATAGAGTGACAACTATCTCTAGATTTATTTGTGTTATAGGAAAAGATCTCTTATCTAACTGTACTTATCCAACTCACCAATTAACCAGTACTCTGTTCTCCCATTTTGTTGAAGGCCCACTGATTAGTTGACCCCCCTAGTGCACAATGCTGTTCTTTTCCCATCAGCTAAATTATATGTTTATCAAGTGTTAAGTGTTTTTCCAAATATACTTATGCCAGCTTTATATGCTATGGCAATTACATAATTTAATTAATTACAATTTAAAACAAACAAATAAAGGGGACAAAAAGAAAAGGCTGCTGTTTAAATAAAAACTATGCTTAATTTTTTGGACATCTCTGTTAAAGGTAACCTAAAAGATGCTGTTGAATTAGGTGGGGAGTAAGACACTATAAAAGACTCAGAGAAAATTGTAAAAATCTGGAAGAAATTTTATTTTTCTATTTTTCAGGTGCATCATAAGTTTTTGTAAGAAAGATAATGGGCCTATTCAAAAGAAGGGCCTTGGGCCGAAACCGGTTTGGCTCAGTGGTTAGAGCGTCAGCCTGCGGACTGAAGGGTCCCGGGTTCGATTCCGGTCAAGGGCATGTACCTTGGTTGCGGGCACATCCCCAGTGGGGGGTGTGCAGGAGGCAGCTGATCGATGCTTCTCTCTCATCGATGTTTCTAGCTCTCTATCCCTCTCCCTTCCTCTCCATAAAATATCAATAAAATATATTTAAAAAAAAAAAAAAAAAAAAAAAAAGAAGGGCCTTGGGCTTACACTAAAATTGTGGTAAATAAATGTACATTAGTAAACTTTAAGTCAAAATAAAGTGTCTAAGTATTTTTAGAAAAATAATAATCTTCCTTAATAGACTTTTAAAAATTGAGTTACTCTAAGATGGCTAGATATAAGGCTTCTAATCTTTATTAGCCATTGAATTTATTTAATTTCAAATAATATTAATTATTGTTCACATAATTTAGGAAATTCTCTCAAAACCCCAACTTTAATGCATTCATTCATTTATATATTCATTCACTTTATTGTGGCTAAATGCTTAAAATAATAGTGTTGCCATGGATATATTCAGTAGCATGGTGGTTGCCCTCAGAGAACTTGCAACTGAGTAGGGAATGTATGCTACCTATACATATAACTATAGTTAGTCACTTATAAAGTTGTACAAAGCAAAACAGGGGCTCACTCCCAGAAGCACAGATGAAAGATTCATTTCTCTATTCAACATATGTTTTTAGACATACCTCTTAGGGACCAGAAAGTATGCTTAGTTCCAAGGACACAGTGGTAAATAAGGCAGACAAGTCCTTGCCTCATGGTTGTAACTGAGAAGATGCTCCTTGAATCTAAGGCAGGATTGCCATAGGTAAACACAGGGTGTGAAGAAAATAAACAATGAGGTAGGTGGATGGCGTGAGGAAAAAGCTTAATTTGTTGAGAGGTTAGTGAATAATTTGGCTAGAGGATAAGGTGTCTGTGGGAGTGTAGTGAGAGATAGGGATGAAAATGTATGCAACTTTCTCTTTTCATTTAAGCACAAATTCTTTGAAAACTGTGTGCCTTTCGGAGCCTGTTTCCTCACCAGTAAAGCACAAGCAATGGTCAGGCTCCATGACCATCAAGGTCCTTTTACAGGTTTCAGTGTGTGTCTATTCTGAATTCAAATCCCTCCTTGTGTTCTTTGGAACAATCCAAAACTAAAAACCTTCCTTCCAAGTTTGATATGTTCTCCCTCTCACCATGGACTAAAATTAACACAGGAAGTAAGGGTAAAGAAATTGAATTTAAATCCACATTGCTCAATGCAGGTAGTTAGGTCCTGCTAGGACACTACATTAATTGTTAAAAGTACAATATAAAAAAAAAAAAGGCAGAAGGAACAAAAGACAGGAAACCAGAAGCCTTTTTAACTCCATTTGGTTCCTATAAATCCCCGTTCTTAAGAGTGTGTTTTGCCCCCCTGAGCTTTACATAACAAAAGTGTCATCTAGATTTGGAATTTATAGCTTCTTCTCCTTTTATGTTATTTGCTTTTATAGTTTAGGCTTTACAAAATCTAAGACTATGTCTATATAATGCCCCAAAAGATTTATTGGGCAACAAATTTGCTTGGCCATTTGCATCCTAATGGCAAAAGCAATTTCTTCAGCCAGAATAGTTTATTTTCTTTTCAGTTGCAAGTGGGGATATTTTAAGGCAAAAGAAGTTATTTTGGTTCAAAGGGGATATTATAGATCCTCATTCTGACACCTGTCAACTTCCATTCTCAGCAAAAGTTCTTTATTGGTCAGGAATTAATATTGTTACTCAAATGACCCCAAGCTGTATTATCTGGTCCTTATGTAAAATAAACATTGGAGTTTTTTTTAGGTTTATGTAAATAGTTTAAAAATTATTACCACATACAAGAGAGAAAGTATTATTTTATGGAAGGGGGTTGGTGGGAAACCTCGCCTTTAGTTGTGTTCTTAGAGCACTATATTAGGAAGCAGCAGGGCTAAGTTTTATATATTTTTTTTGTTTACCTGTATGACTTTAGACACATTGCTGGCGTTTTGGAAGCCTTAGTCTTTCTCATAAAAATGGAGGTGGAGTGGATTTAGGGAAAGGCAGAAGATGGGTGGTGGTGTTTGAGGTAGTGTCATGGATAAACCGTCACTGAGTCCGTCAGTTTATGTCTCATTTCAATAGATACTCACAAAACGCTTAAGGGTAGATCTAGAGCTCAAAGCAGTTGGGTTATTTACCCAGGTGTTGGAGGAGGTTATGGAGAGGATGTGACCTGTAGTTGACCCAGGAGCTGACCCTGGCAATCAGAGGCTTATCTTCCCTCCCTTCCCCCCACTGCCATGGCCAGTCCTAGAAATGTACATTATACCCATTGTTCCCATAGCTGGAGCTGTTTTCAGGGACACAGCCTTGAGAGAACAGGGTATTGTTGAGACCAACTGGGTTGAATACATGACTGAAGCTAGTTTTAAGACCTCTATATACACTTTTAAGATTCTGGAGGATGGAAGCAGAGATGTACTTGTCATACTGCAGTCCAAGACACGGTTCATATGTAAGTTCCCTGGCTGAGTAAAACTGCTGCCTACCAATCTGACAGCTTTTTCTTTTTTTTTTTTTTTTAATGCAGAGTACCTTTATTTATTTTTTTTATTGTTTGAAGTATTACAAATAGTAGTACATATGTCTCCTTTTTTTTCCCCATTGACCTCCCCCTGGCCTCCCCTACCCCCCAGTACATGCCTTTACCTGCCCTCCCCCTCCCCCGTGTCTTGTATCCATTGGTTATGCTTATATGCATGCGTACAAGTCCTTCGGTTGATCTCTTACAGCACCCCCCCCCCGCCAATGTCCCCTACCTTCCCGCTGTAGTTTGACAGTCTGTTCAATGCTTCTTTGCCTCTGTATCTATTTTTCCCCCATTTCTTTCCTTTAAAAAATCTTGCCTCTGCAGACTAGAAATAAACATATAATAACAAAAAATGTTTGAGTCCCAATTTCAATGTCCAACAGTTTTGAGTCCCCGTTTCAATGTCAAACAGTTCCTTATGTGTACATGGTGTACATGTCAGCAATGATATCTGGATGGTGGGCACATGGTGGCAATGCAGGTCCGACCCTCTCTGGTTTGGTCCTAGGCAACCTGCTGCGACGCACAGCTGCTGACTGCTAGCGTGGCAAGGCGTCGTCAGCGTCTTCCATCTCTGGACTGCTTCTCCTCTTGTCTTCGTGGTTGGAGCAGACCTGTCAATTCCTCTCTGTTGCAGGAATCCACACGGTCTTGGAGTTGTTTTCTGAAAATATACAAACATATTCTTGACCAAAAGTTAATAAAGGAATCTTTTCTATATAATTGATTTGGGATCCTTTTTATTTTTGCCCAAACGATTATCCTTTGTCTTATTTAGACACCATGTGTATTTTTCATGGGTGTCTTGCTGTTAGCATTACAAATGAAAATTAATTTTGTAAAGTAAAAATTTTCTAGATGTAATTTACTTATAGGATATTTTTCCTTACATGATATTACCCTACTATCCCCTCTTTTTTGATTAATGGAGGCTTTTGTAAATTTTATAATGCAGTCTTGATAACTTTAAATTTTTTGTAGTCTCTCATTGCCCTTTGTGCACAGGGGCCAACTTGTAAACTAACACCAGGCTTACCCAGTGAGTGGAAATCCCATATATGTTTGAGGCTACAGCTAGATTTTTCTTCATCACATCACACTGCCTCATCTAATGTCCCTTCTTACTGAAATTCTTTCACATGAAGTTCTCCTCTTTGGGCCCTTGACTAATCAAATTCCAGCTTTTCCCTTTTCAGTTGTAAACTTCTAGGGTGAAATATGTCAAAGACAAGAAGACAAACTCCCACCTTCTGAAATTTTCTTCATTGCTTGTTAGTGAGTTCATGCCTGTGAAGTAGTTTCATGACGTTAATATGTCATTTTTGTTAGATGAACACGATTGCACAGTGTAGGCTTTTTTGACTGGAGCTGGACTTGTTTCATTTTAGATGCCTACAAAAATCTGCATTCTTGTTCTTCATTCTCTGATTCCACATAAATTATGTAACCATTTCCAAGATCTGTGAAAACTGCTCTGGCAGGCATTGGGGCAGTCTGTGGGTTGCAGGCTAACTGCAAGGTCTGTTATGAAAGATATTGTGCATATCATCTTTGCTCGCCTGAAGTCCAGTAGTGGGAGTACAATATCGGCAGGAATGAATGGCAGTTGTATACCATTACAGGATGAGAGTTCTTTTGTTTAAAGGGGAAAAATCAGTTCTGATATAGAAAAGGTAATCTATCTATCGTATTTTTCCATATATAAGACGTTATTTTTTTCTAAAATCATTAGACTGAAAATCAAGGGGCTTCTTAACCCGGAAGCCAGCCGAGGAGGGAGTCTCGTGGATGCATAGCTTCCCATACCTTGTCAAACAGGCTTCCTCCAATCACAGCCTTATTGAGGTCAGCTCATGCCGTAATTGGAGGTGGAGGTGGAGAGTGTGAAGATGCAACAGGGACTGAAGCATTCTGAGCCCATAAAGATGTCAAAAAGTAAAAAGATAAATACCAGTAAGCAGTTGTCTTACTCTGCAAAATTCAAACTGAATGTAATCAGCTATGCAAAAGAGTATGGAAAGAGAGCTGCAGAGAGACAATTTGGACCTCCTCCCACTGAGTGTATGATCAGGCAGTGGAGAAAACAGGAAGAACAACTCCTTAAGATGCTGCAAAAGAAGGCCTTAAGAGTAAAACCAGCAAAATGTTTAAAATATTAATATCTTAATTTTGTGTTGGAAAAGTGGGGGGTGTCATATACATGGGGGCATCTTATACATGGAATAAAATGTATCAAAAAACTTTTCTCTTTTGACTCATTGTCTCATATCATTAAGGGGTCTCTGGGCAAAATGCACTTTTATGCATATAAACCTAATTGTACTTGCAATGAAAGTTTTTAATTTCATGTGTGTGCGCGTGCCTGTGTGTGTGTTTAAGGATTTGCTAACACTTCATAGAAACCTTTGAAAAGTATTATCTTTAGAAATAGTTTTGCTAACTCAGAAGTATGTCTTGCACTTGGTATTCTTTTCCTGTCTTGATTTTATTTTGGAGCTATTAGTATGAAACCTGTTTTTTTTTAATTTCTTCTGATTATTATCATAATTGTGGAGGAGTAATCCATGTAAGGTAATTTAGACACAAATATTTTAACCTAAATAGTCTTCCTACTCAGTGGGGGAGGTGGTTGGGGTCTATTGAAATAAAATATGAGAAGCCAGCTCAGGTGTCTCTGGGACTCTTTTGAGTGAGAGGGGACTTCTCTTTTGTTAAGGGAACTTAGGATTCTAATGAAAGGAAGAGTTGATAAGGACATCTAGTGCTATTACCCCCTTTTTCTTAAAAATATGTTTTATTGATATTTCACAGAGAGTAAGGGAGAGGGATAGAGAGCTAGAAACATCGATGAGAGAGAAACATCGATCAGCTGCCTCCTGCACACCTCCCACTGGGGATGTGCCCGCAACCAAGGTACATGCCCTTGACCGGAATCAAACCTGGGACCTTTCAGTCCGCAGGCCGACGCTCTATCCACTGAGCCAAACTGGTTTCGGCTACCCCTTTTTTAAACCTGCTTTATTTTCCACATGGAAGGAGAGAATCCAGCTGAATGGTGGACGGGGGGAACTTCTAGGAACTCCTGGGCCCATCTGAACACAAATATTTTGATAGAATGTAAATGAGTTAACAGCAATACCAGGAAGCTTCTCAGAGCAAATTATAATCCCATCGCTGAGAATTAGCAATGGGAGTTGACAGACTTTATAATCTTGGAGATTTTGTTGGAGTGGAAAGCAGTTGCAGGGAAGGGAATGAAATGCCTTGAGGTAAAAAGCTAAGGAAGGGTTTCAATGTCTATAATTAATTTTTCTTACACTGTGTGCAGCTTTCTAACCAAAATTTGCATTTTAGAATATAGTGATAGTGCAGAATCACATTATTTCTACATATTTAAACATATATGTGCATACCTATAGGTATGTCTTCTACTGTGATATTAGGAATGATATCATCTACATCAGCTGAACCTCAGAGAATGTGGGTAAATATTTGAATTCAGAGACATATACGAGTCTTCACATTCAGTGTTCCTGAACTATGGCAATGCATCAGACTGACTTGTGGCTCCATCCACACCTGAGTTAAGGCTTCTGGGGATAGGGCCTGAATATCTGCCACTCATCACATTTCTACAGTTGACTTTACCCATACAATCTGAGAACCACACTTCTGTGTTGTAAACAGTGCCCCTGAACTAAAGTGAAGGGTATAGACAAGAATATTTATGAGAAAAATGTATCAAAGCATATGTTATGACTTAAGAAATTTCTGATAAAAATATTTGGACAACTGATATATGAATACATAAGTGCTCTGAGGCCTCACACAAACAACTAATTATTTAATTGACAGCTATATTCAAGAGAGGCCTGCCCTGTATCATGCCCTCTGCTAGGCTTTGTAAGGGATGCAAGATCATTGGAAGGTGTGTTTACAATCAATTTGGAAAAACATGATACTAACATAGAAATTAGAGATTGCTTCTTTAAAGCAATACAGACACAAATAGAAAGATATAGCTGATACAGTATATGTTTCTAGGCACCACAAAATTATTGAGAAAAATTCTAAATAACTGTTGGAATCCAGTCTAAGCAGAATGTAGGGAAATCACAAAGTCTGATGTAACCCACTTCTTGGTTCTGGCAAATCCAAATCTAAACTGTATGACCTTAGCAAGTCATGTGACTTTCCTGGGACTCAATTTCCTTAAACTATACAAGTTCTTGGGATAGATGGGTTTTCTCCACAGAAGTGGCATAATGGGGATGGGGAAATTATTTCACCAGAGGACATGTGGAATGTCTAGAGATATTTTTGCTTATCACAACTATAGGGGGATGCTGAGGATATCTAATGGGTAGAGGCCAGGGATCATGCTAAACACTCTACAATGAGCAGGTCAGTTCCACACAACAAATACTTATCTGTTTCAAAATACCAATAGGGCTGCTGTTGAGCTTATAGAATTCTCAGAGTTCTTAACAATTTTTCGTTCTTTGATAATGTTTCTCAATCATTTGAAGGCACAAGAATCACCTAGAAAATAAATTAATTAAATGCAGATTGCTAAACCCCAACATCCAAATATGTTAATACATCAGGTCTGGTGTGTCGACTATGTAATTTGGATTTTTTACATGTATACTGAGTGATTCTGTTGCATCTGAGATTACTGATTACATTTTGAGAAACCTTACTAAGATATACATTGACATTGAAGAATTCTAAGTTGATTCTTGAAAAATAATACTGCTAGACATTATTTATTAAATACATGATGTGTCATACAACAGCCCTTAGAAACTTTATACAAGGTCTCACAGTTTGTTAGAGGAAAGGTATATTTGAATCCACCTCTTTCTAGCTCCCAAGTCCATACTCTGGCCACTATGCAAACTGCCTCCTGAGAGTAGTACAGACTTGGCAAGACAGATAAGCAGCAGATGAAGGAAGAAGATGGGACTAAAAGAAGACTGGGCAATCTGGAAGACAGGATCTCCATAGGTGATGGAGATCTCCATAGCAAAGGGAATGTGAATCGTTAAGGTGAGATCATTGAAAGTTAGGTATTTTGGAAAGTTTAGTGCATTATCCATGTTCAATATATTATGAAAATGGTGACAGTGGAGCTTGTAAAAAAATACAGAAAGCTCAGACACGTTCACATTGCTGAGATTGATGACCAAGTGAAATTGAAGAAAGGGGGAGTGAAAGATAATTCTAAAGGTATGAGCCTGTGGGATTAGATGATCATTCTCACTTAAATGGGGACATTGGGAATGCAGAATAATTCCTGAAGGAAACTGGCGGTAGGTATAGGTCAGTGGTTCTCAGCTAGGGGCAGTTTTGTTCCCTCGGAGGCATTCGACAATGCCTGGAGACATTTTTGTTTGTCATGACTTGTGTATGTGGGGGTGCTACTGTCATCTAGTGGGTAGAGGCCAGGGAAGCTACTAAACATTATATACTACACAAGACAGCCACCCACAGCAAAGAATTATCTGGTGTGTTATCTCAGTGTCAAAGTTGAGAAACCTGAAAAAAACATAGAGTTGGAAGGGGCCAAAGACATCATGATTATGTAATTTTATTACTTCATTTCACTACTGAGTAAATGGAAGTTCAGAGGTTAAATGACTTGTTTAAGGTCCTCAACAAGCAGAGTCCACGGTAACATTTTCAATTCAACTCACCTGACTGCCAGTCAGTGCTCTTTACTGGGGAACCCATCTGACCTCTCACTCAATTCAGACCCGGCCACAGGGGGATTCAATTACAAATGCTTGATAGTCACCCCAGCTAGGAAGTCAGTTTTGAGGGCTAATTAGGAGGTTAGTAGTGAGGTCTTCATCTTGGAATAAGAAGCAAAATTGTGTTTGATTTCCAAATAAATTTAGGGAGGAAACAAGAAAATATAACAGAAAATATGCACAAAGAAGAGCTGAGGATCCAGGGAGGGAAGGTCAGAAACCAGGAGGACTGTTTTGATTCAGTGACTTTGAAATAAAATAAAAAGGAACGGCCAACACAGTGAAATCAAGCATAAAAGTCAGGTAAAATGGGGCTTCGAAGAGCCATTAGACTGCTGAGGAGGAGGTCATGGCTACATTTGGAGGAGCCTTTCCGTTGAGTTGTTGGGGAAAGAGGAAATTTCAATGAGAGAAAGAGTAATGGGATAATGGAAGAAATGGTACTCAATTCTTAGCGTTTTCTCGTGAAAAGGGGATAATCAGGACCTATGGGGTAAGAAGGTCATGTCAAGGACTCTGGAGGGCAAGAATTTCACCTGTGTGTGCTGAGAGCAAGGGGGAATTGGAAGCCTTGGATGGACCTCGCACACACAAGCAAACGCAGAGCTGCGGCGATGCCGGGATGTGCACACTAGATGGCAGCAGCGGGGTCCTTTCGGCTCGGTTCGCGGTCTTATAAAACGCTGCTTGTTTAAGTACAGTCGCATTTAGTTGGAGCTGCAGGGGAGTGAGGGAGACGAAGGTAGGAAGGAGGACAGGGGGGGGAGCGGAGGGAGAAGGGGACTCGCTGTGTTTACACCAGGCACAGGCTCCGAGCGTCTTCCCAGCACCTGATTCCAGCTCTTGCGGAGGAGAGCCAGACTGTTCTGGGTCCAGCCATCGTGCGGCAGGAGCCTGGTCTGTCCGGGTCGCCGGAGCCCGGAGAGCCCAGAGGGAAACCGAGGGACAGGAGCGGTGCGTTTTTCTGGAGAGAGTACGAGTGGAAGAGGCGAGAGCCGAGCGCGTGAGGAAGCATCGAGCGCGGCGGAGACATGAGGACCTACTGGCTGCACAGCGTCTGGGTGCTGGGCTTCTTCCTGTCCCTCTTCTCGCTGCAAGGTGAGGGGGATTCCCTGGCCCCGCGCGCCCCTCCTTCCCGCCGCGGGGCTCCGGGTGGTCGGTGGAGTCGGGAGCACTTGGAAGGTGGATGCTCAGGGCTTATTGACAAGTCCTGCGGTGCGCTTCCTGCCCTCAGGGCTCTGCGCCCTGGCTGGGTCCCCATGCGCCCTGGCTGGGTCCTGAGGCATGCAGGAGTGTGCAGACGGACTTGCTGCAATATCGGTGTTGGCGGGGAGATGTGTGTGTGTGTGTGTGTGTGTGTGTGTGTGTGTGTGTGTGTGTGTGTGTGTGTGTTGGCGTGGGTAGGGGCTGCTGAGAGTGGCGTGTGCGGTGGCGGAGAAGCTGGGGTTGCTCCTCTGTAAACTCCAAGCGCCACCGTGGTGTTCGCTGTCCCCGCGTCCCCAGTGCTGATACTACTGCATTCCTCCTCTTCCAGGAGGGAATCTGAGGCGTTAAGTTTAGGAGGAGGTTGAGTATCAGCTTCGCACCTGGTACTTGTATCTCTATGCAAAATACCCCCTACAGATTCTGCCCGCGGTGGGTGAGAAATGAATTCTCCAGTTAATAGCTGTGCCGATTCGCAATGGTCAGTATGCTTCATGCCTGGAGGACTAAATAGGGAGTGCTGAGTGTTTACTTTGAAGGGGTTTGGGGCCTCTGTGTTTGGGGAGGCTGTGAGATGAATTCACGGAGGTTAAAAATGAAAATACATACATAGTGTGTGCATTTCGCTTATAAGCTGGCGTCCAGAGCCCGCATGTACTAGTATGTTGAATATACCTACCATGCACAAAGTAATTGTAACACAATACATTATCTTTCTAACCCACTGTCTCACACTTCCCACCCATGAGAGGAGCCCTACACAATTAACCACAGAGAGCCTGGGCTGTATCACTCTGCTCCCCAGGGTTCCACTACACCTCATCTCGGGGGCATTCTGCCATCATTAGGACCTGCACCCGCTCACATTCCTCTTGCTATTGCACATGCAGGACCATTCATTTACACACACATGTGCATGTGCACACACACACTCCTTTTCATGAACACACTGGCATGAAATGACCAGACTGGCAATCCTACTCCTGCTCTTCTTCTGACAGCTGGTTGCTAATGTTACATTTGTGGGTTTCATTTTTCATTGCTGGGGGGATGTTTTTTTGTAGCTATAGAACCCTCTTGCTAAATGAAAAGAGAATAGACTCCCCGGCTGTTTACTAGTTGAAGCATTGCAATTGAAAGAACACCATGTCAAAGTTACATTTTGAAATAAGCTTAGGGGAGTAGCTAGAACTCACCCATAACACAATTACAAGTTACAGGTCCTAAACACTTCCTCATCCAAAAACTCACCGACCCATCCCTCCACCATCTAAATTGTGGAGTCTTGTAATACATAATTTCTCTACTGTGCTCGCCTGTGTGAAAAATAGAATCCCAAACCAGCTTTGGCTTTTAATATTTTATTCTGTCGCATTTCTTTCCTCCAAAGCTCTCAGGACTTTCCCTGTGATTTCATATATTGCTGCAATTCAGCTTTTTCATACAGAGACGTTAGCACTGAGACTGTGCTATGCCAGCAGCAGAGGTTAATCCCTTTCCTTCCTATTCCATTTAACTCTAGGAACTAACTCTTCAGATAAAATGCTAAGGATGAAGTCACTAATAAATGCTTCTCTTAAGTTGGAATAAAACTGGAATATTCATTACACAGTCGTGGGACCACACAGGGGAAGGGCAATTCAGAGCACTGGACTGATGTTGTTAGCACTTCTAAAGGACGGGGAAGGTCTAATGGAGCACCAAGCCAGGTACTTATATCTCAGAAGATCTCTTGCTTCTCTGAAATTGAGTATCTGGTATTATTTGGGCAAACAGATAGTTTTTCTTCCTGGAGGAATATTGTTCTTTTAAACGAGGGGTTTTCAAAGGTTTGCTCAGTAGAGTTCAGTGAAATTATGGGAGGTGGTTCCAGTCCTCAAGGTTTGTGTGGCACAGACCAGGCAGCAGTAACTCTGAGTCATGGAGTAGCAGAAGAGGGCAGTGTGGCCTGATGAGGCTAGAAAACAAGGGGGGTCACTCACGAACAGTTGCTATGCACTCCCTCCTTCTGCCGTCATCATGGCAATTCTGGGACTGGCAGCCTCATCACACACTCTCTCTCACATGCATTACTCAGTGTCACAGTGTGTGGCCCTTTCGAATCAGCCCTGTCCCTTGACGACTGTCTCCCTCCTGAAGCAGAGATGCTTGCTTCTCCACAGATGAATGCTGTTCTCGGTGTTCCTTTTCAGTTAGACTCCATTTGTTCAAAAATGTTTAATGCAAGTATCTGGGGCCATGTGGATGGATATTTACTGAGTCCCTTGGGCTGACCTTGGGAGACAGAGGTTATACAGTCTGTCACACTTTCTGGCCATGACCAAGTCAGACATACATAGGTGTGTTCTCAGTAATAATTAGTTTTGGGTTTTTTTTGGTGATGACATAAGGACTTGTTGCACTTTTTATTCAAATACCCTAGAACAGTGGTCAGCAAACTCATTAGTCAACAGAGCCAAATATCAACAGTACGAATGAAATTTCTTTTGAGAGCCAAATTTTTTAAACTTAAACTTCTTCTAATGCCACTTCTTCAAAATAGACTCGCCCAGGCCGTATATTGTGGAAGAGCCACACTCAAGGGGCCAAAGAGCCGCATGCGGCTCGCGAGCCGCAGTTTGCTGACCACGGCCCTAGAATGCTTTACTATAGTTGATTATATTCATTTTAGTCATATTGGTGGAGACAACTTCTAACTGAGCAGTGAAGAAATGGTGAGACAGTTACATTGTGAGGGCCTGCTGGGTTTTATCTGTGATAGATCAGTAAATGTACTAATGACAACTCTGTTGATAAAAGCATATAAGGTTCTCAGAAGAAAGTTTTTACAGTTATCACCACATTCACATGTAACCCTGAGCAAGCAAAGAGAAAAGAGTTCAACTGGGTTTTTTAAGGTAAAGGAGGCAAGGAAACATAAACAACAACAAATGCTCCTCAGAACTCTCCGCTCTGTGCTTGGTTTACTTGAGGCCCCGGTTCCAGTGGCTCAGATCTGGCCGGGTCTCATCATCTGGCATCTGTCCTTTCTCATGCTCCAGAGCCAGAGGACAGCTACTGCTTTCCGCTGAGGTTGGCTCCATTCTCTCCTTTTGGCATGGGTAGCTGTGTGCCCTTTGGGGATTGCAGAAGAGATGGACTGGGCTTGGCCCACCCCCATTTCTGGTTTATCTGGGCATGAAGGTCTCCTTGGCCTCTGCCTGCAGCCGGATTTGGGCTGCTGGGTGGCCAGGAGAGGAGGGTAGAGACACTGCATGCCAGGCAGCAGGGCCAACCCCTGAGGGCAGCCCTGCAGCAGCTGGTCATGAGGGCACAGCAGAAAGGCCTAAGAAGTGAGCACTGACCCATTGTCACGTGATCAGTTCCAGGTGTTTTGGGGAAACCTCTCCTGCAGTGCTTACCACTCCCTCTGTCAAGGATTAAAAACAAGCCCCTTCAATACCTTTTCAGAGTCCAAGTTGCATGTTGTTATAAAATGAGGTAGTAGCAAGTCACTAGGAAGTGACAATAGAAAGTTTCTAATTTTACCCAAGCGACTTGAAGAGTCCCTAAATTCTGATTTTCTGCTAGGTAAGAATGTTGATGTTTTCATCGTCAGCACCGTAAATAACCTAGCACAGGTTCAATGAGCAGGGACTGCAGTGAAGTCCCTTAGTGTGAGGTACAGAAGCCCTGTTCCTTCTTTCTAAGGCACCTGCATTTCAAAGAAATGTCTGACATTACTTATTTAAAAACAATACTGTCATTAACATTCTGAGGAACCTAGACTTTGCCCCCTTTGTTGAGTGTGGTGTTCTTTCTAGATTTTATAGGTGAGTGAACAGACCTTGTCACAAGTTTTCAGTGATGATTATTAATTTTGATACAAAACCCCAGCTCAAATTACCATGATGACTGCTGAAAAATGTATATTTTTGTGGAAGTTCTTTACAATCAGATTATTAATCTAGAAAGGCACATTACAGCCTACAAGAAAAGCAATTGACCAAAAGGCCTTAGGATTTATCTTATTTTATTCGATAACTGTCTATGTGTCAACTGAGAAGACTATAATTCATTTTACAGAATTGTGGTCAGATCCTGAAGCCAACCATGACTTCTAGGGTAACGATGTTTGTACTGTGAAGATCTTGTTTATTTGATTTTCCCACATAGTACATTTTCTTCACTGTATATCTATCTATCTTGCCTGACATATTTGAAATACATTTAAAAAATATTTTTATTACACGATTCTTCCCTTCAGCCCATTACCCCTCCACCACCCATGACTCTCTTGCATTCTCTATCGTTCTTTGTGCTTTAAACACATCAATGTTGCCAAGAGAAGCAGTGCTAGGCTGGATACTAAGGTTGGGAAGGTGGTTGGGTGAAAAGAATACCAAGATATGTATTAGAAAACCTGCATATTGATTTTGAATTTGCTAATAATTTTCTGATAAAATGAAGACCATACTCTCAGATAAGTCTCAGTTTCCCTATTTACTGCATTGGTATAAAGGTGCCTATAAGATGCCATTTACATGCTTAGAAAATTATGTCTTTAAGCAAATGCATTATTTGTTTTGCCAGAGAAGATAAAGAGTTAAATTAAAAGGGTTCTCTGGCTGCTTGCCACTGACGGAACAGAATTTGCCAGTGTTCATAGCTATGTCTTTCTCCCTGCCTCCATCCTTTCTTTCTTTCTCTGGACTTGGGTGAGAGCCATATTGAGCTCCCAGTGCTAATTTAGAGCTGAGGGGAGATACCAGTATTGACATGGGGTTGCATAAGCTGCTTCTGCCTTCTTCTCACTTTGCTCCAAGGGCTTAAGCCAAAACACAAAACAAAGCAAAAAAAATTATAATAAAATAATATTGAAGGAAAATGTGTCCAGTTTTAATGCCATGATAACCTCCCTTTGTTTGTTTTCTGTTTCTCATAAGCCTACAACAATCTCAGCTAATATTTTAGCTTGCAGTACTGAGGAATTGCTGAAGGAAGGAAGAAATGTTAAGGGATCTAGATTCCAATTAACTTTGCTACTGTGGCTGTGTAACTCGGTGTGAATCACTGTTGTTTAGTAAATGAGAGTGAGAATCTCCAAGATTAATGAATCTTGCTGAGGGTGTCAGCAGACCAGAACGCTGCTGCTCAAATAACCTCCATCCCTTCTCTTCTTCTCTGTTCCTCCTTTCTCACTTCAGTAGGAAAAATAAAAGTCATGAAAAATGGATGTTGTGCAGGAATATATGCTGGCATTGTTGATGCATAATTAGTATTTGTCTCCCATTGACATATCAATGATATTAAGGGGTTCTCTGTAGGCACCATTTCTAGGGCCATTTTTTTAGCCCTTTCAAATGCAGGATTAGGTACATTTAAACCAACAATATGACTTAGTTTTTAAATTGAATGAATATTAAGTATTTTATGAGGAATCAAGACAAATTTATATAAATGTCTTCCCTGATATAGGAACATGCTCCTTTTCTCTCCTTGAAAGGGCAATTGTGCTCTCCCAGGGATGGGCAGGAAGAGAGGTTTACCTCTTCCCCTCCTGTCACCTCTCCTTCCTCCAAACTGGCAGCCCCAGAAGCTGTATCCTACTCCCAGGAGAGGTGATAGGTGACTTTATCTCCTAAGCAGAGAGTGGCATGCTGCTTGGAGGAAACCCAGATTAGCTGTCCCTCACAAATTCTCAGAGGGATGCTGGCTGGGTCAGTCTGGTCCAGGCAGCCTGCAACCAGGCCTGCTTTTCACTTGGGACATTCTGTCCGAACAGGAAGGGAAAGAAACTATGATTTCTGCCTCAAGTAGCAGAGATAAGACTAATTCCACTGACTTGACCCAAAGCTGTGCTAGCATATCAGATGCAGGCTTGAAACTGCTCCTAGTAACAGCTATGGTTTTGTTACTGAAATTTTAATTTCCTATCTTTCCCATTAGGCAATAATGTGGTTTGAGCAGAGGAGGAAGGAGAAGAGTGGGCATTCTGTGGGTTTAAAGTTATTTTTGTTTGTATGATGTGTGCCGCATGATGAATGGGTAGTTATGTTAGCTAGTTTGGATATAAACAAGGTGCAGGGCACAAGAAAGTGGGTGGATATGCAAGAAACAGCTGATATGCCCTCCCTCCCTTTCTCTCATAAATATTTATTAAGTCTAAGCAAACACTCTTATAAACCTTATGGCAAAGGAGACAGACACTTAAAAGATAACAAGTTAATTAACATTGTAATGAAATAAAATGAAGGAGATTTTAGGGTACCGGGAGAATATATTTTAGGGAGATTTAGCTTAGTTTTGGGAGCTAGGGAGGGCTTTCCTTAAGGACTTGACATGTAATTGTGTTTGAATGATGAATAGGAATGAGCTACGTGGAGAGAGGGGCAGAGAGCTTTCACAGCAAAAAGGAGTCTTGCCAAGGTCTCAATGTACAAATTAAATGAACATATTCTAGGAACTCGAGGAAAAGAAGGGGTGCAAAGAACGAAGGGGAGAATGACAGAAGGTGAACCTGGATGGTGAACTAGTCCTATATGTGGGGCCCCAAGGAGCGTCGCAGGGCAGTGGGGTTTAGCCAAAGGGGCACAAATGAAGGATGGCATGGAAGTGCTTGAAAATAGGAAAGTGCCACCTGAGGTGTGTGTATTTAAGGAGGACCCTGGCTACAGTATGGGAAAAGGGAAAAAGCAATGGGAGAAGCCAGTTCAGAGGCTCTTATTAGGTAAGAAGAGAGATACTGGTCGTTTGGACTGAGGTTGTGGCATTGGCGGAAGAGAGTAGTGCAGTGATGAGAGGAGTCCCCAGGGTTTGGTTGCCTGATGTTCACTGGCACGGGACTGAGTGTGTAAGCAACCATTGTACTTTAGGCCCAAGATACAAAGGTAGCAATTCAAATGGCCTGCTTATATATTACCAATCACCTATTACCAACAACCTTGTGAGGTCAGATACTATTATTTCCACTCTACAGCTCAGGAAAGAGACTAAAGCCTGGGCTTCTCTCCCCAAATCCAGGTCTTTACACTGAGTTACTCTAAGTAGTGGTGTAAAGGGATGACTCATAGACTTAAAAAAAATAATTTTTGACTCACCATGTATGTGGCCTTGAGCAAGGTTCTGTCTGTTTGTGAACATAATCTCTAAGGTCTCTTTGAGCTCAAAAAATTAGACAAGTCCGTGATTGTATTCTGATTGGGAAGAAGTCTAATCTTAATTAGCAAAACGACTGACTTTGCTATTTTTAAAGAATGCAGTTTTATTATATTCAGGTACATATAGAAAAAACTAATTCCTAACAAAGTCTTTTCAAGGAGAGGGTCTTGCTGACCCAATTCTATGGCTAGATTAAAAGAAGACCAAACTGCCCTAGCCAGTTTTTCTCACTGGATAGAGCGTAGGCCTGTGGACAGAAGGGTCCAGGTTCTATTTTGGTCAAGGGCATGTACCTTGGTTACAGGCTCAGTCCCCAGCCTGGTTGGGGCATGTATGGGAGGCAACCAATCAATATGTCTCTCTCACATAGATATTCCTCTCTCTCTGTCTCTCCCCCTCCCTTTCACTCTCTAAAAATCAATGGAAAAATATCCTTGGATAAGGATTAACAACAACAAAAAGACCAAACTCTTTTGTAATCAGCTGTAACACCATTTATTTTTAATTGTCACTAAAATCATAACACCAGCTCATTTTGGGGGGTACATATTATATTTTTTAAAATATAATTTTATTGATTTCAGAGAGAAAGGGAAAGGGAGAGAGAGATAGTCACATCAATGATGAGAGAGAATCATTGATCAGCTGCCTCCTGCACGCCTCCCACTGGGGTTTAAGCCCACAACCAGGGCATGTGCCCTGACCAGGAATCAAACTGTGACCTCCTGCTTCATAGGTCAAACTCAACCACTGAGTCACACTGATCAGGCTATTTTTATAAAATATTATACCAATGGGTATTTGAGCTTACTTCAATATGTATTTTTTGGGAGTCTAGTATTCTTAAGAAACAGTTTCCTAGCCCTAGCTGGTGTTGTTCAGTAGTTAGAGCATTAGTCTGTGCACCACAGGATTGCAGGTAAATTCCCCGTCAAGTGCCTCTGTTGCAGGTTTGATCCTCAGCCCTGGTTGGAGTGGGTGCAGGAGGCATCCAATCGAGTCTCTCTCACATGCATGTTTCTCTCTTCTCTCTCTCCCCCTACTCCTTCCTTCTACTCTCTCCTAAAAAAAAAAAAGAAAAAAAAAGAAAAGAAAAGAAAAGAAAAAAGCAATGGAAAAAAATATCCTCAGGTGAGGATTAACAAACAAACAAAAAATAATTTCCTAAAGAGTGATAGATAGATAATAAGTGAGGAAGTATAAAGCAGAATGGTTGAGAAAGTAAGTTTGAGAAACCAGAGGATGGGAATGTATCACTGGCATGGCCTTACACCTGATATTGAAGGATAGGAGGATTTACAGGGGTAAGGAAAAAGATGAAGGATACTTCCATTGGGGAAAATAACACAAAGGAACAGATTAAAAATGTTCATTCTGTGTTTAGGTTGTAGTATGGACTGCAGTATGAAGGGAGTTAAAGGTTATGCTGGAAAGTATTGACAAAGAAGCCTGGAGACTCAGGGTGACCCTTGGATGCCTCGCTGAGCCATTTGTACTGGATCCTGAAAGAAATAAAGGACCATTGATTGGTCCAGGAAGGAAGTGACATAAAGGAAATGTTGCTTCTGGAAGACTAATTTGATGCCATTTGCATACATAATACAGAGTCAAATTCAAGCCTTGCCTTTGTTTACAGCAAATTCCAAGCTATTTAGCAGTTGTTTTTTTTTTTTTCTGTATAAAATCTATAATATGCGAGGCAAGGGTTATATGATGTGTGTGAATAGCTCTATCATGTCATCTTCCAAAGACACACACATACACACACACACAGATGTGTGTGTATGTGTGTGTGTGTGTTCTGTAGGAAGATTTTGACATGTGGGATCTATGTAAGACTAGGCATACATGTTATTACTAAGACAAAAAGGAGTTGTGTGTGTGCTATATAATATGTACTATACGATGAGTAGGTACTGTGAGGATAGCTTTTCCTAGATTGCTGGGTTTCTGACGTAGACCATCTGTTATAGTTCTGTTCTTGTATAATATATGGTGAGAAAATATTGTTAAATAAACCTTGGCAACACTAAAGGAACTTTGAAGTACTTCCCATTTTATTCCAAAGCAAAGCTTGTATTTATATTCTTCGAATGAGTGAAGCTACAGTTTTCCCTGATATGGGCTTAAAGAATCATTTATATTTTTAAAAGCTTCTCATTACAAATTAATGCATTCATTATAGAAAAATGAGAAAATACAGAAAAGAACAGTAACAAAATGAAAAATTAATTATATGCTCAATACTGGAGAAACCTCTATTAACTTTTATTTGCTGCATACCATTCCAGACTCCCTCCCACTCCCACACATATATATTCTTAAGTTACAAAATTAGGACCATGGTTTATATATACCTTGTGATTTACTCTTTCCTTTTAATAGCATATTGTGAAATATTTTTCTTTATTAAATATTCACCTAAAACATCTTCAGTAATGGTTGCATAGTGTCCCATACTATAATTTATTCATCAATCCCCTATTGAATATAACTTTAGGTAAGAGTGTTGTTGTTTTTTTTTTTTTTTTTTTTTTTTTTTTTAGCCAGTTAACTGCCATGTGTCCAAAACAGAAATCATCCCCATTTCTTCCATATGTGCTGGAATATTTATGAATTTAAGTTACCATAATTTTCTTTACAAACCCAGAGATGTCACTAACAAGTCTGATTTTAAAATTGGGTGACCAGAGTTGATATGCAAGGTTTGTGGATATAGACGCACGTGGTGTGTGGGGCAAGTCCGCCACTTGCGTTTAGAGACACTTATGGAGTACAAAATTAATAAGAAGATATGACATCCACAATTAATTTGTTTTTGCTTCATGACCATAGTGGTTTTTAGCAACCTTAGGACATTGACTAGCAAATTAATTCAGTGTTCTATAATGTTTTAGAAACCATGTTGATTTTCCTCCAACAGCTTATGTTTAGTCACTTGTTCAGTGATACATTCTTGTTCATAGATCCCATGATCTTCATAAGTACCTATGTGCTCACAATGATTTAACACTTTATGATGTACTTTCACATACATTAACTTGTTTGGACTCCAAGAATACTCTGTGGAGAAGAAAGAAAATTAAGAGTATTGAGCACCTGTAATGTGTGCATTGCACTAAAACATCTAGTACAGTGCCTGGCAACCTAGCGAAATCTCTAAAAATATCAGTTGCTGCTGTTATTTGACAGTTATGATCATACTAGAGGCCCAGTGCACAAAATTTTTGCACTGGGGGGGGGGTGTCCCTCAACCCTGCCTGCTCCCTCTCACAATCCGGGACCCCTCAGGTAGGGTCCCCAGCGATCAGGGCCTATCAGGACTTTCCTTCCACTGGCTGCCCCCCCCTCCCCCACTACCACTGCCACTGCTTGCCATCTGTGTGGCTCTAGCCCCCTCCCACTCCTGCCACCGGTCGCCTCTCTCTGCGGGAGACAGGTGTGGGTTGCAATCGCTTGGCTGGCCTGGGCCTCCCTCTGTGGGGTGATCACTGGCCACTGGCCGGCCCCACACACCTGCCACAGTGTCGCTGGCCAGTGGCCTGGGCCTCCATCTGTGGGGCGATCAATCGCAGGGGGGCCCCTGGGGCGATCATCCTGAAGAGGGAGGCCCCGACCACCCACCACAGCAATGCCAGACGGGTGGCCTGGGTTTCCCTCTGCAGGGCAATCATGGGGCAACGGCGGGGCCCCCAGACCAATTGCATCATACCCACCTTGGCTGGCCTGGCACCAGTGTGTGTCATAGTGTGGTAGTCTGGATGGTCGTTCTGCTGTTTGGTCATTCAGTCGATTTGCATATTATGTTTTTATTATTATAGATTGTCTCCTTGAGTCCTTACTTTTTTCTCCTCCTCCTTTTCCCCCCGCTTTGGTTTAGGGATTAGTAAATCCCTTTTAAGGATGAGGAAATAATAATTAAAATAAGATAAAATGTTGGTCAATAATATGGCAAACCAAGATCTCCCTCCTGGCCCAGTGCTCTTTCCTCTACACAGCGCCACCTCTGGCGGGGATGGAACATTGATTTTTTTCATGCTTTTCACTGGGATTTTACTTCATTATGAAAGGGCATTTCACCAGTCTTCTCTTCGAAAACATATGGAGGGGAAATCTCTCTGGCAAATCTCAAATCATCTAGAAGGTGGCACTTTAAAAGCATACCTACATTGATCTGTAATTTCAAGGTCCCAACTTTGAGTTACTTTTAGAATCTGTAGATGGATGCCATCCAGCCAGGATGACTCATTCACATTTGGTTTGTCAATTTGTTTTCAAGGATCACATATATCTAGCATCCTTTGATCTTATCATCCCTTTAAATATGAAACAGGTAACGACCTTGAGATAGACTGAGGCAAAATATCTAGTTTCCTGGCTTTTGCCTTATTACCTTGGATATCCTCTCTCATTTCTGTGGTCAGGTGGTTTGCGTAATTCTCCACCTGATTCGTTTCCTTTGCTTCACTTATACAATTATATTAGGGTCTATAGATTGTCTTGCATGCTATTTCTTTCTTTTTTGGACACCTATAATTCCTAAATTGTACTTGAAGTACCACATTTTGTGGCTTTTCTTGTTTTATTTATATTTAAACTCTATTTATATTTTGTATGCATTTATTTTTATTTTTCCCATGCCTTTTAATATCTCTTATACTTTACCAGTTGGCAATAAAGGACTCTTTCAAGCTCACTCTTTTTTTCTTTTTTCCTCCAGGACCTAAATTTACTCCAGGCTTTAAAATGTTTCTAAAGAGCTTTAATACATTTTGTGAGTTATTTATTATTTTTGTAGTGTTTCTGTACTAATGATGTCATTTTGTTCACTGTTTCCTTTTCTAAAATTAAAAATCAGTGTGATTGATTTCTTTGGATTTCCCTCAACCACTAGGATATGAAGTCGGATTTTGTTATGTATGGCTCAGCCTCAGCTGATGTCTTTATATAAAGAGTCCTTTTCTCCCTCCCCACCTGCCTCCTTCCTATTTATTCTAGAACTACTTGTCATAGAGTGCAGTTATATGGCCTATCAAATACACACAAGCAATATACATCTGTTGCACATGCACATACACATATATATATTTCATCCTGTCTTTTTTTCTTCTAGTTTGTATTAAGTAATCAAAAAGCCGTATTGTTAATGTCTGCTTTTGGTTATAATTTTTCAAATTAGTTTCATTGTCATAATTAATGGATTATTGGATCTCCCAGTTGTAACATTTTATTTCTAGGTATAGAATTTCCAGCTACAGGCACCAATAAAATTAATATGGCCATGTATTTAACACTAGTATGCTTTATCTTGTTTATCATTTCAAATCCTATATCTCTATTCATTAGTTCTTCTCCTTCCTCAAGCACTCCAGTGTTTTCAGAAAGTCACTACTATTACTGTGGCTACTGTTGTCTTCTGTTCTGATTGCTATAGACTCCTATATGGGCTCATAGCAATTGGTGCCCTAACTTGTACAGAATGACCCTTCAGGTCTTTCACTAACCCATAGGTCAGTCTGGTGTGAGGGAGAAACGGAATATTGAGGTTTGAGTTTCAGCTCTGCCACACATGTGTTATGTAGGGAAGTGGTTCACTATCACCTGAACTGTTTCATCATAGGAAGGAATTGGAGAAGATTGTAATTGGATTTTACAAAGCTCAGTTTTTTTAGCATTCCAAATATAGCCAAGCCTTTTCCTATATTCTTTCTAAAGTGATTATATATACATATATATATGATAAAAGAGTAGTATGCTAATTAAACTGAACAGCTGAACAACCTTCTGGATGTCATTCTGGACGACCTTCCAGAATGACCAGTGGGCGGGGGACGGGGACAGCGAGCCTGTGACACCAGTCCAGCCATGGCAGTCCCAGCGCCCCCCTTTCGGCAGAGGCAGTGAGAGAGGCCATGGCATGGCCCAGTCCTGGTCCTGGCGTCACTTCTTCTGCAGAGGCCACAGGAAAGGCGGCACTGGGACTGGGCCCGCGCCGCCACCAGTCCCGGTACTGGCACTGCCCTTGCCAGAGAGGCTGTGGGAAAGGGGGAGATGCGGTCCCAGTCCCAGCACTGCCCCTTTCACAGAGGCAGCTGCAGAGGCAGTGGCACCACGCCTTCTACAGAGGCAGGGGGGTGGGGGGCAGCTGTCCCAGAGCCTCCACAGAGGCTGGACGGGGTGCAACCACTGTGCCTCAACCTCCCACAGCCCCTCCTACAGCCCGCATGGGCCCAGATCACCCCCGACCCACCAGTGATGGGTGGGGGGGCAGCGCTAAGAAGCAGTGAGCCTGGCTTCTGGTTGAGCCACACTCCCCCCAACGCCCCCCCCCCCCATCTCCCATCCCCGCGCTCAGCCAGAAGCCGGGCTCAGGGCAGGTGAGCACAGCGGAGGTGGCATGAGCCTCTCCCGCCTCCATGGAGCAAGGAGCAAGGAGTCTTGGACTGTGAGAGTGCCTCTCCCGCCTCCATGGAGCAAGGAGCAAGGAGTCTTGGACTGTGAGAGTGCCTCTCCCGCCTCCATGGAGCAAGGAGCAAGGAGTCTTGGACTGTGAGAGTGCCAGACTGCGAGAGGGAGGTCTGAGTTCCAGCTTAGGCCCGATCCCCCGGGGGTCCTGGTCTATGAGAGGGCACAGGCCGGGCTGAGGGCCCCCCCCTCCCAGTGCATGGATTTTTTGTATACTGGGCCTCTAATATATATATATATATATATATATATATATATATATATATATATATATACACACACACACACACACTGAGTGGCTGAGTGGCCAGATTATTATGACCACCTGACGTTTGTATGCAAATTAGCTGTACACTACATTGTATGGGATATGGAAGCCGAAGGCCTGTTGGAACACCTTTGCTGTCTGCAGTTACCAAGATAAAACGTCTGCAATTTGCACAGGAACACAAGGATTGGACAGTCAAGCATTGGAAGAAAGTCATGTGGTCTAATGAATCACGTTTCCAGTTGCATCATGCAGATGGCAGAGTGAGAATTTCATGGAAATAGCATGAAAGCATGCACCCACATGCATGAGTACAACCCTTCAAGCTGGTGGGGGCAGTGTTATGGTTTGGGGCATGTTGTCCTGGCATGATTTGGGCCCTTTAATTCATGTGGAACAACATCTGAATGGCACAACATACCTAAGTATCATTGCTGATCAAGTTCATCCTATCATGTTGATGGCATATCCCAATGGAGATGGCTTCTTCCAACAAGACAATGTGCCATGCCACAGTGCTCATATTGTGCAGGAGTGGTTTCAAGAACATGAGGGAGACTTACCTTGCTTAGGTGGCCCTCACAATCACCAGATCTCAATCCAATTTAGCATTTGTGGGACAAAGTTAAAAGAGCCATCAGGCAGCTGGTTCCACAACCATCAAATCTCACAGAACTGGACAGTGCTATTCATTAGTCGTAGTGTCAGATTCCTTGCATCATCTTTCAACATCGTGTGGAGTCAATGCCAAGAAGAATTGCCGCAGTATTGAAGGCAAAAGGTGGCCCAACGAAGTACTGATGGGGTGGTCATAATAATCTGGCCACTCTGTGTGTGTGTGTGTGTGTATGTGTGTGTGTATATATATGTGTGTGTATATATGTGTGTGTGTGTGTGCTTGTGTGTGTATATATATATATATATATATATATATATATATATATATATATATTAAAAACATAATATGCTAATTAGACCTGGCAGCTGAATGACCTTCTGGATGTTATTCCAGACATCCTTCCCGATGAAACCACTGCAGTGTGGGCTGAGGCAGAGGCAGTTAGGGGCAATCAGGCAGGCAGAGTGGTTAGGGGTGATCAGGCAGGCAGGCGAGCACTTGGGGGCAATCAGGCAGTCAGGCAGAGATGGTTAGGGGCAATCAGGCAGGCAGGTGAGCAGTTAGGGCTATTAGGTAGGCAAGCAAGTTGTTAGGGGTGATCAGGCAGGCAGGCAGAGTGGTTAGGGGCGATCAGGCAGGCAGGCGAGTGGTCTGCAGGGATCAGGCCTAAACCGGCAGTCAGACATCCCCTGAGGGGTCTCAGCCTGCAAGAGGATGCAGGCCAGGCTGAGGGATGGCCCCCCCCCCATGCATGAATTTCATGCACCAGGCCTCTAATATATATATATATATATATATATATATATATATATATATATATATATCAAGAGGAATTTTAATTTATAATCCATAATGGGTAATTTCAAAGAGTCCACCAGTTGTTTGAGTGGACTTAATCATATCACTAAATAGTGGCATCTAAATCATATGCAGGCAGAAATTAGGGTCTTGTCTTTCGAGCAGTGGCTTCTAATGGTTTTTGTTCCGTAAGTCCTTTTGCCAATTCCAAAATGGTGGTGGATTAAGTGGAAGCTACACTGACATGCTCCCAGGACCAAAATGGAATTACAACTAAAATACAGAAAAAGCATCCTAAATAATCAAATGAAGGATAGTTGGAGAGAACCCTAATAACTAAAGACAGAAAGTGGAGACCTCATAGAGACTGGTAGAAAGTGTGGAGGCATGAAAGGATTGGCCGGGCTCCCATAGACAGCAGCTAAAGTTCCGGAGGGATATATCAGCTATGGGGTAGGAGGTTCCCACTGAGAACTCTGGAATATAAACCCTAAGCTTCGCCCCCCATCCCAGAGCACCAAAACTAAGAAAGGTGCCCACACAACATCTGGATGTGAAAAGCAGCAAGGCTGCTGACTGCCAGGGAGAGACAGGTGGCCCCCACAATCACCAGATCTCCCTCTCAAAATCCGGGACCCCTAGAAATGCAGGCACCCTCTTAAAGGGATAACATCCAAAATTTTGTGTGTAGCCACTTACTCTGGGCTCTGGCAGTAGAAGGGCAGAGTAGACTGGAGCTGTGTGAGCAGAAGCCAGGGTTGGGTCTCTGGGGTTAGAGCTTAGAAGGCAGACACCCTAGTTTCCTGTGCAAAGTCATTGCCTCATACTGCAGAGGACATCTTTCTCCTGTAGACCTTTACCAGCCAGGCAGCTTTTGCCTAGGGAGAAGCAATTGCCCTACCCTATTGAAAACCCCTTGCTCCAACCTGTGGAGTTTCTGAGGCCCATTAAGAGAATGAGAATAGCAATCAGCCTGCAGGCAGAAGCAATTGCTCCACCCTATTGGAAAACCTCTAGACTCCCACTGTGGTCAATAGCCTGAAGCTATTCAAGACTGAATAACACTCATACTGTAGGCAGAGGCAGGTCTCTGGAGGTTTTGAGTCCTTGCATGATGTAATTTGGGGTCCAGGCTAGTAAAAGCATACCTTGATGCACATCTTGGTCCTTTCCAAAGACACCCTTCCCCAGCAGAGGGAGCTACAAACTATGGATTGCCCATAGCTCCTAACAAGGTATTAAGGGCCAGTGACAAACTGACACTGTCCTGCACTAGAGATTGGGAGTTGTAGTAGAACTACCTAATAAATAGACACAAACCCAAACAGGCAGCCAACATGGGCCACAAAAAATCAAACCCCAAATGAAAGAACAAGAGAATTATCCAGAAGAAGAGCTAAATAAAATGGAGATAAGAAAGTTATCAGATATAGAATTCAAAATAATGATAGCAAGGATTCTCAAACAGCATGAGAAAATATATCACAACTATGAAAAAAGTCCAGTCAGAAATGCAGAATGGAATAGCACTAATAGCACATTGGAAGGAACACACAGCAGATTAGGGGAAGATGAGGTTTGGGTCAGTGAATTAGAAGACAGAGTAGAAAAAATCACTCAATCAGAAAACTATAAGAAAAAGAAAAACAATTAAAAAACAGGATAGCTTAAAGGAGCTGTGGGACAATATGAAACATAACAATATTTGAGTCATACTGTGTACTAGAAGGGAAAGAAAATGTGCAAGGGATAGTGAAACTTTTTGAAGAAGTAATGACAGAAAACTTCCCTAACCTGGTGAAGGAAAAAGTCACACATGTTCAAAAGGCACAGAGAGTTCCAAGCAAGAAGAATCCAAACAGGCCCACACCCAGACACATCATAATTAAAATGCCAAAAATTAAAGACAAAGAGAGAATATTAAAGTCAGCAAGAGAAAAGGAATTTGTTGCCTACAAAGGAGCTCTCATAAAGCTGTCAGCTGATTTCTCATCAGAAATTCTACAGGCCAGAAGGGAATGGCATGAAGTATTCAAGGATCTGAAATCTAAGATTACTATATCCAGGAAGGCTACCATTCAAAATAGATGGTGAAATACAGAGCTTCCCAGAAAACAAAAAGGCTAAAGGAGTTTATCACCACCAAACCAGCACTGCAAGAAATGCTAAAGAGATTGCTGTAATGAGAAGAAATAGAGACAGAAACATAGGCATAAATAATTAAAATGGAAATAAATAAGCACCTCTCAATAATAACCTTAAATGTAAATGGATTAAATGGTCCAATCAAAAGACATAGGCTATCTGAATGGATAAAGAAAACCTGACCCACATAAATGCTGTCTAACAAAAGACCCAACTCAGAACAAAAGATTCACACAGGATGAAAGTAAAGGGATGGAAATTTTTTTCCCATGCAAATGGGAACAAAAAAAGCTGATGTAGCAATACTCATATTTGACAAAATAGACTTCAAAATGAAGGCCACCACAAGACACAATAATGGTCGCTACATAATACTAAAGGAATCGATCCAACAAGAGGACATAACCCTGGTAAACATATATGCACCCAATATAGGAGCATCTAAATATATTAAAAACTTTTGGAGGACTTTAAGAGAGAGATTGACAGCAATACAGTCATAGCAGGGGACTTTAATACCCCACTGACTGCACTGGATAGATCTTCCAGACAAAAAATTAACAAGGCAATAGTGACTCTAAATGACAGACTGGATCAGATGGATTTAGTTGACATTTATAGAACATTTCACCTGAAAGCTGCTGATTATACATTCTTCTCAAGTGCACATTGGTCATTCTCCAAGATAGACCACATGTTAGGACATAAAACAAGTCTCTACAAGTTCAAAAAGATTGAAATCATATCAAGCATCTTTTCAGATCACAACGGAATGAAATTAGAAATCAACTACAGTAAAAACACTCAAAAGCATTAATCACAAATGGAGGCTAAATGGCATGTTATTAAATCATATGAGGGCAAACTATAAAACTCCTAGAAGAAAACAGGCAGTAAATCTTGGATATTTCTCATAGCAATATTTTTTCTGATGTATCTCCTCAGGCAAGAAAAACAAAAGAAAAAATAAACACCTGGGACTACATCAAACTAAAAAGTTTTTGCTCAGCAAAGGAAACTATCAACCAAATGAAAAGACAACCTACTGAGTAGGAGAACATATTTGCCAACATTCTTTCTAAGGGGTTAATATAAAAAATTCACAAAGAATTTTATAGCTCAAGATTGAAAAACCAAATAATTCAATTAAAATATGGGCACAGGACCTGAATAGATACATTCTAAATAAGGCATACAGATGGCCACTACACATATGAAAAGATGCCCAATGTCACTAATCGTCAGAGAAATGCAAATTAAAACTACAATGAGATATCACTTCACACCTTTCAGAATGGCTATAATCAATAAATCAACAAACAACAAGTGTTGTCAGGGATCTGGAGAAAAGGGAATACTTATGTACTGTTGGTGGGGATGAAGATTGGTGCAGCCACCATAGAAAACAGTATGGGGTTTCCTCAAAAAATTAAAAATGGAACTGCCTTATAACTTGGAAATTCCATATCTTAGCATATATCTGAGGAAACACAAAACACTAATTCAAAAGAATATATGCACCTCTATGTTCATTGCAGCATTTTTTATAATAAGCCTAGATATGGAAGCAGCCCAATTGCCCATCAGTAGATGAGTGGATTAAAAAATGGTGGTACATTTATACAATGGAATACTACTTGACCATAAAAAAGAATAAAATCTTACCATTAGCAACAGCATGGATGACCTAGATGGTATTATGCTAAGTGAAATAAGTCAGAGAGAAACAAATACCATGTGATTTTACTGATATGTGAAATCTAAAGCACAAAATAAATGAACACTGAAAATAGAACCAGACTTGTAGAGGCTGAGACCAGACTAATGATTGTCAGAGGGGAAAGAGTTTGGGGGGTTGGGTCAAAAAGTTGAAGGAATTGAGAAATATAAACTGTAGTTATAAAACAGCCACAGGGGTGTAAAGTATAGCATAGGGAATATAGTCAATAATATTGGAATAACTATGTATGGTGCCAGATGGGTACTTGAAATATTGGGGGATCACATTATAAAGTATATAATTGTCTAACCACTATGCTGTACACCTGAAGCTAATACAAAATAATATTGAATGTAAACGGAAATTGAAAAATAAGATTTAAAAAATCATATAAAGGCAATATAGTTATCTATAGGAAAACCTAGTATTGTTTCCACTGATTTTTATATTGATTTCAGTCAAACAACCTGCCTGCAATGTATATGACTGTCCAACAAAAAGAGTGGACAGGTGGGAATATGAATGTTTTATGAAATCTATCATGACTTTATGGCTTTTTCAAGAGGTAGTCATAATAATAATACACAATATTTTCTCTGGTTCTATCTGCAGACTCAGGATATCTCTAATCTCCCTCTAATACCTGTGACTAGGAGGTCCCAGAGCAGATATGCCCTTATAGATTTCATCCTATCTAATAAAAGGGTAATATGCAAATTAACCATCACTCCACTACACCCACAAGCCATGCCCACAAGCCACGCCCACCAGCCAATCAAGAGCGGATATGCAAATAAACCCAACCAAGATGGCTACGGCCACAGAGAGCAGGAGGGAGGCTTGGGTTACCCTGGCAATGGAGGAAGCCAAGCTTTCCACCTGCCCTTGCCAGCCTAGGCCTCCACTCAAGGCTACAAAGTTTCAATTATAGAAGATAGATAAACCCAAACAGAAATGGTGGCAGCCACGGAGCTGGAAAGAGCAGGAGGCTAGGGTTGCCCCCGGCGATGGGGGAAGCCAAGCTTTCCACACACCCTGGCCAGCCCAGGCCTCCCTTAAGGCTACAAAGTTTTAATTATAGAAGATACATAAATCCAATAGAAATGGCTGCCGCCACGGAGCAAGCAGAAGGCTTGGCTCCACTCCAGGCTACAAAGTTTTAATTGTAGAAGATAAATAAACCCCAGATACCAGGGCCTCCACTTGGGTCACCAGGGGGCATGGCCGGCCTGCAAACCACCACAGGCCCCTCGCCCTGCCACCCCACACCCCAAGGGAACCCCCACCCTGATCCGGGACACCGTTCAAGGCAAACCAGCTGGCTCCCACCCGTGCACCAGGCCTCTATCCTATCTAATAAAAGAGTAATATGCAGATTGACCATCACTCCAACACACTAGATGGCTGCCCCCATGTGGTCAAAGATCCTGCCCCCATGTGGACACAAGATGGCCAGCAAGGGAGGGCAGTTGGGAGGGACCAGGCCTGCAAGGGAGGGCCGTTGTGGGCGATCAGGCCAGCAGGGGAGGGCAGTTGGGAGGAACCAGGCCTGCAAGGGAGGGCAGTTGTGGGCGATCAAGCCTGCAGGGGAGGGCTGTTAGGGGTGACCGGCCAGCAGAGGAGGGAAGTTGGGGGTGACTGGGTCTGCAGGGAAGGGCAGTTGGGGGGACTCAGGCCTGCAGGGGAGAGAAGTTGGGGGGTACCAGGCCTGCAGGGGAGGGCAGTTAGGGGTGACCAAGCCTGTAGGGGAGGGCAGTTAGGGTTGGGAGCAGTTGGGAGCCAGCAGTCCTGGATTGTGAGAGGGCAGTCGGACATCCCTCAAGGGTTCCCAGATTGGAGAGGGTGTAGGCTGGGCTGAGGGACACACACCCTCGTGCACGAATTTCATGCACTGGGCCTCTAGTTTTATATAATATTCCAGAGTGATCATTGTGACTCAAGGAGGATTTTAGTCTTAAGGATTCTATGGCTTAGTTTGGACTCAGTAAGAATGAGTTCAGAGATTGGTTTGTGAGCATGGTGGAATAAGTCACAGGGCCTGTTCTTTACCTGCTTTCTACTTTCATTCTCCTCACTATAATATATTTTCCTATCCATTGTTCCTATCTATGGTCTCTAACTCATTTCTGTTCAGACCTCTTCAGTTGTTCCTTCTGATTAATGTTTGACCCATACATGTTATAGTAAATAATTAACTTTTTGAAATAGGCTAAATAATCCCTGATGAACATAGATACTAAAATTCTCAACAAAATATTAACAAAATGGATCCAGCAATACATTAAAAAGATCATGTACATTATCAAAAGGGATTTATTCCAAGGGTAATTTATTCATTTGTAGATATTGCATCAACCCAAATTGGAAACAAAGAAGTAAAACTCATTATTTGCAGATGACATGATACTGTACATAAAAAACCCTAAAGAGTCCACCAAAAAACTAATAGAACTTATAAATGAATTTAGTAAAGTAGCAGGATACAAAATAAATATCCAGAAATCAGTTGCATTTTTATACACCAATAATGAACCTTAGAAAGGGAAACAAAGAAAACAATCCCATTCATAATTTCTTAAAAAAACAAATACTAGGAATAGATTTAACCAAGGATGTGAAAGACCATATTTGAAAAAGTATAAGACACTGAAGGAAGAAATTGATGAATATACAAATAAGTGGAAGCATATACCATGTTCATGGATAGGAAGAATTAACATCATTAATATGTCCAACTACCCAAAGCAATCTATAGATTCAACATAATTCCTATCAAGATAAAAAAAAAAAATTAGAATGAATATTCCTAAAATTTACATGGAACTACAGAAGACCCTACATAGCCACAGCAATCTTGAGAAAGAATAACAAAATTGGAGGAATCATGCTACCTGATATCAAACTATACTACCACACTAATAAGAGCATGATACTGGCATAAAAACAGACATATATATCAATGGAACAGAATAGAAAGCCTAGAAATAAACACATGTCTTTATAGTTAATATTTGTCCAAGGAAGTACTAGGAGAAACATATAATGGGGTAAAGGTCATCTATTCAATAAATAGTGTTGGGAAAATTGGACAGATATGTGGAAAAAATTAAACTAAGCCAACTTTTTACACCACACACAAGAATAAACTCAAAATGGATTAAAGAATGAAATGTTAGACTTGGGAGGAACCAAGATGGTGACATAGGTAAATACCTGAACTTGCTGCCTCGCACATCCACTTCAAAACAACAACTAAAAGACAAAACAGACATCATCCAGAACCACAGAAAGGTTGGCTGAAATTCTACAACCAGAAGGGAAGAGAAAAGCACACTGAGACTCAGAGGAGGTGCGGAAGTAAAGTGCGGAGGTACGCAGGCTCCAGCACAGAAAGGGCTGGCAACTGACTACGAGGTTGTCTTTTTCAATCCGCAGGGAGACACAAGCTCCTGGGGAGACACAAGCTTCTGACTGCTCTAAACTCCAGTTTCAGGTGAGACTCTGGGGACCTAGACTCATATGGGGGGGAGGGAGGGAACTGGACTGTCTGGCATCAGGCTGGAACCTGAGGGTGGCTTTTTCTCAGAGGTGCTTGCAGCGATTACCACAGGACACTGACACCTGGGGGCCTCTTAGGGCAGGGCTGAAGGACAGCCATTGCTGTTTGCTCCGCCCTGTTGATTCCCTGAGACCCCGCCCCACCAAATTTACAACCCCACCCCAGCTGTGCCCAGAGGCTTTTGCATATGAATGGCCTGGCTCTTTGCAATCTAAAATTACCTAACAAACTGCAGCTGGGTCAGAGAGCCCCAGAACTTCCAAAAAAGGGCCCAAGGCTCAACAGCAGTTCGCACTGCTTCACAGCTGGGCCTCATCTAAAACCTAACATACTGCAGCTGGGTCAGAGAGCCCCAAAGCCTCCAAAAGAAGGCCCAAAGCTGGACAGCAGCTTGCATTGCTTCACAGCTGAGCCTCATCTGGGCACATCCATACTCCAAACAAAGAAGAGGAATCTACAGATCTCTCCGTAGTTCCTGCTGGGTGGCCTCAGGGAGAGCTAAATTTGCACCTCCTTGGAGATCCAAAAGCCAGTGTACCTAGTGGTCAGAGTGGGACCATCCAGATTACAACTCCTCAGATCCATAAGGGACACACTCAGGGGGCAGACACAGTGAGCACCGAAGCCCCACTGAAGCAAGTCCTGCCCCATAAGGGTGTCTCCAGCACAGAAGTTTTTCTATTGTAGACACAACTGATCCTCACAGCCAATTGGCCTGGAGGTCAATTCCTCCCAGTGATACCAACAACAATTAAGACTTAACTACAACAAGACTGTGCACACAGCCCACAAAGGGGTGCACCAAGAGTGTCCACCTCAGGTAATTGGGGAGGCTGAGCCACTGGACCCTATAGGACACCTAGCAAACAAAGCCACTCTATCAACACAGCAAAGCATCCAAAATGCGGAGACAAAGAAACAGTTCACAAATGACAGAAATGGAGGAAAGCAAACTACTGGATATAGAGTTTAAAACCACGGTTATAAGGTTACTCAAGAATTTTCTAGAAACCGCCGATAAATTTAGTGAGTCCCTTGAGGACATGAAAAAGGAACAATTAGAAATTAAGCATACACTGACTTAAATAAAGAATAATATACAGAGATCCAACAGCAGACTAGCGGATCGCAAGAATCAAGTCAAAGATTTGAAATACAAAGAAGCAAAAAACACCCAACCGAAAAAGAAAAAAGAAAAAAGAATCCAAAAATATGAAGATAGTGTAAGAAACTTCTGGGACAACTTCAAGCATACCAACATATGAATTATGGGGGTGCCAGATGAGGACAGTGCCGGGGGGTGGGGTGGGTAAGGGCAGAGGGTCGGGTGGGAACTGGGTGGAGGGGAGCTATGGAGGGGGGGAAGAGGAACAACTGTAATAATCTGAACAATAAAGATTTATTTAAAAAAATAAATGTTAGACTTGAAACTATAAAAATCCTAGAAGAAAACACAGCCAGTAAAACCTCTGACATTTCTTGTAGCAATATTTTTTTCTGATGTATCTCCTCTGCTGAGGGAAACAAGAGAAAAAACAAATGTGACTACATCAAACTAAACAAAGGAAAGGAAATCATCAACAAAAGGAAAAGACAATATGTGGGAGAACATATTCACAGATACATCTGATAAGGGGTTAATACCCAAAATTTATAAAGAACTTATAAAACTCAATACCAAAAACAAAAAACAATAAAATTAAGTGGGCAAAGGCCCTGCATAGACACTTCTTCAAAGAGGACATACAGATGGCCAATAGACATATGAAAAGATGCTCAACATCACCACTCATCATAGAAATACAAATTGAACCACAATGAGTTATCATCTCACAAATGTCAGAATGCCTATCATCAACAAATCAACAAACAAGTGTTGGTGAGGATGTGTTGTGTACTGTGGGTGGGAATGCAGATTAGTGCAGCCACTATGGAAAGAATTATGGAGTTTCCTAAAAAAATTAAAATGGAACTGCCTTTTGACCCAGTAATCCCACTTCTGGAAATATATACAAAGAAGCTTGAGACACGAATTCAAAAGAATATATGCATCTCTATGTTCATTGCAATGTTATTTATAACTAGAGGCCCAGTGCATGAAATTCATGCACAGGTAGGGTCCCTAGCAGCTGCAGGCTGCTGGCCATGGCCTCCCTTCCCCAGCTGCCTGTTGCTGGCCGGGGCCTCCCTTTGTTCCTCACTGCCCCCTGGTGGTCAGCACACATCATAGTGAGCAATCGAACTCCTGGTCGGTCAAACTCCCAAGGGGACACTTTGCATATTAGGCTTTTATATATGTAGATAGCCAAGATTTGGAAGCAGCCCATGTTCATCAGTAGATGAGTTGACAAAAAAAGCTGTACATTTATATAATGGAATACTACTCAGTACATTTACAGAATGGAATACTACTCAGCCTTAGAAACGAAGGAAATCTTACCCTTTGCAACAGCATGGATGGATCTGGAGAGCATTATGATAAGTGAAATAAGCCAGTCAGAGAAAGACATGCACCATGTGATTTCACTTCTATTTGGAATATTAACAAGAAAAATGAACTAACAAGTAAAACAGAGACAGACTTATAGATAGAGAGCAGGCTGACAGCTGTTGGAGGGTGGTGCTTGGAGGGCTGGGGGGTGGAGGGATTCAGCAAAAGGAAAATGAGAAAAACTCATTGACATGGACAATAGTGTGTTAAGTGTTGGGGGAAGGTGACTGGGAGGGTATCCTATCTAATAAAAGAGTAATATGCAAATTGACCATCACTCCAACACACAAGATGGCTGCCCCCATGTGGTCAAAGATGGCTGCCCCCATGTGGACACAAGATGGCCACCACAAGATGGCCTGCAGGCGAGGGCAGTTGTGGGCAGTTAGGGGTGACCAGGTTAGCAAAGGAGGGCAGTTGGGGGTGACCAGGCCAGCAGAGGAGAGTAGTTGGAGGAGACCAGGCCTGCAGGGAAGGGCAGTAGGGGGAACCAGGCTTACAGGGGAGGGCAGTTGTAAGGGAACAGGCCTGCAGGGGAGGGCAGTTGTGGATGATCAGGCGAGCAGGCAGGGCAGTTAGGAGTGACCAGGCTGGCAGAGGAGGGCAGTTGGGGGAGACCAGGTCAGCAGGAAAGGACAGTTGGGGGGGGGGCAGGCCTGCAGGGGAGGGCAGTTGAGGAGGACCAGGACTTCAGGGAAGGGCAGTTGGGGGGGACCAGGCCTGCATGGGAGGATAGTTAGGGGGCCCAGGCCTATAGAGCAGGGCAGTTGGGGGCAATCAGGCCTGCAGGGGAGGACAGTTAGGGGCGACCAGACTGACAGGGGAGGGCAGTTAGGGGTGACCAGGCCAGCAGGGGAGGGCAGTTAGGGCCAATCAGGCCAGCCGGGGAGCGGTTAGGCATTGATCAGGCTGGCAGGGGAGTGGTTAGGGGGTGATCAGGCTGGCAGGCAGAAGTGATTAGGAGCAATCAGGCAGAGGCAGGTGAACGGTTGGGAGCCAGCAGTCCTGGATTGTGAGAGGGATGTCCGACTGCCCGTTTAGGCCCGATCCCACTGGGATCGGGCCTAAACGGGCGGTCAGACATACCTCAAACGGTCCCAGATTGGAGAGGGTGCAGGCTGGGCTGAGGGACACACCCCCCTGCATGAATATCATGCACCGGGCCTCTAGTAGGGGGTATAAATGGTGATGGAAGAGATTTGACTTGAGGTGGTGAACACACAATGCAAGGTGCAGATTATGTGTTGTGAAATTGTGCACCTGAAACTTGGATAATTTTGTTAACCAGTGTCACCCCAATAAATTTAATAAAACAGACATAGGCCAAATGACTTTTACTCAAATGTTTTGTGATTAGAGCAAATGTTGTCTTGGTCTTTCAAAATTCTGTTTTCAAGTTTTCAAAACAGTTCACTTCTTTATTAAAGTGCTCTTCCTTCCCAAATGGGAGGTGCTATTCAATGGCTATAATTTTCAGTGATGAACGATGTGTAAGTTCTAGAGTGCTCCTATACATAATAGTGCCCATAGTTAACAATACTGTATTGTGCTCTTAAAAAGTGCATTAAGAGGTTATATCTCATGTTAAGTATTCTTACCACATAGCAAAACAAAACAGCAAAGAGGCATAAGGAAATTTTTGGAGGCAATGGGGCAATGGGTATGTTTTGTTGTTTTCTTTGTTTTAGCAACAAAACATACTTTATTTTTATTTTTTTAAATTTTATTTTATTGTTGAAAGCATTACATGTAGTATTACATATATCTCCTTTTTCCCCCATTGACCTCTCTCCAGCCACTCCCATCCCGCACATGCCCTCACCACCCTAGTGTCTGTGTCCATTGGTTATGCTTATGTATATACATGCATACCAGTCCTTTGGTTGATCTCTTACCCCCCTCCCCAAACCCCTGTCCTGCCTTCCCACTGAAGTTTGACAGTCCATTTCATGCTTCTTTGTCTCTCTCTATTTTTGTTCATCAGTTTATTATGTTCATTATATTCCACAAATGAGTGAGATCGTGTGATATTTATTTTTCTCTGACTGGCTTATTTTGTGTAGCATAATGCTCTGCAGGTTTATTTATGCTGTTGTGAATGGTAAGAGTTTTTTTCCTTTTTACAGCAGCACAGTATTCCATTGTGTAGATGTATCACAGCTTTTTAATCCATTCATTAGCTGATGGGCACTTAGGCTGTTTCTAAATCTTAGCTATTGTAAATTGTCCTGCTGTGAACATAGGGGTGCATATGTCCTTTCTGATTGGTGTTTCTGGTTGTTTGGGGGTATATTCCTAGAAGTGGGATTAACTGGGTCATATGGGAGTTCTATTTTTATTTTCTGAGGAAACTCCATACTGTTTTCCACAGTGGCTGCACCAGTCTGCATTCCCACCAGCAGTGCACGAGGGTTCCTTTTTCTCTGCTTCCTCGCCAGCACTTGTCGTTTGTTGATTTGTTGATGAGAGCCATTCTGACAGGTGTGAGATTGTATCTCATTGTTTTGATTTGTAACTCTAGATGATTAGTGACTTAGAGTATTACTTGATTATGTTGTTTCATTAGGTATATGTATAGGTCCAAACTCATCACATTGCCTACATTAAATGTGTGGAGTTATTTGCATGTCACTGTTTCTTCAATAACACTTTTAAAAAGTAATAAGTCAAAAGTGCTCTGTTCCCCAAACTGCCAATACCTTCCAAGCACCCAGAAGACTCAAGCATGGGTTTATGGAGCTGGGTCAGAGAGCATTTCATTCACTTCAAAATTATAGCTTTTATCCCCCATAGTGCTGCCCCCAATCCCTCATCCTTGTACTTAGGTTTATTCAAGTTTTACAACCTGAATCTTTCTTTTCTTAGTGGTGAATTTCTTCCTATATAACTTTTCAGTTACTCATGCAAATAGGCCCTCCTAGAACATCAGGCATCCCTTCTAGAAAGCAGTAATATGATTAGGTATTTTAAAATGATGTCTGATATAAAATGAGAGCTTGGATTTTGTCTTTATAGATGAGAGGAGATAGTGCAATTTTCTGTATTGTCTTTGGTATCTATTTAGAAATTCACTCTTCATCCTCATGTGAGAACAGGGTTAGCAATGGTCTCACCACATTGGCCTCTTAAAACCAGCATAGAATTCTAATAGTACAAGATCAGTCTACGTGGGATACAGTTGCTGGGAATGAATAACAGATTGTGGCCAGAGGCTTCGCGATATCTGAAAGTCAGGAAGGCTGAACTCCAACAAAGGACTCTGCAAAATGGGGCTGTACCATTTTAAAGTAATAATAAAAATCAAATAACAGTAATAATAAAATACTCAGTAATTTAAATGTATTAACTCTAAGTATTAATTATCTTATTAGTACAGGTGAAGAAAATGAGGTATGGAGAAGTTTATGATGTCTAATGTAACACAGCTAAAAATATAGCAGAGCTGGGTTTTGAACTGAGGTAGTCTGGCTCCAGAGTCAACTCATTTAACCATTATTCTTCAGTGCTTCAGAATAAAGAATGTAATTCCTACAGGAATAATTTTGTTAAGAAATAAGGACTACCTACCTATCTTTCCAATAATTTCTACACATGAAATCATTACCTACTAATGAAAATTCCCAAAGGCCTTCACTTCAAACTTTTTGGATTTTTATTCATGCCTCTACATGGCTTTTCTGTACCAGATTAACCCACTCATCTACTCATCTAATGTGGCTTAAATGAGCTCCATTGAAGCCTTGTGCCGAGATGGGTGGGTGAGAAGGATGGCGATAATGACAGTGATGATAGTAGTGGTTGTGACACTGCTGAAATTGGTGCAGTGTCACTCTATAGCCCCCACCACACAAGACAGGGACCCTTTACAGAACAAAGCTCTGCAGCTTTTTAATACAATGGATTCAGCTTTTAATACCAACAGCGAGAGCAGGGAGACTATGTGACGTGTGTGTGTGTGTGTGTGTGTGTGTGTGTGTGTGTGTGTGTGTATGTGTGTGTGTTTGAGAGAGAGAGATTTTATATATCTCTACCTCTACCTCTACCTCTACCTCTACCTCTACCTCTACCTCTACCATCTCTATCTCTATCTCTCTATAATCTTTTGAGTAAATAGGGTCAGTCTTCCAGACTGCATTCAGCCTAGCAGATTTTATTTTTTTCTGATAGAGCCAAGGAATTGTCTAAAAATTTCCATTCATAGTAAAAAGGCATTTTAGAGGATATTGTGAAAAACGTATCCCTCCTTTTTATGTACACCATATTGCAGGGGGAAATAGCAAAATACAGTTTTTTTTGGCGGGGGCAGTGTTTAGTTCTAATTAAATTATATGTATTATTTGGTTTAGGATGTAAAATTTCAGAAGTGGAAACGAGTGCATGAAGTTGAAAACTTGGATGCTAATGCCAGAATTATGTCATATGTAAAATAGGGCTATTACTATTACCTACCTCCCAGGCTTGCTATGAATATTAAATGAGATACATCGTTTGAAAAACTGTGGTGCATGGTATACAGTTAGCTCTCATAATCATTAAACACATGCATCCTTTTGGTACAGCATTCATTTAACAGTATATTCTTTTCTAAATTTACAATTTGTGATCCTTGATTTGGAAGAATGTTGCTAACACCAATTCCTCTCCACTAATTCCACAAGAGAGACTGATGTGTAACCTTTCCTTGCTTTCCCAAATATAGATGTGCTTGTTTGTTTACCGTCTTGTCGATGTTTATTCAGTTCTGCTCCTTAGATTCCGTGTTTCCCAAGCCGCTTGCTTTGAAAGGCTTCCCTTTCCTAGATCTTTGTAAACAAGAGTTACCTGTCAGTATTTTGTTCTTTTTTTTTCTCCAGCCATCCACACCTCTGCCACTCTATTTAAAGTTTGGGTTCAGTGGATTTTTGAAGGCTGACTTCCTCCTCTTGGCTTATGTAGGTCCCTCTCCACCTTATTGTGCAGCTGCTGCACAGGAATTGCTGTCATTCTCTATACATGTCCTCACTGGCAGAACTCTGTGCCTGCAAGCATCACTTCCAGGCTGGTACCCCCGCCTTGCAGACAAAGCACCTACACATTAGAACAGTCCGAAAGTAGGTACCATGTGGAATAAGTGAACTCCATGATCCTTGGAAGGCCAAGTTGTGCTTGATAGTAGAAAGATGCTTTTTTCTTTTGGCTGAATTTTTTTTTCTTTTTTTCTTTTTTTTGGTAACAGCTTTTGATAGATTTTCTGCTGGGGACTTGGCTGGCTGCTTCCTCTCAGGCTAGGGTGACATTCTATTTATCCCTCAGGTAAATCTATAATAATGATGCCTTATTCTCCAGCCAGCTTCCAGGACTATCGCCTACAAATGTATTTTCCCCCTTAACATCTCTTCTCATATTCAAATGAGTTTTCACCTTAACTTGCATTTCATAAAGAGGACTTGATTTACCAGGAAGATTTTTCTACCTCTGGACAGACTATTGGACACAAGTGATATTTTTGACAATTTTGAAAGTGAGAAACATCCCCTTGTTAGCTAAGCAGTTATTCCTAGATATTATTATATCTATTTCAGTATTGCACCAGACATATTGCTACTCAAGAACTTTTAAAGGGTGTTAATTGGTTAGATATGACCACTGTTTAAAAATAGAGTAGCCCTAACCAGTTTGGCTCAGTGGATAGAACATCAGCCTGCAGACTGAAGGGTTTCAGGTTCGATTCTGGTCAAGGGCATGAGCCTTGGTTGCAGGCACATCCCCAGTACGGGGTGTGCAGGAGGCAGCTGATCGATGTTTCTCTCTCTCTCTCTCTCTCATCAATGTTTCTAACTCTTTATCCCTCTCCCTTCCTCTCTGTAAAAATCAATAAAATATATTTAAAAATAATAAAAGTAGGGTAAAATATATTTAGGAGTAACCTATGAAGCCCTATGGTTATAGTTCTCAAAGTATGGTCCCTGGACCAGTTGCAAAAACATCATCATCTGGAACCTATTACAAATGCTAAGTATCAGGCTCTAATCCTATCTAATAAAGAGGTAACATGCAAATTGACTGTCACTCCAACATGCAAGATGGCCGCCCCCATGTGGTCAAAGATGGCCACCCCCATGTGAACACAAGATGGCCACCACAAGATGGCCGGCAGGGGAGGGCAGTTGTGGGCAATCAGGCCTGCAAGGGAGGGCAGTTGAGGGTGACCAGGCCTGAAAGAGAGGGCAGTTGGAGGTGATCAGGCCTGTAGGGGAGGGCAGTTGGGGGGGACCAGACCTGCAGGGGAGGGCAGTTGGGGGCAACCAGGTCTGCAGGGAAGGGCAGTTGGGGGGGGACCAGGCCTGCAGGGGAGGATAGTTGGGGGCGACCAGGCCAGCAGGGGAGGGCAGCTGCAGGGGGACCAGGCCTGCAGGGGAAAGCAGTTGGGGGTGACCCGGCCTGCAGGGAAGGGCAGGTAGGGGTGACCAGGCCTGCAGGGGAGGGCAGTTGGGGGGAACCAGGCCTGAAGGGGAGGGCAGTTAGGGGTGACCAGGCCAGCAGGGGAGGGCAGTTGGGGGGAACCAGGCCTGAAGGGGAGGGCAGTTAGGGGTGACCAGGCCAGCATGGGAGGGCAATGAGGGGTGACCAAGCTGGCAGGGGAGGGCAGTTAGGGGCAATAGGGCTGGCAGGGGAGCAATTAGGCATCGATCAGACTGGCAGGGGAGTGGTTAGGGGGTGATCAGGCTGGCAGGCAGAAGTGGTTAGGGGCAATCAGGCAGGCAGGCAGGCAGGCAGGCGAGCGGTTGGGAGCCAGCAATCCTGGATTATGAGAGGGATGTCCAACTGCCCTTGAGGGGTACCAGATTGGAGAGGGTGCAGGCTAAGCTGAGGGACAACCCCCCCACCCCCGTGCACAAATTTTGTGCACTGGGCCTCTAGTAATAATAATAAAATGTAGGGCTAAATTCCTGATAGTCCCATTTATCTTATTTAACAGGCCTTCAAGGTGATTGTGATAAAGACTAAAGTTTGAGAATCACTGACTGCCTTTCGGAATGAGACACAATGAGACTGTAACTAGTTCATGGTGGTGGTGATAAGTGAAGAATGCCCAATGCTAGATGTTGTATACCTGCTAGAAAATGGGAAAGAAAGTCAGTGTGGAATAGTCTTTTTCCTTTTTTATTGCATAGTCCAGATATTGGAAGATATCTGATAGGAATGGTGTATATTTCTCCACCACAGAAAATTTGAGATAAAAGTAACATTAGTTGCTGTACCCTTCCCCCTCAATAAAATATACCTCAGGTTGAATACAATAGGAGTATGTGTCTCATAGTCCAAGGGAGTTTCAGGTCAACAGGCAACTCCTGATCCTCACAGTCATGTAGGACCCAGGCTGCTGATATTTCTGAAAGTCTTAATACATGACTCAGTAGTTTGCCATAGAGGTTGTATCTGTTCATCTATAATAATAAAAGCATAATATGCTAATTAGACCGGACAGCTGAATGACCTTCCGGCCGTCCTTCTGGACAACGTTCCAGATGAAGCCAGGGCTGGGTGGGCCGAGGCCCTTTCATGAATTTCGTGCATCAGGCCTCTAGTACAAAATAAGAATGAATAAGCAAAGGGCTATTTCATGGTGAATCTTGGAAATGCTACATGTTGCTTCTGATCATATTCTATCAAGTAGAACTAAATCACATGGTTACTCCTCAGTGCAATGAATACTGGGAAATCTGTGTTCTGGGAAGAGGAAGAAATACACTCTGGAAAATAGCAGTCTCTCAGAAAGTCTCTGTTTTCCATACATCTTCTTTGATGTTCTCATTAGAAAACTTTATTTTCAAGTTATCCTATATAATAAGAGCATAATATGCAAATTGACTGAACGGCGGAACAACCAGTCAGCAGGGGGTGGGGCTGGCAAGCAGGCAGCGCCAGGCCAGCCAAGGCACATGCCCTTGGGCAGAGCGAGGGAACAGCATTGGGGGGAGGGGCAGCGACCAGCAGTGGCAGAGGGGTGATTGGGGGAGGGGGGCCCAGCACTGTCTCCTAATGGGCCCATCCAGTCACCTCCTACAGAGGGAGGCCAGACTGTGGCTTAAGCCATCAGTAGGACATCCCCTGAGGACTCCTAGACTGTGAGAGGGTGCAGGCCAGGCTGAGGGACCCCTCCCCCCCCCCCCCCCAGTGCATGAATTTTCGTGCACTGGGCCTCTAGTAGTCATATAAGAACTTCAGGCAAAATCGTTATCATTCTTTTACCCGCATGATTGTGCAAGTGATTTAGTGGCTTTGATGTTCTCATACAGGAGCATAGTGGTGACTATCCAAAGTTGGACATGTGCCACCAAGTTGGTAGTTGACTCTCTATACTTCTGTAATTTGGATCCCTGGTCCCTGATACTTGAACATTAAACTGAGTCAGTACCTATCATATATTGAAACTCATTTCTAGGTATCACCTTAAACCTTGAAACTCATTTCTAGGTGTCAGGGATAAAAATACTCATAAACCCTAAATTTGATAAACTATAAACATTGGAATAGGAATTAGGAGACCTGGAGAACTTTGTGTTCATCAAAAAGGTACCTGGCTTTTCTAAGTAGAAATTCCATTCTTTGTAAAATAGTGGGGTTAGACCAGATGATTCTATTTGTTCCTTTCAGTGCTCAACTGTTGTAGTATTTCATTTTCTGTGCCTGGAATTATTTGTCAACAAACATTTACTGAGTGCCAATCATGTCTAAGATATTTCACTAAGTGCTAGACCAAACAGTGGACCCAACATCTGTCCTTAGGGAGATCATGGTTTATTTGTGAAGGTGATAAATACATTAGCAGGTAAGTATTAAGCAGTGTAGTACCTAAATTGACTTATGTATTTGAAGCATTAATTCAGTAAATTAGAAAAATCAGGGTACTGAAGAAATTGATGATATCTATTAGGGAAAATATTGGCATTACTTTTGTTTCTGTCCATATTTCAAATATCCTTTTCTTACTCAAAGGGATTCATTCATATAAGTCATTGATGTGTGTAAGATAGAAATCTAATGTTCTTTTTCTCAAAACACTTGTATATTAAATAATTTTTCAACAAAACCTGCAATCCCATTATAAAAGAAATCAACCCTAAGTTAACTTAAATGGAGCTCAGGTACTCTATTTGGGCTAATTTTAACTGGCTATATGAGAAAAGAAATTTTGGAAGAAATCCAAATAGGATTTATAGAGATTCATATTGTATCAGATTTTTCTGTTTTATATGGATGTTGATATGTTCTCAGTAGAAATTTATAACTGCAATAGAAAACTGAATAACTATTGATTATTTTTTAGTTACCCAAACTAATTGACACATAAAACTTTGTAAATCCTTTTACATGAGGATGGGTGTAAATTAAAAACTAATTAAAGCAGAGGCTTACAAAGACACTATCTCCAATGCAATGGGTTATACACTTTTCTTTTTTTGTATATTAGGAAGATAACTCTTGGTCTTCCCACCCAAAGCTCCTGCCAAACTAGCAAATCCTAGACATAAAAATATATGTAGTCTTTTTAAAAGATAAGTAGATTTATTTTAACAAAGTATTATTATTTTTTTTTAACTCAAGGAAAAGTGCCATGCAGAGACAATAGGACTGATTAGCCTAATATCTGTAATCTCCATACTTAACTGTTAACAAGCCTTTTATCTTTAAAGACACTGAACATCTGGTATCTGATCACTGACACCTATTAGTTACAGTGAGTGGTTTCCTCTTACCTTTCTAAACAATCTGATAGATAAACCTCCAGGAATCCTACAAAACTGGGCCCTTAATTGACCAAATGAGTGGCTGTCTCTCTTTTTCAATCTAAATTGAAAAGTGGACTCCATCAAAATAAGACAATGTACAGTGGGAAGAATATTCCAGCTGCAGCCCCACTGGTAGCATCAGTGTGGCCTCATGATCTCTCCCCAGTTCATTCTCCAAACAGCTACCAAAGTGATTTTTCTAAAACTCACATTCATCTCTTTCACCTTCTTTTGAAAAATTTCTGAGTAGATTGGAGGATGAAGTCAATGCCACAGGGTACTTGGTCCTCTTCCAGCCTCTTTCCTGGGCACTTTTTCACACCCCTTAAAATATAATGATAATGAGGATCTTCCATTTCAATTACATCTCCTGCTCTGCAATTTCAGTCTTGAAGTCCTTATGTTCCCCCTGTTTGGGTGGCAAATTTATTTAGTCTTCAAGACTTACCTCAATAGTACAACTGGCCTCCATGTAGCCTCCAAGGCCAACCAATGCTTTGTGCATTAATTTGGTAAGCATTCACTGAGCTGTTGCTCTATGCCAGGAAAGTTCTACACATTGGATAGTTTGCAGTGAAAGAGGCTCCTGTTTTCTTTGTGCAGCTCACTGTAAAAGGTAGGAAGATAGATGACAATGAACAAGTAAGCAAATGAGTAACATAACTGCAGATAGAAATAGGTATGATGAAGAAAACCAAACAGGTGATGAATGTTCCTATTTGACTTGGACTGTGGTTCTGCTAGAGTCCCCACATTGAGCTCTCCTGGAATTCGGCAGTTGTGTCCTATTGATCTTAGTCTCCATGTCTTCCCTGCCCCATTTCCAACATGGTGACTAACACCTTGGCCACACTGAATATATCTGGGTGAGTCAATGAATGAATGGTTAATATCTTCAATTTTTATGTTATAACTTTTCCTCCAAAAAATGAAGGGATTGAAGAAATAAATACAAAGGCCGCACACCTCTGGTAATTTAAAAGTAGATATTCTAGCCCTAACCGGTTTGGCTCAGTGGATGGAGCATCGGCCTGTGGACTCAAGGGTCCCATGTTTGATTCCAGTCAAGGGCATGTACCTTAGTTGCGGGCACATCCCCAGTAGGGGGTGTGCAGAAGGCAGCTGACTGATGTTTCTCTGTCATTGATGTTTCTAACTCTCTATCCCTCTCCCTTCCTCTCTGTAAAAAATCAATAAAATATATTTTAAAAAAGTAGATATTCTACATTGTCTGATGTATTATTCATTTATAATTTTTACTTTTTTGTTTAATTCATTTATTTCTTAATTCATTTGTTTTAAACTTATTTTAAATGAATTTATTGGGGTGACATTGGTTAATAAAATTATAGAGGTTTAATTTTCAAAGGAGGTGTTATTTTAATATTTATTGCACAGAGTCCTAAGTCAGAACTAAAGTTTGCATGATCTTTAAAATACTTAAAAAGATGTCAGCTGAAAAGGTGTAATATGATGATATTTTGGGGAATATAACTGAGTTATCTTACTAAAGTCTCTGGTATTGCCTATTTTCATTTGAAACCTATTTTTGAAAAGTTTTTGAATATTCTAAGGACTCATTTTTTCAAATACTGAATTAACTAGAAATTACAATTCATATTCAATGGCAATATTAAAGCCTTAACATATTTTAAATTAAAATGATTCTATTCACTTTAAGACCAAATTCAATTAAAATGAAATAACTGGGTAATGTTACTTTTATAAGGATGCATTAAATCACATTCTTTCATGAAAATACTTTATACATTTAAATACAAAGTGCAAAACAGAAAAGATAAGAAAATTATAGCAGAAATTAATGAACTGAAAACAGAAAAATAGTATGAAAAATCTTCGGATAAAATCAACTAACAAACAAATGTCTGGAAATTTTAATAAAAATAGAAAAAATATGCAGCATATGAATGATCAAGGGGCTCTAACTACTGAGAAGAGGGAGATCAATAATATTTGTTTTGTAAAATCCATCTAGATACACTTGAAATCATAATAAATTAGAGGTTTCTTAGGGCATTGTAATGATCAAAATCCACTTTAACATTGAGAAATACTGAAAAAATTAAAATGCTCAAGAATTATCTCTTAAAATGTTCTTGCTATGTATGGTTTTGAAGGCAGCTTATACAGAAATGCTCAGGTGAAGTTAATTCTCATAGTAACTTTTTAAAAGCACAGAATAATAAAGTTATAGGTAAAAGAAATAACTACTGTTGTGGAGTAATATAATCATGATACCAATATTTTATAAAATAGCAAAAAAAGTTTTACCAAGATACAAAAATTCTAAATAAGTAATGAATCACATTCATAAATATATAAAGAGAAGACAAATAGAAGAATTTATCCTGGGAATGTATAATCTAATATAGAAAAAAATTTCTTAAATCTTATTGATGGTTAAAAGATAGAACTGTATTTACCTCATCAGATCTTAAAATGATATTTGATATCATTTAGAGCATATTGTTGTTAAACACTTAAACTTTATTACAAGTTAAGGAAAATCAATGAATAACATCATTCTTAACGATGAAAATCTACAAGCATTTTTATTAAATGAGAAACAAGGTGAAGATGTTTGCTATGAGAAATATTGTGTGATGTATTCTAGTAAAATTTAGCTAATAAAATATGAGTTTAGAGCTGCTGAGGAGACAAAATGATCTCTATTTACATAAGAATAA